>NC_138809.1:1761673-2284174 GCF_965178545.1 Coloeus monedula | reverse complement strand
GAGGAAAAGAGGTGGAAAAGCAGAAGAGGTGGAAAAGAGGAGGAAAAGGGAGGAAAAGAGAAGGAAAAGGGAGGAAAGAGGAGGAAAAGGGAGGAAAAGAGAAGGAGAAGGGAGGAAAAGAGAAGGAAAATGGAGGAAAGAAGAAAAGAGGAGCAGCAGGAGAAGAGGAGAAGAAGCAGGAGAAGCAGGGAAAAAGGGAGAAAAGAGGAGGAAAAGAGGTGGAGAAGGGAGGAAAGAGAAGGAAAAGGGAGAAAAGAGGAGGAAAAGAGAAGGAGAAGGGAGGAAAGAAAAGGAGGAAAAGGAAGAAAAGAGAAGGAGAAGGGAGGAAAAGAGAAGGAAAAGGAAGAAAAGAAAAGGAAAAGGGAGGAAAGAAAAGGAGGAAAAGGAGGAAAAGAGAAGGAAAAGGAAGAAAAGAGAAGGAAAAGGAAGAAAAGAGGAGGCAAAAGGAGGAAAAGAGAAGGAAAAGGAGGAAAAGAGAAGGAAAAGGAGGAAAAGAGAAGGAAAAGGAAGAAAAGAGAAGGAAAAGGAGGAAAAGAGAAGGAAAAGGAAGAAAAGAGAAGGAAAAGGAAGAAAAGAGAAGGAAAAGGAGGAAAAGAGAAGGAAAAGGAGGAAAAGACAAGGAAAAGGAGAAAAAGAGAAGGAAAAGGAGAAAAAGAGAAGGAAAAGGAAGAAAACAGAAGGAAAAGGAGGAAAAGAGAAGGAAAAGGAAGAAAAGAGAAGGAAAAGGAGGAAAAGAGAAGGAAAAGGAAGAAAAGAGGAGGAAAAGGAAGAAAAGAGAAGGAAAAGGAAGAAAAGAGAAGGAAAAGGAAGAAAAGAGAAGGAAAAGGAAGAAAAGAGGAGGAAAAGGAAGAAAAGAGAAGGAAAAGGAAGAAAAGAGAAGGAAAAGGAAGAAAAGAGGAGGCAAAAGGAGGAAAAGAGAAGGAAAAGGAAGAAAAGAGAAGGAAAAGGAGGAAAAGAGAAGGAAAAGGAGGAAAAGAGAAGGAAAAGGAGGAAAAGAGAAGGAAAAGGAAGAAAAGAGGAGGCGAAGGGAGGAAAGAGAAGGAAAAGGAAGAAAAGAGAAGGAAAAGGAAGAAAAGAGAAGGAAAAGGAGGAAAAGAGAAGGAAAAGGAGGAAAAGAGAAGGAAAAGGAAGAAAAGAGAAGGAAAAGGAAGAAAAGAGAAGGAAAAGGAGAAAAAGAGAAGGAAAAGGAAGAAAAGAGGAGGCGAAGGGAGGAAAGAAAAGGAGGAAAAGGAGGAAAAGAGAAGGAAAAGGAAGAAAAGAGGAGGAAAAGGAAGAAAAGAGGAGGCGAAGGGAGGAAAGAGGAGGTGAAGGGAGGAAAGAAAAGGAGGAAAAGAGAAGGAAAAGGAGGAAAAGAGAAGGAAAAGGAGGAAAAGAGAAGGAAAAGGAGGAAAGCGGAGGCGAAGGGAGGAAGGAGGAGCAGAGCAGGGGCTCCGTACGCGGTGGTGGCGGCGCTGGCGCAGGTGGTGCATGAGGAACCAGAGCATGTGGCTGTCGAACATGTCCGTGTGGTGCAGGCTGTCCTCGTCCCGCTCCACCTTGTTCTTCTTGATCACCTGCGGCGGGAAGGGGCCGGAATTCCATGGGAAAGGCCGGGAAAAGGCCGGGATGAGCCCGGCCCCAGCCCCGGCCCCGGCCGAGCCCGCTGACCTCCTTGAGGCCCCGCAGCTCCGTGGGCGCCTCGGCCGTGGGCGCCCAAATCTTCACGTCGTGGTCCAGCCCGCTGGTGGCCAGCACGGGCAGGTGGGGGTGCGGCTCCAGGCAGTTCACCTGGAAAATCCATGGGAAAATGGGATTGGGAATGGGATTGGGAATGGGATTGGGAATGGGAATGGGGGAGGTGCAGCTCCAGGCAGTTCACCTGGAAAATCCGTGGGAAAGTGGGATTGGGAATGGGATTGGGAATGGGAATGGGGCAACTGACCCAGAGAGAGGGGGGTGAGGCTCCAGGCAGTTCACCTGGAAAATCCATGGGAAAAATGGGATTGGGAATGGGATTGGGATTGGGATTGGGGGAGGTGCAGATCCAGGCAGTTCACCTGGAAAATCCATGGGAAAAATGGGATTGGGAATGGGAATGGGATTGGGAATGGGATTGGGATTGGGAATGGGATTGGGATTGGGAATGGGAATGGGATTGGGGGAACTGAGCCACAGATGGAGTGAACTGGAAAAACCATGGGAAAAATGGGAATGGGATTGGGATTGGGATTGGGGGAGGTGCAGCTCCAGGCAGTTCACCTGAAAAATCCATGGGAAAAATGGGAATTGTGGGGTTTAGGGAGAGTTTTAGGGCTGGTTTGGGAGGGAAAAGGGGAGGAAAAAAGGGAGGAAAAAGAGGCAAAAAGGGGGAAAAAAGGGGGAAAAAACGGGAAAAGGGGGATGAATGTTTGGGGTGGGATTGGGGGAAATGGGGAATTTGGGAATTTGGGAATTCTGGGGCCTCACCCCTCAGGGAAACAGGACTGGGGTGATCCCGCTGCTTTTGGGGTGGAAACAGCGAGAAAAGGGGGATGAATGTTTGGGGAAAAATGGGTAAAAATGGGTAAAAATGGGGAATTTGGGGGGAAAAGGGAATAAAAAAGGGGGACAAAGGGGAAAAAAGGGAGGAAAAAAAGCAGAAAAAAGGGGGGAAAAGGGGGAAAAAAGGGGAAAAAAGGGAAAAAAGGGGGGAAAAGGGGGGAAAGGTGAGAAAAAGGGAAAAAAGGGGGAAAAAGGGGGAAAAAGGGGGAAAAAGGGGGAAAAAGGGGGAAAAAGGGGGAAAAAGGGGGGAAAAGGGGGGGAAAGGGGGGGAAAGGGGGGGAAAGGGGGAAAAAGGGGGAAAAAGGGGGAAAAAGGGGGAAAAAGGGGGAAAAAGGGGGAAAAAGGGGGAAAAAGGGGGAAAAAGGGGGAAAAAGGGGGAAAAAGGGGGAAAAAGGGGAAAAAAGGGGAAAAAGGGGGAAAAAGGAAAAAAGGGGGGAAAGGGGGAAAAAGGGGGAAAAAAGGGGAAAAATGGGGAAAAATGGGGATGAATGTTTGGGGTGGGATTGGGGAATTTGGGGAATTTGGGAATTTGGGAATTCTGGGGCCTCACCCCTCAGGGAAACAGGACTGGGGTGATCCCGCTGCTTTTGGGGTGGAAACAGCGAGAAAAGGGGGATGAATGTTTGGGGAAAAATGGGTAAAAATGAGTAAAAATGGGGAATTTGGGGAAAAATGGGGAATTTGGGAATTCTGGGGCCTCACCACTCCGCCCTTGTCCCCTTCCATGAACTGCACGATCTGGCAGGAGGATTTTTCCCACAGGAAAATGTGGCCGCAGTCGCTGCCGCTCACCACGAACTCGCTCTTGGGGCCGTAGAAATTCACCCCTTTCACTGGAAAAACGAGGAAAAAAAAGGGAAAAACGGGAAAAAACCGGGAAAAACGGGAATTCAGGGCTTGTGCCAAGAATTCCCAGCTGGGAAAGCGCGGAGCTGCTTCCCAAAAGGGTTCTCAGGGATGCCACAGGGGAGGCCCGGGGGCTCAGGGAGGGTTGAGGGGCGGGGAAATGAGGGAGGGGGTGAAAGGAGCTGAAAAGTTGGGAATTTGGGGGAGTTTGGGGGATTTTGGGGGATTTGGGGGATTTGGGGAATGCTGGGGGATCCCAGGTTTTTCTTCTCTTCCTTGTTCTTCCTTCTCTTCCCTGGTTTTTCTTCTTTTCCCACTTTTTCCTTCTCTTCCTCTTTTTTCTTCTCTTCTCCCACTTTTTCCTTCTCTTCCCTCTTTTTCCTTCTTTTCCCCCTTTTTCCTTCCCCCTTTTCCTTCTCTTCCCTTTTTCCTTCTCTTCCCTCTTTTTCTTCTCTTCCCCTTTTTCCTTTTCTTCCCACTTTTTCCTTCTCTTTTTCTTCCCTCTTTTTCCTTCTCTTCCCTGTTTTTTCTTTTCCCCTTCTTCCCTCTCTTCCCAGTTTTTCCTTCTCTTCCCACTTTTTCCTTCCCTTTTTCCTTCTCTTCCACTTTTTCCTTCTTTTCCCTCTTTTTTCTTCCCCCTTTTTCCTTCTCTTCCCTTTTTTTCTTCTCTTCCCCTTTTTCCTTCTCTTCCTCTTTTTCTTTTTCCTCTTTTTCCTTCTCTTCCCACTTCTTCCTTCTCTTCCCCCTTTTTTTCCTTCTCTTCTCCTTTTTCCTTTTCTTCCCTCTTTTTCCCTCTCTTCCCACTTTTTCCTTCTTTTCCCTCTTTTTTCTTCCCTTTTTCCTTCTCTTCCCCTTTTTTTCTTCTCTTCCCTATTTTCCCTCTTTTTCCTTCTCTTCCCTGTTTTTTCTTTTCCCCTTCTTCCCTCTCTTCCCAGTTTTTCCTTCTCTTCCCACTTTTTCCTTCCCTTTTTCCTTCTCTTCCCACTTTTCCTTCCCTTTTTCCTTCTCTTCCCACTTTTCCTTCTTTTCCCTTTTTCCTTCCCCCTTTTTCCTTCTCTTCCCCCTTTTTTTTCTTCTCTTCCCCCTTTTTTTTCCTTCTCTTCTCCTTTTTCCTTCTCTTCCCACTTTTTCCTTCTTTTCCCTCTTTTTTCTTCCCCCTTTTTCCTTCTCTTCCCCTTTTTTTCTTCTCTTCCCCTTTTTTCCTTCTCTTCCCTCTTTTCCCCCCTTTTTCCTTCTCTTCCCACTTTTTTCCTTCTCCTTTTTCCTTCTCTTCCCCTTTTCCTTTTCTTCCCTCTTTTTCCTTCTCTTCCCTGTTTTTTCTTCTTTTCCCCTTTTTCCTTTTCTTCCCCCTTTTTCCTTCTCTTCCCACTTTTTCCTTCTTTTCCCTCTTTTTTCTTCCCCCTTTTTTTCCTCTCTTCCCCTTTTTCCTTCTCTTCCCTCTTTTTCCCTTTCTCTGCTTTTCCCCTCTTTCCCCCCCTTTATTCCCATTTTTTCCCCTCCTCTTTCCCTTTTCCCCCTTTTTCCCCTTCCCCCAATTTTTCCTCTTCCCATTTTCCCCTTTTTCCTTTTCCCCTTTTCCCCCTTTTTTTCTCCTTTTTCCCCCTCTTCCTCGAGGATTTTTGGGAGATTTTGGGATCCCCCAAACCCCTCCTGGCTGGAGGCAGATTTGGGGCTTTCGGGGAAGGATTTCAGGAGGATTTGGGGAATTTTTGGGGTGGATTTGGGGGGGTTTTGGAAGATTTGGGGTGGATTTGGGATGGATTTTGGGGTGATTCTGAGGAAGATTTGGGGCTGATTTTGTGAGGATTTAGGGCTGATTTGGGGCTGATTTTTTGGGCTGATTTGGGGCTGATTTTGGGCCAATTGGGAGTGATTTAGGGCTGATTTTTTGGGGTGATTTGGGGCTGATTTAGGGCTGTTTTAGGGCTGATTTGGGTCTGATTTGGGGCTGATTTTTTGGGCTGTTTTAGGGCTGATTTGGGTCTGATTTGGGGCTGATTTTTTGGGCTGATTTGGGGCTGATTTGGGGCTGATTTTCTGGGCTGATTTGGGGCTGATTTTCAGTTGATTTAGGGCTGATTTTTTGGGCTGTTTTAGGGCTGATTTGGGACTGATTTGGGGCTATTTTAGGGCTGATTTGGGGCTGTTTTAGGGCTGTTTTAGGGCTGATTTTCAGTTGATTTAGGGCTGATTTGGGGCCAATTTGGGGCTGATTTTTTGGGGTGATTTGGGGCTGATTTCGGGCTGTTTTAGGACTGACTTGGGGCTGATTTTTTGGGCTGATTTACGGCTGATTTAGGGCTGATTTTTTGGGCTGATTTGGAGCTGATTTTTTGGGGTGATTTGGGGCTGTTTTGGGGCTGATTTAGGGCCAATTTGGAGCTGATTTTTTGGGGTGATTTGGAGCTGATTTTTTGGGGTGATTTGGGGCTGTTTTAGGACTGACTTGGTGCTGATTTGGGGCTGATTCAGGGCTGATTTTTTGAGGTGATTTGGGGCTGATTTGGGGCTGATTTTTGGGCTGATTTGGGGCTAATTTAGGGCTGATTTGGGGCTGGTTTTTTTGGCTGGTTTGGGGCTGATTTTTTTGGGCTGATTTTGGGCTGTTTTAGGACTCATTTGGGGCTGATTTTTTGGGGTGATTTTGGGCTGTTTTAGGACTGACTTGGGGCTGATTTGGGGCTGTTTTTTTGGGCTGATTTTTGGGCTGCTTTTGGGCTGTTTTAGGACTCATTTGGGGCTGATTTTTTGGGGTGATTTTGGGCTGTTTTAGGACTGACTTGGGGCTGTTTTTTTGGGCTGATTTTTGGGCTGTTTTGGGGCTGTTTTAGGGCTGATTTGAGGCTAATTTAGGGCTGATTTTTTGGACTGTTTTTTTTGGCTGTTTTTTTGGGCTGTTTTAGAGCTGATTTGGGGCTGATTTTGGGGCTGATTTGGAGCTGTTTTTGGGGCTGATTTGGAGCTGTTTTAGGGCTGATTTTGGGCTGTTTTGGGGCTGTTTTGGGGCTGATTTTCAGGAGGAATTTGGGTTGCTTGGGGGGATTTTGGGGTGTTTCGGGATGGATTTTGGATCTTTCTCCCCTCACCTGTGGTGCTGCTCAGATGCTCTGGGGCTCAGATTTTGGGGGGATTTTGGGGGAATTTTGGGATGGTTCTGGGAGGATTTGGGGGGGATTTTGAGGTGATTTGAGGGAGATTTTTTGGGGAGGATTTTGGGTTGATTTTGGGGAAGATTCTGAGGGTACTTTTGGGTGGATTTAGGGCTGGTTTGGGGTTGATTCTGGGGGTAGTTTTGGATGGGTTTTGGGGTGATTTAGGGCTGATTGAGGGTTGATTTTGGGCTGATTTTGGGGGTATTTTGGGGTCGATTTAGGGCTGATTTAGGGGTATTTTGGGATGGATTTAGGACTGGTTTAGGGTTGGTTTTGGGCCGGTTTAGGGCCGGTTTTAGGGCCAGTTTTAGAGCTGGTTTAGGGACAGTTTCAGGGCTGGTCTTAGGGCCGGTTTAGGGCCGGTTTGGGGCCGGTTTGGGGCCAGTTTGGGGCCGGTTTGGGGCCGGTTTGGGGCCGGTTTAGGGCTGGTTTGGGGCTGGTTTAGGGCTGGTTTAGGGCCAGTTTAGGGCCGGTTTAGGGCTGGTTTAGGGCCGGCTTAGGGCCAGTTTTAGAGCTGGTTTAGGGACAGTTTCAGGGCTGGTTTAGGGCCGGTTTAGGGCTGGTTTAGGGCTGGTTTAGGGCCGGTTTAGGGCCGGTTTGGGGCCGGTTTAGGGCCGGTTTAGGGCCGGTTTGGGGCCGGTTTAGGGCCGGTTTAGGGCCAGTTTAGGGCCGGCTTAGGGCCAGTTTAGGGCCGGCTTAGGGCCGGTTTAGGGCCGGTTTAGGGCCGGTTTAGGGCTGGTTTGGGGCTGGTTTAGGGCCGGTTTGGGGCCGGTTTGGGGCCGGTTTAGGGCCGGTTTGGGGCCGGTTTAGGGCCGGTTTAGGGCCGGTTTAGGGCCGGTTTGGGGCCGGTTTAGGGCCGGTTTAGGGCCGGTTTAGGGCCGGTTTGGGGCCGGTTTAGGGCCGGTTTGGGGCTGGTTTAGGGCCGGTTTAGGGCCGGTTTGGGGCCGGTTTGGGGCCGGTTTGGGGCCGGTTTAGGGCCGGTTTGGGGCCGGTTTGGGGCCGGTTTGGGGCCGGTTTGGGGCCGGTTTAGGGCCAGTTTAGAGCCGGCTTAGGGCCGCTTTAGGGCCGGTTTAGGGCCGGTTCAGGCCCGGTTCAGGCCCCATTCAGGCCCGGTTTCAGGCCCGGTTCAGGCCCGGTTCAGGCCCCGTTCAGGCCCCGTTCAGGCTCGGTTCAGGCCCGGTTCAGGCCCAGTTCCGGCCCGGTTTAGGGCCGGTTCAGGCCCCATTTAGGCCCGGTTCAGGCCCCGTTCAGGCCCGGTTCAGGCCCGGTTCAGGCCCGGTTCCGGCCCGGTTCAGGCCCGGTTCAGGCCCCGTTCAGGCCTGGTTCAGGCCCCGTTCAGGCCCGGTTCTGGCCCGGTTCAGGCCCGGTTCAGGCCCGGTTCAGGCCCGGTTTAGGCCCGGTTCAGGCCCGGTTCAGGCCCCGTTCAGGCCCGGTTTCAGGCCCCGTTCAGGCCCGGTTCAGGCCCGGTTCAGGCCCCGTTCAGGCCCGGTTCAGGCCCGGTTTAGGCCCCGTTCAGGCCCGGTTTCAGGCCCGGTTCAGGCCCGGTTTAGGCCCGGTTTAGGCCCGGTTCAGGCCCGGTTCCGGCCCGGTTCAGGCCCGGTTCCGGCCCGGTTCAGGCCCGGTTCCGGCCCGGTTCAGGCCCGGTTCCGGCCCCGTTCAGGCCCGGTTCCGGCGCGCTCCCTGACCTGTGGCGTTGTTGCGGTGGCCCTTGTAGCGCCGGCTGTACTGGGCGCCGTCGCTGTGCGCGGAGTCGAAGAGGTAAATGTCCTCATCGTTGTAGGAGGCCAAGAGCTCTGCACGGCCCAGAACGGTCAGAAACGGGGAAAAACGGGGGAAAATGGGGAAAAATGGGGGGGAAATGGGGAAAAATGGGGAAAAATGGGGAAAAATGGGGGGGAAATGGGGAAAAATGGGGAAAAATGGGGAAAAATGGGGGGGAAATGGGGAAAAATGGGGAAAAATGGGGAAAAATGGGGGGGAAATGGGGAAAAATGGGGAAAAATGGGGGGGAAATGGGGAAAAATGGGGAAAAATGGGGGGGAAATGGGGAAAAATGGGGGGAAATGGGGAAAAATGGGGGGAAAAGGGGAAAAATGGGGGGGAAATGGGGAAAAATGGGGGGGAAATGGGGAAAAATGGGGGGGAAATGGGGAAAAATGGGGGGGAAATGGGGAAAAATGGGGGAAATGGGGAAAAATGGGGGGAAATGGGGAAAAATGGGGGGGAAATGGGGAAAATGGGGGGGAAATGGGGAAAAATGGGGAAAAATGGGGGGAAATGGGGAAAAATGAGGGGAAAAGGGGGAAAAATGGGGGAAATGGGGAAAAATGGGGGGAAATGGGGAAAAATGGGGAAAAATGGGGGGAAATGGGGAAAAATGGGGAAAAATGGGGAAAAATGGGGAGGAAAAGGGGAAAAATGGGGAAAAATGGGGGGAAATGGGGAAAAATGAGGGGAAAAGGGGGAAAAATGGGGGAAATGGGGAAAAATGGGGGGAAATGGGGAAAAATGGGGAAAAATGGGGGGAAACGGGGAAAAATGGGGGGGAAATGGGGAAAAATGGGGAAAAATGGGGGGAAATGGGGAAAAATGAGGGGAAAAGGGGGAAAAATGGGGGAAAGGGGAAAAATGGGGGGAAAAGGGGGAAAAATGGGGGGGAAATGGGGGAAAATGGGGGGGAAATGGGGAAAATTGGGGGGAAAATGGGGAAAAATGGGGGAAAGGGAAAAAATGGGGGGAAAAGGGGGAAAAATGGGGGGAAATGAGGAAAAACCAGCAGGAAATGGGGAAAAACGGGGGGAAATGGGGAAAAATGGGGGGAAACGGGGAAAAATGGGGGGAAATGGGGAAAAATGGGGAGGAAAAGGGGGGAAATGGGAAAAATGGGGGGAAATGGGGAAAAATGGGGAAAAATGGGGGGAAATGGGGAAAAATGGGGGGAATGGGGAAAAATGGGGGGAAATGGGGAAAAATGGGGAGGAAATGGGGAAAAACGGGGGGAAATGGGGAAAAATTGGGAAAATGGGGAAAAATGGGGAAAAACAGCAGGAAAAAGGGAAAAATGGGGGGGAAAGGGGGAAAACCAAGGGGGGAATGGGGAAAAACGGGGGGGAAATGGGGAAAAACAACAGGAAAATGGGAAAAACGTGGGGGAATTGGGGAGAAACAGCAGGAAAAAGGGAAAAAATAGGGGGAAAATGGGGAAAATAGGAGGAATAATCCAGGAAAATATCAAGAAATTGGTAAAAAACAGCAGGAAAAAGGGAAAAAATGGGGAAATTGGGAAAAACGGCGGGAAAATGGGGAAAGATGGGTGGGAAAGAGGGGAAAGGGGGGGGAAATGGGAAAAAGCAGAGGGGAAATGGGGAAAAAGAGCAGGAAATTGGGAAAAAGAGCAGGAAATTGGGGAAAAAGAGCAGGAAAATGGGAAAACCAGCAGGAAATTGGAACCCCCACCCTATTTTCCCCCCCAAAACCCCCGAATTTTCCCAAAAAAAACCCCACCTGCTTTCCAAAAAAATTCCGTTTTCTCCCCAAAACCGTTTTTTTTCCCCCAAGAAATGCCCGGGTTTCCCAAACCAGCCCCGTTTCCCCCCAAAATGCCCCAAAAATCCCATTTCCCAAAGGGTTTTTGCTTCCCAAAAAAAACCTTTTCCAAAAACCGTCCCCAAAAGAAGAAGTTTTCGGCCAAAAAACCCCAAAACCCCCAAATTTTCCCCAAAACCCCCAAATTTTCCCCAAAACCCCTTGAATTTTCCCCCCAAAAAACCCCAAATTTCCCCCCAAAACCCCCGAATTTTCCCCCCAAAAAATCTGAATTTTCCCAAAAACCCCCGAATTTTCCCCCCAAAACCTGAAATTTTCCCCCCAAAACCCCCAAATTTCCCCCCAAAACCCCCCGAATTTTTCCCAAAAAAAGCCCAAATTTTCCCCAAAAACCCCAAATATTCCCCAAAACCCCCAAATTTCCCCCAAAACCCCAAATTTTCCCAAAACCCCCCAAATTTCGCCCCAAACCCCCCAAATTTTCCCCAAAACCCCTGAATTTTCCCCCAAAACCCCAAATTTTCTCCAAAAACCCCGAATTTTCCCCAAAAAACCCAAAATTTCCCCCCAAAACCCCCCAAATTTTCCCAAAAACCACCCTGAATTTTCCCCCAAAAACCCCAAATTTCCCCCCAAACCCTCAAATTTTCCCCCAAAACCCCCAAATTTCGCCCAAAAAACCCCGAATACTCCCCAAAACTCCCATATTTTCCCCAAAACCCCAAATTTTCCCTAAAAAAATCCAAATTTTCTCCAAAAAACCCCAAATTTTCCCCCAAAACCCCCAATTTTTCCCCAAAACCCCCAAATTTTGCCCAAAAAAACCCAAATTTTCCCCAAAACCCCGAATTTTCCCCCAAAACCCCAAATTTTCCCCAAAAACCCCAAACTTTCCCACAAAAACCCCAAATTTTCCCCCCCAAACCCACCAAATTTCCCCCAAAACCCCAAATTTTGCCCAAAAAACCCCCGAATTTTTCCCAAAAAACCCCAAATTTTCCCCAAAAACCCCCGAATTTTCCCCAAAAAACCCAAATTTTCCCCAAAAACCCCCAAATTTTCCCCAAAACCCCTTGAATTTTCCCCCCAAAAAACCCCAAATTTCCCCCCAAAACCCCCGAATTTCCCCCAAAAAATCTGAATTTTCCCAAAAACCCCCAAATTTTCCCCCCAAAACCCGAAATTTTCCCCCCAAAACCCACAAATTTTCCCCCAAAACCCCCCGAATTTTTCCCAAAAAAACCCCAAATATTCCCCAAAACCCCCAAATTTTGCCCAAAAAACCCCCGAATTTTTCCCAAAAAACCCCAAATTTCCCCCAAACCCCCCAAATTTCCCCCCAAAAAACCCAAATTTCCCCAAAGCCCCTCCTGTTCTCTCCAAAAAATCCAGGTTCTTTTGGGGGAAAATTCGGGTTTTTTGGGCAAGCAGCTGAAGTTTGTGGGAAAATTGGAGTTTTTGGGGCAGAAATTGGATTTTTTGGGGGGAAAATGGGAAATTTTGGGGCAGAAATTGGATTTTTGGGGGGAAAAGGGGAGATTTTGGGGCAGAAATTGGATTTTTTGGGCAAATGAGGGGACTTTGGGGCAGAAATTGGATTTTTTGGGGGAAAAGGGGAGATTTTGGGGCAGAAATTGGATTTTTGGGGGGAAAAGGGGAGATTTTGGGGCAGAAATTGGATTTTTTGGGCAAATGAGGGGACTTTGGGGCAGAAATTGGATTTTTGGGGGGAAAATGGGAAATTTTGGGGCAGAAATTGGATTTTTGGGGGGAAAAGGGGAGATTTTGGGGCAGAAATTGGATTTTTGGGGCAAATGAGGGGAATTTGGGGCAGAAATTGGATTTTTTGGGGAAAATGGGAGATTTTGGGGCAGAAATTGGATTTTTTGGGGGAAACGGGAAATTTTGGGGGAAAAATTGGATTTTTGGGGGAAATGAGGGGAATTTGGGGCAGAAATTGGATTTTTTGGGGGAAAATGAGGGGAATTTGGGGCAGAAATTGGATTTTTTGGGGGAAACGGGAAATTTTGGGGGAAAAATTGGATTTTTGGGGGAAATGAGGGGAGATTTTGGGGCAGAAATTGGATTTTGGGGGAAATGAGGGGAGATTTTGGGGCAGAAATTGGATTTTTTGGGGGAAAATGGGAAATTTTGGGGGAAAAATTGGATTTTTTTGGGGGAAATGGGAAATTTTGGGGCAGAAATTGGATTTTTGGGGCAAATGAGGGGAATTTGGGGCAGAAATTGGATTTTTTGGGGAAAATGGGAGATTTTGGGGCAGAAATTGGATTTTTTGGGGAAAACGGGAAATTTTGGGGGAAAAATTGGATTTTTGGGGGAAATGAGGGGAATTTGGGGCAGAAATGGGATTTTTTGGGGGAAAATGAGGGGAATTTGGGGCAGAAATTGGATTTTTGGGGGGAAAATGGGAAATTTTGGGGCAGAAATTGGATTTTTTTGGGGGAAACGGGAAATTTTGGGGGAAAAATTGGATTTTTGGGGGAAATGAGGGGAATTTGGGGCAGAAATTGGATTTTTTGGTGGGAAATGAGAGGAATTTGGAGCAGAAATTGGATTTTGGGGGATATGAGGGGAGATTTTGGGTCAGAAATTGGATTTTTGGGGGAAAATGAGGGGAATTTGGGGAAAAAATTGGGATTTTTTGGGGGGAAATGAGGGGAATTTGGGGCAGAAATTGGATTTTTGGAGGCAAATGAGGGGAATTTGGGGCAGAAATTGGATTTTTGGGGGCAAATGAGGGGAATTTGGGGCAGAAATTGGAATTTTGGGGGAGATTTTTGGGCAGAAATTGGATTTTTGGGGGCAAATGAGGAGATTTTGGGGCAGAAATTGGATTTTTGGGGGGAAAATGAGGGGAATTTGGGGCAGAAATTGGATTTTTGGGGGGAAAAGGGGAGATTTTGGGGCAGAAATTGGATTTTGGGGGAAATGAGGGCAATTTGGGCCCCCCAGGCTCACCGGAGCCGTCGTGGCTGTAGACCAGGCAGGTGATGTTGGCTTTGGAGTCGCTGCTCACCTGGAAAATCGGGAAAACCTCGGATCCTGCTCCTTTTCCTGGGAATTCCGAGCCTCCCACCCCCGGGCAGGGATGGAGGGAGGCAGAAATTTGGGATGGAGGGGAAAAATTCCCGAAAAAAAGGAGATTTCAGGGAGTTTTTGCCGCCTTTTCCCATGGGATCGCTCCGGGGTGATCCCAGCTGCAATCCCAGTGCTCCCAGTGCTCCCAGTGCTCCCAGTATTCCCAGTACCAGGTGGTGGGGGCAGAACTTCTTCAGGACTCCGTTGTTCTCGTTCTCGTCGATTTTTCTCTGGTCGTAAATCCTGCAGGAATCGGGGGGGAAAAGGGTTGGGATCCACTGCAGGAAAAGGGTTGGGATCCACTGCAGGAAAAGGGTTGGGATCCACTGCAGGGGGAAAAAAAAGGGTTGGGATCCACTCCAGGAAAAGGGTTGGGATCCACTCCGGGGGGGAAAAGGGTTGGGATCCACTGCAGGAAAAGGGTTGGGATCCACTGCAGGGGGAAAAAAAGGGTTGGGATCCACTCCAGGAAAAGGGTTGGGATCCACTCCAGGAAAAGGGTTGGGATCCATTCCAGGGGGAAAAAGGGTCGGGATCAACTCCAGGAAAAGGGTTGAGATCCATTCCAGGGAGGAAAGGGGTTGGGATCCACTCCAGGGGGAAAAAAAGGGGTTGGGATCCACTCCAGGGGGGAAAAAGGGTCGGGATCCACTGCAGGAAAAGGATTGGGATCCACTGCAGGAAAAGGCTTGGGATCCACTCCAGGAAAAGGGTTGGGATCCACTCCAGGGGAAAAAAAGGGGTTGGGATCCACTCCAGGGGAAAAAAAAGGGTTGGGATCCACTCCAGGGGGAAAAAGGGTTGGGATCCACTGCAGGAAAAGGGTTGTTATCCACTCCAGGAAAAGGGTTGGGATCCACTCCAGGGGGGAAAGGGGTTGGGATCCACTCCAGGAAAAGGGTTGGGATGCACTCCAGGGGAAAAAAAAAAGGGTTGGGATCCATTCCAGGAAAAGGGTCGGGATCCACTCCAGGAAAAGGGTCGGGATCCACTCCAGGGGAAAAAAAAAAGGGTTGGGATCCACTCCAGGAAAAGGGTTGGGATCCACTCCAGGGGGGCTTTGATCCCAAAAAATCCCCTCTGCGAGCTCCAGAATCCCATCCTAAAATTCCCTGGGATTTGGGGCTGGAACAGGCCCGGATTTGGGGCTGCAATGCTGTTGCCATGCCTGGATTTGGGCTGAAGAATCCCAGGATTTGGGCTCTCCCAGTGCTCCCAGTTTGGCCTCTCCTCACGAACTGGTCCAAAGTTGGGGAGGGAAAGCATGGATTTGGGAAAGGGTGGGAAAAGGTGGATTTGAAAAAAGGGGAATTGGGCAAGGGAATCCTTGGATTTGGGCTGAAGAATCCCGGGATTTGGGCTCTCCCAGTGCTCCCAGTGCTCCCAGTTTGGCCCCACCTGACGAACTGGTCGCGGCCGCCGACGGCGAACTGGGAGGTGTTGGCGGGGTTGACGAAGATGGTGTAGAGGCCGACCTTCTTCTCCTTCTCCTTGGTCACCACCAGTTTCCTGGGAAAAGCCGGGATCAGCCCCTAAGCCCAGCCTAAACCCCCCTAAGGCCAGCCTAAATCCCCTAATCCCAGCCTAAATCCCCTAATCCCAGCCTAAATCCCCTAAAGCCAGCCTAAATCCCCTAATCCCAGCCTAAATCCCCCCTAAACCCAGCCTAAATCCCCTAATCCCAGCCCAAATCCCCTAATCCCAGCCTAAATCCCCTAATCCCAGCCTAAACCCCCCTAAGGCCAGCCCAAATCCCCTAATCCCAGCCTAAATCCCCTAATCCCAGCCTAAATCCTCTAATCCCAGCCTAAATCCCCTAATCCCAGCCTAAATCCCCTAATCCCAGCCTAAATCCCCTAATCCCAGCCTAAATCGCCTAATCCCAGCCTAAATCCCCTAATCCCAGCCTAAACCCCCCTAAGGCCAGCCTAAATCCCTAATCCCAGCCTAAATCCCCTAAACCCAGCCTAAATCCCCTAATCCCAGCCTAAATCCCCTAATCCCAGCCTAAATCCCCCCTAAACCCAGCCTAAATCCCTAATCCCAGCCTAAATCCCCTAATCCCAGCCTAAATCCCCTAAACCCAGCCTAAATCCCCTAATCCCAGCCTAAATCCCCCCTAAACCCAGCCTAAATCCCCTAATCCCAGCCTAAATCCCCTAAAGCCAGCCTAAATCCCCTAAAGCCAGCCTAAATCCCCTAATCCCAGCCTAAATCCCCCCTAAACCCAGCCTAAACACCCTAATCCCAGCCTAAACCCCCTAATCCCAGCCTAAATCCCCCCTAAACCCAGCCTAAATCCCCTAATCCCAGCCTAAATCCCCTAAACCCAGCCTAAATCCCCTAAGGCCAGCCCAAACCCCCCCTAAACCCAGCCTAAACACCCTAATCCCAGCCTAAACCCCCTAATCCCAACCTAAATCCCCTAATCCCAGCCTAAATCCTCTAATCCCAGCCTAAATCCCCTAATCCCAGCCTAAATCCCCTAAACCCAGCCTAAATCCCCTAAACCCAGCCTAAATCCCCTAATCCCAGCCCAAATCCCCTAAACCCAGCCTAAATCCCCTAATCCCAGCCTAAACCCCCTAATCCCAGCCTAAATCCCCTAATCCCAGCCTAAACCCCCTAATCCCAGCCTAAATCCCCTAAGGCCAGCCTAAATCCCCTAATCCCAGCCCAAATCCCCTAAACCCAGCCCAACCTCCCCCCTAAACCCAGCCTAACTCCCCCTTAAACCCAGCCCAAATCCCCCAAAATCCCCATTTTTCCCCCCAAAATCCCCATTTTTCCCCAAAAAAATCCCCATTTTTCCCCCTAAAAAATCATTTTCCCCTAAAAAATCCCCATTTTTCCCCTAAAAAATCCCCATTTCTCCCCCAAAAAATCCCCATTTCTCCCCTAAAAAATCCTCATTTTCCCCCCCCAAAATCCCCATTTTTCCCCCCAAAAAATCCCCATTTTTCCCCCAAAAAATCCCCATTTTTCCCCCCAAAAAATCCCCATTTTTCCCCCAAAAAATCCCCATTTCTCCGCCAAAAATCCCCATTTTTCCCCCAAAAAATCCCCATTTTCCCCCCCAAAAAACCCCATTTTTCCCCTAAAAAATCCCCATTTTTCCCCTAAAAAATCCCCATTTTTCCCCCTAAAAATCCCCATTTTTCCCCCCAAAAATCCCCATTTTCCCCCCAAAAATCCCCATTTTTCCCCTAAAAAATCCCAATTTTTTCCCCCCAAAATCCCATTTCTCCCCCCAAAATCCCCATTTTTCCCCCAAAAAATCCCCATTTTTCCCCTAAAAATCCCCATTTTCCCCCCAAAAATCCCCATTTTTCCCCTAAAAAATCCCATTTCTTCCCCCAAAATCCCCATTTTTCCCCAAAAATCCCTGCTTTTTCCACAAAACATCCTGGTTTTCCCTCTAAAAAGAATCAGTTTTCTCCCCAAAATTCCTGGTTTCCCTCAAAAACCCAATGGTTTTTCCTCAAAAACGAGTGGTTTTTCCCAAAAAACCCCAACCTGCTTTCCCAAGAAAAACTGTTTTCTCCCCAAATTAATCCGATTAAAACATAATTGATCAGCTTTCCCAAAAAAATACATTTGCCTCAAAAATAGCCAATAAAAAAAAAAAACCATTTTATCTCCCCAAAATCTCCATTTCCCCAAAAAACCCCAACCCATTTTGCCCACAAAAATAACCCGATTTCCCCCAAAATCCCTAATTTCCCAAAAACCCCAATTTTTCCCCAAATCCCGGCTGTCTCCACCCAGATTCCCGTTTTTCCCCACATCCCACCTGTTATTCCCCAAACCCACACCTCTCCTCACCCCTAAAATCCCCATTTTCCCCCCAAAAAGATCCCCTTTCCCCTGCCCCAAATCCCCATTTCACCCCCACAATTCCCCATTTCCCCCTCAGAATTCCCATTTCCCCCTCAGAATTCCCGTTTTTCCCCTCAGAATTCCTGATTTTCCCCTCAGAATTCCTGATTTTCCCTCAGAATTCCCACTTTTCCCCTCACAATTCCCATTTTTCCAGTCACTCACAATGCAGGCTGGTCCTGCCACAGGTCAATGGGATCCACTTTTCCCACCCCAAATCCCCTCTTTTCCCCCAGAATCCCCATTTCACCCCCAGAATTCCCATCTTTCCCCTCAGAATTCCCATTTTTCCCCTCAGAATTCTCACTTTTCCCCTCAGAATTCCTGATTTTCCCTCAGAATTCCCATTTTTCCCCTCACAATTCCCATTTTTCCAGTCACTCACAATTCAGGCCGGTCCTGCTGCAGGTCAATGGGATCCCCATTTCCCATCCCAAATCCTCTTCTTTTCCCCCATTTCGTCCCCACAATTCCTGATTTTCCCCTCAGAATTCCCGTTTTTCCCCCTCAGAATTCCCATTTTTCCCCATAGAATTCTCACTTTTCCCCTCAGAATTCCCGTTTTTCCCCACATCCCACCTGTTACTCCCCAAACCCACACCTCTCCTCACCCCTAAAATCCCCATTTTCCCCCCAAAAAGATCCCCTTTCCCCTGCCCCAAATCCCCATTTCACCCCCAAAATTCCCCATTTCCCGCCAGAACCCCATTTTCCCCTCAGAATTCCCACTTTTCCCCTCAGAATTCCCACTTTTCCCCTCACAATTCCCACTTTTCTGGTCACTCACAATTCAGGCCGGTCCTGCCGCAGGTCGATGGGATCCCCACTTCCCATCCCAAATCCTCTTCTTTTCCCCCAGAATTCCCCCAGAATTCCTGATTTGCCCCTCACAATTCCCATTTTTCCCCTCACAATTCCCATTTTCCCCTCACAATTCCCATTTTTCTGTTCACTCACAATTCAGGCCGGTCCTGCCACAGGTCAATGGGATCCCCATTTCCCATCCCAAATCCTCTTCCCACAGAATCCCCATTTCACCCCCAGAATTCCTGATTTGCCCCTCAGAATTCCCATTTTTCCCCTCAGAATTCCCATTTTTCCAGTCACTCACAATGCAGGCCGGTCCTGCCGCAGGTCAATGGGATCCCCATTATTCCTTCCAAACCCCCATTTTCTCCCCCCAACCCCCATTATTCTTCCAGAATTCCTGATTTTCCCCGCAGAATTCCCATTTTTCCCCTCAGAATTCTCAACTTTCCCCTCAGAATTCCCTTTTTTCCCCTCAGAATTCCCATTTTTCCAGTCACTCACAATGCAGGCTGGTCCTGCCGCAGGGCGATGGGATCCACTTTTCCCACCCCAAATCCACTTTTTTTCTCACAGAATCCCCATTTCATCCCCAGAATTCCTGATTTTCCCCTCAGAATTCCTGATTTTCCCCCTCAGAATTCCCATTTTCCCTCTCAGAATTCCCACTTCCCCCTCAGAATTCTCACTTTTCCCCTCAGAATTCTCATTTTTCCCCTCACAATTCCCATTTTTCCAGTCACTCACGATGGAGGCTGGTCCTGCCACAGGTCAATGGGATCCCCTTTTCCCACCCCAAATACCCCTCTTTCCCCACAGAATCCCCATTTCATCCCCAGAATTCCTGATTTTCCCTCTCAGAATTCCCATTTTTCCAGTCACTCACAATGCAGGCTGGTCCTGCCACAGGTCAATGGGATCCCCATTTCCCACCCTAAATCCCCTTTTTTTCCCACAGAATCCCCATTTCATCCCCAGAATTCCTGATTTTCTCCTCAGAATTCTCACTTTTCCCCTCAGAATTCCTGATTTTTCCCCACAATTCCTGATTTTTCCCCTCAGAATTCCCATTTTTCCCCTCAGAATTCTCACTTTTCCCCTCAGAATTCCTGATTTTCCCTCAGAATTCCCATTTTTCCCCTCACAATTCCCATTTTTCCAGTCACTCACAATGCAGGCCGGTCCTGCCGCAGGTCAATGGGATCCCCTTTTCCCACCCTAAATCCCCTTTTTTTCCCACAGAATTCCCATTTCATCCCCACAATTCCTGATTTTCCCCTCAGAATTCTCACTTTTCCCCTCAGAATTCCCATTTTTCCCCTCACAATTCCCCTTTTTCCGGTCACTCACAAGGCAGGCTGGTCCTGCCGCAGGTCGATGGGATCCCCATTTCCCACCCTAAATCCCCTTTTTTTCCCCACAGAATCCCCATTTCAACCCCACAATTCCCCATTTCTTGCCCAGAATCCCCATTTCCTGCCCAGAATTCTCAATTTTCCCCTCAGAATTCCCATTTTTCCCCTCAGAATTCCCAATTTTCCCCTCAGAATTCCCAATTTTCCAGTCACTCACAAGGCGGGCCGGTCCTGCCGCAGGTCAATGGAATCTCCATTTTTCCCTCCCCAAACCCCCATTATTCCCCTGAAACCCTGGGTTTCCCATCCAGAATTGCTGATTTTCCCCTCAGAATTCCCATTTGCCCCTCAGAATTCCTGATTTGCCCCTCACAATTCCCATTTCCCCCTCAGAATTCCCACTTTTCCCCTCACAATTCCCATTTTTCCAGTCATTCACAATGCAGGCCGGTCCTGCCGCAGGTCGATGGGATCCCCACTTCCCATCCCAAATCCTCTTCTTTTCCCCCAGAATTCCCATTTCATCCCCACAATTCCTGATTTTCCCCTCAGAATTCTCACTTTTCCCCTCAGAATTCCCATTTTTCCCCTCACAATTCCCCTTTTTCCGGTCACTCACAATTCAGGCTGGTCCTGCTGCAGGTCGATGGGATCCACTTTTCCCACCCTAAATCCCCTTTTTTCCCCCACAGAATCCCCATTTCACCCCCACAGAATCCCCATTTCTTGCCCAGAATCCCCATTTCCTGCCCAGAATTCTCAATTTTCCCCTCAGAATTCTCATTTTTCCCCTCAGAATTCCCGATTTTCCAGTCACTCACAAGGCGGGCCGGTCCTGCCGCAGGTCAATGGAATCTCCATTTTTCCCTCCCCAAATCCCCATTATTCCCCTGAAACCCTGGGTTTCCCATCCAGAATTGCTGATTTTCCCCTCAGAATTCCCATTTTTCCCCTCAGAATTCCCATTTTTCCCCTCAGAATTCCCAATTTCCTGGCCACTCACGAGGCAGGCCGGTCCTGCCGCAGATCGATGGTGAAGACCACGGCGTCCTCCCCCGCCGACAGGAACGTGCAGGGTGAGTCCGGTTCCAGCGCCAGCTGGGATTGGGGCAAAACAGGGAAAAAACAACGGGAATGGCTCCCAAAAATCCCCAAAACCAGGAAAATCCACACCGAAAACCCCCAGGTTTGGGGATCCCTGCCCTGAACAGCGGTGATGTCATCGGGAGGGGGACATCATAGGGGGTGATGTCATCGGGACAATGGCACAGCCAAAGGTTTGAATTGCAACCAAAAAGTGGGAAAATCCCCGAAATTCTCAGATTTTAATGGAGCTGAGCATGGGGTGATGTCACTGGGAGGCCGCAGATGACGTCACGGTGATGTGACAAGTGACGTCACAGGTGACGACGGCGCATGCAAGGGTTGAAATATTTGGGAATCGATTCCATTTGCTCCCTAAAAGTAAGAAAAATCCTTCTTTTCTCCCAAAAAACTTCGATTTTAACGGAGAAAAACTGGATCCCCCCTCATCTGGCTGGTGAAGTCACCGAGAGTTCAGTGGTGAAGTCACCGAGAGCTCGCAGATGACATCACAGGTGACAAAGGGTACATCCAAGCCTTTAAATATTTGGGAATTGCTTCCAGAAAGTGGGAAAATCCCTTCCTTTCTCCCAAAAAAACCCACCCCTGATCTTCAGGAAAAGGAGCAGCCGAGCAGAACCCACTCCTTGAGCCACCCGCTCACCACAGGTGCCATCCCAGCTGAACCCCCCCCCATCCCAACGAGCATTCCCACCGTGTTTCCCCATTCCCAGGTAACCCAAATCCTGGGATTTGCCATTCCCAAATGCCAGCTCACCTTGTGGGAGGCTCCCTTGTGCTGGGCCACGCGCTTGGTGCTGCGGCAGCACTGAGTGGCCGAGAGCTCGGCCACCCTCACCTGCCCGTCCCGGGCACACATGGCCAGCGTGGAGTCGCCGCTGTTGGGCAGGAATTTGGCCTGGAAAATACGGAAAAGAGGGAAAAAAAGGTAGGAAAAAGGGAGAGGGGGAGTGGTGGGTGGAGAGGAGGAATGGGGAGGGGAAGGTGCTGGTGGGAATTGGCCTGGGAATTGTTCTGGGAATTATGTCCAGGGAATTGTGTTGGTTCTCTTGGGAATCATCTCAAGCTCTCCCAAGAATTGTGCTGGGAATTATCCCGAACTCTCCTGGGAATCATTGTGGGGATTGTCCCAAGGTCTTGCCAGGAATCAGCCCAGCTGTCCTGGGAATCATCCCAAGGTTTCTCCCAGGAACCATCCCAAAACTCTGCCAGGAATCATCCCAAGCTCCCCCAGGAATGATCCCGAGGTCTCCTGGCTCTCCTGGGAATCATCCTGGGAATCATCCTGGCAATTATCCCGAGCTCTCCCAGGAATCACCCTCAGCTTCACTGGGAATCATCCTGAGCACTCGCAGGAATCCCCTGAGCCATTATCCCAAAATCTCCTGGGAATATCCCAAACTCTCCTGGGAATATCCCAAACTCTCCTGGGAATCCCCTGAGCCATCATCCCAAACTCTCCTGGGAATATCCCAAACTCTCCTGGGAATCCCCTGAGCCATCATCCCAAACTCTCCCAGGAATATCCCAAACTCTCCTGGGAATCCCCTGAGCCATCATCCCAAACTCTCCCAGGAATATCCCAAACTCTCCTGGGAATATCCCAAACTCTCCCGGGAATCCCCTGAGCCATCATCCCAAACTCTCCTGAGAATATCCCAAACTCTCCTGGGAATATCCCAAACTCTCCCAGGAATGCCCTGAACCATTATCCCAAACTCTCCCAAGAATATCCCAAACTCTCCCAAGAATATCCCAAACTCTCCTGGGAATATCCCAAACTCTCCCAGGAATGCCCTGAACCATTATCCCAAACTCTCCCAAGAATATCCCAAACTCTCCCAAGAATATCCCAAACTCTCCTGGGAATATCCCAAACTCTCCTGGGAATCCCCTGGGCCACCATCCCAAACTCTCCTGGGAATATCCCAAACTCTCCTGGGAATCCCCTGAGCCACCATCCCAAACTCTCCTGGGAACCAACCCGGCTCTCCTGGGAACCAACCTCAGCTCTCCCAGGAATCATCCCAAGCTTTCCCTTTGGAATCCTCCTGGCTCCCTTGGGAATCATCCCAAGATGACCCCGGCAACCACCCCGGCATTCCCAGCAAATCCCGCCTTTCTCCAGGGAACCATCCCAAGCTCTCCTGCCTTTGCTGGGAATCATCCTTGCAATTACCCCAAACTCCCCCACAAAGCACCCACAGATCCCCCGGGAATTATCCCAAACCTTCCAAGCCCTCTCCCAGGAACCAGCCCGATCCCGACCCCCATCCCGGCTGGATCCCCACAGGATGGGGAATCCCAGGGCAAACCTGTGGGATTTGGGGATCAGATCCACCCAAACCATTCCCAGCCTCAGCTGAGGCTTTCCTGGGATCCCCCCCCGCCCCTTCCTCATCCTCATCCCTCGGGATCGGGATTTTAGGGCACATCTGGGGGATTTGGGGACCTGTTCCCACCTCCTTCCCTGAGCATCCCTTAGCTCAGGTGAACTTTTCCTGGGATTCATCCCCGT
Organism: Coloeus monedula; assembly: GCF_965178545.1. NCBI lineage: Eukaryota > Metazoa > Chordata > Aves > Passeriformes > Corvidae > Coloeus > Coloeus monedula. The sequence continues at coordinate 2,261,348 of NC_138809.1, read as the reverse complement.
GTCCAAACGCGGACCTCAGCACGGCAGATTTTGGGGCACATCTGGGGGATTTAGGAGCCAGTTCCCCCTACAGAGCATCCACAATATTCCCACATCCCCTTGCTCCAGTCACACCTTTCCCAACCATCCCTTTGCCAGCTGAGCTCTTCCTGGGATCCTCTCCCACCCCAAAAAGACCCTGAAGATGGTGGATTTCAGGACACATCTGGGGGATTTGGGGGGTCATTTCCACCCAAACTGCTCCCAAATCCTTTCCCAAGCATCCCTTTCCCAGCTGAGCTCTTCCTGGGATCCTCTCCCACCCCAAAAAGAGCCCCTTGAACATGTGGGATTTTAGGGCACTCCTGTGGGATCTGGGGGGTCAATCTGTGGGATCTGGGGACCTGTTCCCAAATCCTTTCCCAAGCATCCCCTTCCCAGCTGAGCTCTTCCTGGGATCCTCTCCCACCCCAAACAGGGACCCTGAAGATGACGGATTTTAGGGCACATCTGGGGGATTTTGGGAGTCAATTCCACCCAAACTGCTCCCACTTCCCTCTACTCCACTGCCACCTTTCCCAAGCATCCCTTTGCCAGCTGAGCTCTTCCTGGGATCCTCTCCCACCCCAAAAAGACCCTGAAGATGGTGGATTTCAGGACACATCTGGGGGATTTGGGGACCCGTTCCTAAATCCTTTCCCAAGCATCCCTTTCCCAGCTGAGCTGTTCCTGGGATCCTCTCCCACCCCAAACAGGGACCCTGAAGATGACGGATTTTAGGGCACATCTGGGGGATCTGGGGGGTCAATTCCACCTGACCCGTTCCCAAATCCCTTCCCAACCATCCCTTTGCCAGCTGAGCTCTTCCTGGGATCCTCTCCCACCCCAAAAAGACCCTGAATATGGTGGATTTTAGGACACATCTGGGGGATTTGGGGACCTGTTCCCAAATCCTTTCCCAAGCATCCCTTTCCCAGCTGAGCTCTTCCTGGGATCCTCTCCCACCCCAAAAAGAGCCCCTTGAAGATGAGGGATTTTAGGGCACTCCTGTGGGATCTGGGGGGTCAATCTGTGGGATCTGGGGACCTGTTCCCAAATCCTTTCCCAAGCATCCCCTGCCCCAGCTGAGCTGTTCCTGGGATCCTCTCCCACCCCAAACAGGGACCCTGAAGATGACGGATTTTAGGGCACATCTGGGGGATTTTGGGAGTCAATTCCACCCAAACTGCTCCCACTTCCCTCTACTCCACTGCCACCTTTCCCAAGCATCCTTTTCCCAGCTGAGCTCTTCCTGGGATCCTCTCCCACCCCAAAAAAGACCCTGAAGATGGTGGATTTCAGGACACATCTGGGGGATTTGGGGACCTGTTCCCAAATCCTTTCCCAACCATCCCTTTCCCAGCTGAGCTCTTCCTGGGATCCTCTCCCACCCCAAACAGGGACCCTGAAGATGACGGATTTTAGGGCACATCTGGGGGATCTGGGGGGTCAATCTGTGGGATCTGGGGACCTGTTCCCAAATCCTTTCCCAAGCATCCCCTTCCCAGCTGAGCTCTTCCTGGGATCCTCTCCCACCCCAAACAGGGACCCTGAAGATGACGGATTTTAGGGCACATCTGGGGGATTTTGGGAGTCAATTCCACCCAAACTGCTCCCACTTCCCTCTACTCCACTGACACCTTTCCCAAGCATCCCTTTGCCAGCTGAGCTCTTCCTGGGATCCTCTCCCACCCCAAAAAAGACCCTGAAGATGGTGGATTTCAGGACACATCTGGGGGATTTGGGGACCCGTTCCCAAATCCTTTCCCAAGCATCCCTTTCCCAGCTGAGCTGTTCCTGGGATCCTCTCCCACCCCAAACAGGGACCCTGAAGATGACGGATTTTAGGGCACATCTGGGGGATCTGGGGGGTCAATCTGTGGGATCTGGGGACCTGTTCCCAGATCCTTTCCCAACCATCCCTTTGCCAGCTGAGCTCTTCCTGGGACCCTCTCCCACCCCAAAAAGATCCCCTTAAAGACGACAGATTTCAGGACACACCTATGAACTTTGGGAAACCCATCCCGACGACCTCCCTCAGGGCGCGCCTTTCGGATTTCACCGCCCCATCCCACCCCACCTCTCCTCCCCGCCATTCCCATCGCCGTTCCCACGCCGCTCCCGCGCCATTCCCACCTGGAAGACGTTACTCTTGTGCCCGCTGTCGAACTGCAGCACGGGCCGGCGCCGCAGCCAGTCCCACACCAACACCTTGAGGTCGTCGCTGCCGCTGGCCAGGCGGGTGCCGCGCTGGTTGAAGTGCAGGGTGTTGACGCAGCCCGTGTGCCCCTCCAGGCCGTGCTGCAGCCGGAATTTCTGCACGAACAGCCGGGCCCCGCACGCCTGCGACACGAAGCGGGAGCAGCCGCCCAGCTGGCGCTGCCGCAGCGCCGGGATCGCCCTCCAGCGCGGCCGTGGCAGCGCCCACGTCTCCGAGGCCACCCAGTCCTCCAGCGCCTGCTCCTCGTCCGACGAGTCGCGCTCGTGGGGCGGCCGCTTGCGGGGTCCCCTGCGCCGGGCGCGCGGCTCCTCCTCCTCCTCGTCGTCCTCGTCCTCGTCCTCGTCCTGCCGCGGCTCCTCGGGGATGGAGTAGTGGCCGGTGTCGTCCATGCTGTCGCTGTCCTTGTCCCCGGAGCTGTCGCTGTCGCTGCCCCGGCCCCGCGCGGCCCCGGCGTCGTCGCCGGTCAGGCTCAGGCTGAGGTCGGACGCCTCCACCTCGATCCCTGAGGACGTCTCACGGCCCTCCTCGGCTGACATCTCCTCGGGGCTGCTCGACAGGCTGCCTGGGGACAGGGGGACAGCAGTGTCACCACAGCGCTCAATGGGCTGCCTGGGGACAGGGGGACAGCAGTGTCACCACAGCGCTCAATGGGCTGCCTGGGCACAGGGGGACAGCAGTGTCACCAGGGTCACCACAGTGCTCGACAGGCTGCCTGGGGACATGGGGACACCACAGTGTCACCGTGAGGACAGGGACAGTGTCACCAGTGTCACCACACTGCTCAGCAGGCTGCCTGGGCACAGCGACACTGTCACACCACCATGAGAACAGGGACAGTGTCACAGTGTCACACCGCCATGGGGACAGGGACAGTGTCACAGTGTCACACTGCCATGGGGACAGGGACAGTGTCACAGTGTCACACCGCCATGAGGACAGGGACAGTGCCACCAGTGTCACACCGCCATGGGGACAGCTCGACACTGCCACCATCATGGGGACAGTGTGGTGGCACTGTCACTGTCACCACCACCATCACTTCGTCACCCTCACTGCCACCCTGTCCCCATCACTGCTGCCACCCTGTCCCCATGCCACCTTCACTGCCACCCTCGCTGCCCCCTGTCCCCGTTGCTGTCCCCCTCTCTGCCACCCCGTCACCCTCACTGTCCCCTCCCATCCCGCTCGCTGTGTCCCTGCCACCCTGTCCCTGTCCCAGTGTCCCCCCAGGGCCACCGTGAGCCTCTCCCTGTTTGTCCCTTGTCCCTCTCCTTATCCCCCTGCCTGTCCCCTGTCCCCCTGGCTGTCCCTCTGTCCCCCTGGCTGTCCCCCCGTCTCCCTCGGTGTCCCCAGCTGTCCCCAGCTGTCCCCTCACCATTGGCGATGTCCGTCCTGCCGTCCATGCCGCCGCCTCTGTCGGACATCGCCGCTTCCCGCGGGATTCCCTGCGGGGACAGCAGGACACGGGGCTGGAGCGGCCCTGCCACGGCCACCCCCAGCTGTCCCCGTGTCCCCAACCCCCCCACGGCACCAAAGATGTTCCCCAAAATCCCCATTTTCCATGGAAAAACCACCTGGGAAGGCTGCAGGACACCCAACCCTGGCGTGGCTGTTCCCCAAATTCCCATTTTCCATGGAAAAACCACCTGGGAAGGCTCCAGGACACCCAGCCCTGGCTCAGCATTTCCAGGAATCCCAAGGAATTCCCATCCCAAGGAATCTGGAACTCCCAGGGATCCATTTTTAAACGTTCCCACAAAAAATTCCCATTTTCCCCCCGGCCACAGGTCTCCCAGTACCATGGATGTTCCCAAAAACTCCATTTCCCATGGAAAAACCGCCTGGGAAAGCTGCAGGACACCCAGCCCTCGCTCAGCATTCCCAGGAAAAGCCGATCCCGAGGGATTTGTGATCCCAGGGATCCATTTTTGAACATTCCCCCACAAAATTCCCATTTTCCCACCTTCCACGGGCTCCACAGCACCACCGGCTGCTCCCAAAATCCCCATTTTCCAAGGAAAAACCAACGAGGAAGTTCTGGAACACCCAACCCTGGTGTGGCCGTTCCCAAAATTGCCATTTTTCAAGGAAAAAACCACCTGGGAATGCTCCAGGACACCCAGCCCCGGGCTCAGCATCCCAGGAAAAGCCGATCCCAAGGAATTTTTCACCCCAGGGACACTTTTTTAAACACATTCCCACAAAAAAATTCCCTCTGGAATGTCTCCAGGAGAGCACTGGACACCTGGGTGTCCCCCCAAAACCCACTCTGGGCAGCCCCAAAATCCATGGGAATGGGCAGGAGAGCCGGAATTCCACTGGAATTCCACGGAATTCCAAAGGTGAGCACGGGAATTATTCTCCCCCTTCAAATCCCACCATTTTTGCTTCCACCCCAAGGAATTTTTTGCTTCCACTCCGAGGTGAGGGACTGGGAACAAACTTCCAGAGGGGAGGAATCCATTCCCGATCCATCAGCCCCCTCTGGAGGGTGGAAAACTCTGGGAATTGCAGGGAATAACAACAAAATCCCGGGATTCCGTGGCTGCCTGGGCACGCATCTGGACAGGCTCGGCATTCCTGGCCTGACAGGGAAAATATCCCGGCCCAAAAATATCCCAGGGCATTCCAGAGCCTCTGGAATTGGGATCCGCCCGGCCCGGCCTCCCCAAACTGGGACAAACTGGGACAGACTGGGCAGCAATTCCAGAGTCATCCCCAGGGGATGGTCCTGTCCATCCCACACGGCCCAAATTCCTCGTGGGATCGGTTCCAGCCACCCTGGTGCTCCCAAAATTCCACAAATCCAACATTCCGGCAGCCCAGGATTCCTCTGGGATGGAGCCCCCAAATCCCTTGGGATGGAGCTCCCAAATCCCTTGGGATGGAGCCCTGAAATCCTCAAGGATGGAATTCCCAATTCCTCTGTGATGGAGCCCCCAAATCCCCAGGATCAGAGCCCCCAAATCCTCCGGGATGGAGCCCCCAAATCCTCAGGGATGGAAACCCCAAATCCTCCTGGATGGAAACCCCAAATCCCTTGGAACAGAACCCCCAATTCCTCAGGGATCAAGGCCCCAAATCCCTCAGAATGGAACCCACAATTCCTCTGGGATGGAGCCCCCAAATCCTCTGGGATGGAGCTCTCAAATCCCTTGGGATGGAGCCCCCAATTCCTTTGTGATGGAGCCCCTAAATCCCCCAGGATCAGAGCCCCCAAATCCTCAGGGATGGAGCCCCTAAATCCTCCGGGATGGAATCCTCCAATTCCTCCAGGATGGAAACCCCAAATCCCTTGGAACAGAACCCCCAATTCCTCTGGGATGGAGCCCCCAAATCCTCTGGGATCAGAGCCCTCCCCTCCCCCCCCTCCCCCCGAGCCCCTTTCACCCCAAAACCCCACCCCAGGCAGGAAAACCCCATCCAGACATTCCCAGTTTTCCAGGACTTCGGGTGGATAATCCCAACCCTTCCTGGGAGCCTGACAGGTCCCGTTAATGAGCCGTTAATTACTGCTAATTAAGCGGCTTCCCCTTGGGAATCCCATGGGAATCCAGAATTCCCATCTGGGAGCATCGCGGGCTCCCCCTTCCCTATGGATTTTCCAGAGGTTTTTGGGAACACCTTGAGCCCGTTCCCTAATTAACAGGGCTGTTAACGAGCCCCGTGTGCCTCAGGAGCATTCCCAGATTTCCAGGAGCATTCCCAGGAGTTCCCAAGGCCCAGGGAATCCCGGGAATCCCAAAAATCCCGCGGGATCCGGGCACACTCACCTGTGCCAGGTGCCGGGGACAGCGGGGCTGGAGCTGGGGGAGGGGAGGGGGAGCACGGGCTCAAATCCCAGGGACCCCCAAATTTTGGGGAATCCCCCAAATCCAAGGAGAACCATCCCAGATTTTTGGGAAAAATCCCAAATCCCTGGGGAATCCCCCTGATCCCTGGGAAATCCCCCCTGATTTTTGGGGACCCCCGATTCCCAGGGAATCCCAAAAAATCCCAGAAAATCCCTGGGGGATCCCAAATTTTTGGGGACCCCCTGATTCCCAGGGAATCCCAAAAAATCCCCTCAGTCCCTGGGGATCCCAAATTTTTGAGGACCCCCTGATTCCCAGGAAATCCCAGAAAATCCCTTCAATCCCTGGGGGATCCCAAATTTTTGGGGACCCCCTGATTCCCAGGAAATCCCAAAAAATCCCCTCAGTCCCTGGGGATCCCAAATTTTTGGGGACCCCCTGATTCCCAGGAAATCCCAAAAAATCCCTGGGGATCCCAAATTTTTGGGGACCCCCCCCCCAATTCCTGGACATTCCCGATTTTTGGGGACCCCCCCCCAATCCCTGGGGACCCCCCAGGACTGTTCTGGAAGGGCCAAGAATGAGGAGCTTTGGATTTTGGGGGGTGGGAGGGGGGGCCCAAACCCCCCCCCAAAGTCTCGGGGATCCCCCAAAACCTCAGGAACCTCCTCAAGACGCCCCCCAAAATTCAGGGATTCCCCCCTGAGCCCCCCCAAAAAAATCTCTGGGATCCTTCGCAGATTCAGGAGGCCCCAAAAAAACTCAGCGACCCCCCCCAAAATATTCGGGGACCCCCTCCCAAACCCTTCTAAAGGCTTGAGGGTCACCCCAAAAAAGCCACAGATCCCTCCCACACCCCAAAAAGCTCAGGGACCCCTCCAGGGTCTCCCCAAATATTCAGAGACCCCCCCAGAACCCCCAAAGGCTCAAGGGCCCCCCCAAAACACTCAAGGACCCCTCTAAGGGACCCCCAAAGGATCAGGGACCCCTCCCCACCCAGGACACCCCAAAACTTGAGGGCCCCCCCCAGACGCTCAGGGAGCCCCCCCCAAACACTCAAGGAGCCTCCCCAAGGGGTCCCCTCAAGGCCCAGGGTCCCCCCAAAAGCTGAGGGACCCCCAGGGACCCCCAACCCCCCCCGAAGGCTCAGGGCCCCCCCAGGGGTGATCAGGGCCCCCCTGAGGGTCCCCAAAAGGCTCCGGGCCCGCCCCCCACGGGCCCCCCCAAAGGCTCCGGGACCCCCCAGAAACTGCTCCCCGTCACCCCCGTTACCCCCTCCGGCCCCGCTGACCCTCCCCGGGCTCCCCCTCCCCTCCCCCACCGCCGGGTCCGCCCCCGCCCCGCCCCCCGCCCCGGGGGTGGGGAAGGCCCGAGGCCGCCGGGGCCGCGTCCGGACAGGGAGCGGCGGAGGCCGCGCACCGACCCGAGTGTCCCGGAAGGTCCCGGCGGCTCCCGGACGGTGCCGGGGGGGTGCGGCCGGGCTCAGTGGCGGCCGCCGCGGGCCCCCCCGGCCGCTCCAGCGCCGGCCCCGGCACCGGGCCCCGCCGCCGCCATCTTTAACGCGCCGCCCCCGCCGGCTCGCTTGACGGCACCGACCGACGCTTTTACGGCACGGCGGGCGGCGCTTTACGGCAGCGGCCGCCGCGCGACAGCGCCGGGGGCGCCCCCCCCACCCCCGGCGTTGCCATGGGAACGGTGCCCCCCCCACCCCCGGCGTTGCCATGGGAACGGTGCCCCCCCAACCCCCGGCGTTGCCATGGGAACGGTGCCCCCCCCCACCCCCGGCGTTGCCATGGGAACGGCGCCCCCCCAACCCCCGGCGTTGCCATGGGAACGGTGCCCCCCCCACCCCCGGCGTTGTTGTAGGGTCGCTCGGTGTCCCCAGCGTTGCTGTAGGGTCAGCCCTGCTCAGGGTCACTGCCCTGGTGCTGTAGGGGGGCCTCAGGCCCCAATGTTATTGTGGGGTCACCCCTGGTTCGGGTCACTCCGTGTCCCCCCCAATGTTATTATTGTAGGGTCACCCCTGGTTCGGGTCACTCCGTGTCCCCCCCCCAGTGTTGCAGGGTCACCCCTATTTAGGGTCACTCTGTCCCACCCCAATGGCCCTGTAGGGTCACCCCCCGTTTCTGCAGGGTCACTCTGCCCCTCCCAATGTCGCTATAGGGTCACCCCTGGTTAGGGTCACTGTGTGTCCCCCCCCCAGTGTTGCAGGGTCACCCCTATTTAGGGTCACTCTGTGTGTCCCCCTCATCACTGTAGGGTCACCCCTATTTAGGGTCACTCTGTGTCCCCCCCCTCAGTGTTGTAGGGTCACCCTGTGACCCCCAGTGGTACTGTAGGGTCACCCCTGTGTAGGGTCACTGTTGTCCCCCCCCACTGTTACTGTAGGGTGTCCATGTGCCCCCCACCCCCCAATGGCCCTGTAGGGTCACCCCCCGTTTCTGTAGGGTCACTCTGCCCCCCCCCAATGTCGCTATAGGGTCACCCCTGGTTAGGGTCACTCTGTCCCACCCCAATGGCCCTTTAGGGTCCCCCTGTCCCCATTCCCAGGCCGAGCCGCTCCCGTCACCAACACTTTATTGGGGACACTGTGGGGGCGAGGGGGGGACACCACCCCAAATGGGGGCCCCTGCGCCCCCCACCCCCCAAAAACCCCACAAATTGGGGGGAGGGGGAGGTCCCAACCCCCCCCCCCCCCCCGGGCTCCTCTTCATCCTCTTCATCCTCATGAAGGACTCATTTAGGGCCGGACGAGTCAGGGGGTGCGGGGACCCCAAAGTTCCCCTACATGAGGCGGCACTGCTCCCCACTGACCCCCCCCGGCAGCTCCAGGTTGAATCCGGGGGGCTGTAGGGGAGGGAGGGGTCACACCAGGGTCACCCCAAATCTTCCAGGGTCACCCCAAATCTATGAGATCACCCCAACACTATGGGATCACCCCAAACCTTTAGGGGTAACCCCAAATCTTTTGAGGTCACCCCAAAATCTCCGAGGTGACCCCAGAATCTCCGAGGTGACCCCAGAATCTCCCGAGGTGACCCCAAATCCTTTTAGGGTGGGGTCCCCAAACACTCACCGTGTCCCCCACCAGCTCCTTGGGGGGGTGGCCCAGGTCCTGCAGCTGTGAGGGGACACAGGAGGGGACACACGGGCGGGGGGGGGGTCAGTGTAGGGCCGGGCGCTTTTGGGGTGCCCCCGTGTCCCCCGTACCTGCTGCATCAGCTCCAAGAGGGTCTCGAAGCGCTCCCGGCGCTGCCCCTCGGGCTCCCCGGGCCGCTCCCGCTCCAGCTCCGCGCAGATCCGGAGCATCAGCGCCTGCTGCGCCCGGAACCGCTCCCGCTGCTCCGGGGACAGCGCCGGCCCGTGCTGCCGCAGCCACTCCGGGTACTGGGGGGGACAGCGGGGTCACCGCGGGAACTGCCCCGGGACCCCCCCGGAACCCCCAAATCCCACCGGGACCTCTCCCGCTGCTCCGGGGACAGCGCCGGCCCGTGCTGCCGCAGCCACTCCGGGTACTGGGGGGGACAGCGGGGTCACCGTGGGAACCGCCCCAGGACCCCAAAATCCCACCGGGACCGCTCCCGCCGCTCCGGGGACAGCGGGGTCACCGTGGGAACCGCCCCAGGACAGCGGGGGGACAGCGGGGTGACCCCCCCGGGACCCCCGATGGAACCCCAATATCCCGGAGAAAAGGGGGAAATGTCCCAGTGGGGCCCAGGGGGTGACAGGGACGGACCCCAGGGACTCCCAGACCCTCAAGGAGGGACCCCAAATCCCCCCAAAACACCCCCCCAAAGGGACAGCGGCACCCCAGGAGTGCCAGGGACAGACCCGGGGGACCCCAGGTTTTTGGGGACCCCCCCCTCAGGTTTTTGGGGTCCCACCTTCTCGGTGGGAGGGGCAGAGCTCGTCCTTGGACAGCAGCGACTGCACCGGGTCCCCACGGCCCCCCGAGTTTCCCACACCCCAAGGGACCCCTCCAGGATTTTGGGGACCCCCTCCCCCCCGGCTTTTTGGGGTCCCCTGCCGGGTTTTTGGGGTCCCAACTTCTCGGTGATCTCCTTGAGGGAGGGGCAGAGCTCGTCCTTGGACACCCCCAGAAACTCCCCAGCTTTTCAGGGAGCCTCCCCCCATTTCAGGGACCCCCCCCCCAGGTTTTTTGGGTGGATTTTGGTAATTTTGGGGGGGTTTTGAGGTCCCCGATTTAATTTCATTTCTGGGCTGAATTTTAGGATTTTCAGGGTCACTCACACAGATATCTGCAGCTGAGCCACCCTAGACCAGATTTTGGGGCGTTTCTGCTCCATTTTCACCCCATTTTCGGGTGCATTTTTCCCATTTTTAACCATTTCTGTGTGTTTTGGGGGGCATCTCTGGGGGTTTCTGAGGACGCTGATCCCATTTTTGGGGTGAATTTTGGGGTCCCACCTTCTCGGTGATCTCTTTGAGGGAGGGGTAGAGCACATCCTTGGACAGCAGGGACTCCATGATGCTGCGCATGACGGGCAGGACGCCGTCCCCGCCGCCCTCCTCCAGCCCCAGCCCCTCCAGGGCCTTCGCCAGCTCCTCCTCCGAGCCCGGGGAATTCTGTGGGATCCCCGGGATCCTGTGAGCCACCCCTGGAACCTCTGGAATTCCAGGAGAACCCCTTCAGGATCCCAGGAAGGGGTGGGAATACCTGGAGGTCATTGGTATTCTTGGCCAGCCCGCTCAGGGTCTCCTTGAGGCAGGAGGTGAATTCCTGCTGCGAGGCCACGTCGCTGCCTGTGGGATTGGGAATGGGATTGGGATGGGGGATAATGGGAATAATGGGGGGTCCTGCTGGGGTGTTGGCTGGGGGAACCCAATCCCAAATGGGGGGGGTTTGTGGGATTAGGAATATGGGTTGGGAACAGGGGGGGACACCAGGGACCCCCACATGGGTCTTGTCTTGGTGATCCCGATCCCAAATGGGGGGGTGGGACAATTCCAAATGGGATTGGGGTGACACTGGGGAGCCCAGTTTGGTTTTGCCTTGGAGATCCCGATCCCAAATGGGAATCCCAGGGGTCTGAGGGATTGGGAATGGGGGTCAGGAAGGGGGGGGATGCCAGGTACCCCACTTGGGTCTTGTCTTGGGGACCTCAAATGGGGGTCCCGAGGCCCTGGGGGACACCGGGACCTCTGGAGTTCCCCACTCTGGTCCTTGCTTGGGGAAACATTCCCAAATGTTCCCACGTGTCCGTGGCGTCCCCAAAAACTCCAAACATTCCTCCCCGCTGGCAGTGGGAGAAGTTTTGGGGCACCCAGGAAGACCCAGAGCCCAACTGGGGAGCCCCAAAGCCCTGTCCCACCCCAGAAGGACACCAGGGAGGATCTGGGGGGTGGGAACAGGGACTGGGAATGGGATAGGGACCCCTCCATGGATTGGGAACAGGGACTGGGAACGGGGACTGGGAACGGGGACTGGGAATGGGACCAGGAACTGGGATAGGGACCCCTCCATGGACTGGGATCAGGGACTGGGAACAGGGACATGGAAGAGGACTGGGAATGGGGACCAGGAACTGGGATAGGGACCCCTCCATGGACTGGGATCAGGGACCAGGAACAGGGACATGGACGCTTCCATGGACTGGGAATAGGGACTGGGAACATGGATTGGGATTGGGAACAGTGACCAGGAATGGGGACGGGGACTGGGAACTGGAGCAGGGAACAAGGACTGGGAATGGGGACCAGGAACTGGGATAGGGAAGAGGACTGGGAATGGGGACCAAGTACTGGGAAGAGGGACTGGGATCCGGAACAGCGACCAAGAACAGGGACAGGGAACAGGAACTGGGATTGGGACTGGGAACAGTGATCGGGACCAGGAACTGGGATCAGGGAACAGGAACTGGGGTCAGGAACAAGGACTGGGAAAAGGGATCAGGAACAGGGACTGGGGTCAGGAACAGGGATCAGGAATGGGGAACAGGGATCAGGAACAAAGACTGGGAACAGTGACCGGGAGCAGGAACAGGGAGCGGGATCGGGAACCAACACAAGCCCGAGGCAACCAGGCCTGTTCTGGGTTGGGATCCCCCCATCCCCACCCCATTCCCACCCCCATTTCCCCCCTCATCCCCACCCCATCCCCACCCCATCCTCACCCCCATCCCCCCCATTCCCACCCCATCCCCACCCCATTCCCCCCCATCCCCACCCCCATTCCCCCCTCATCCCCACCCCATCCCCACCCCATCCCCACCCCATCCCCACCCCCATTCCCACCCCCATCCCCACCCCATCCCCATCCCCACCCCATTCCCATTCCCCCCCATCCCCACCCCATCCCCCCCCATCCCCACCCCATCCCCACCCCCATCCCCACCCCATTCCCCCCCCATCCCCACCCCCATCCTCACCCCCATCCTCACCCCCATCCCATCCCCATTCCCCCCCATCCCCACCCCATTCCCCCCCATCCCCACCCCATTCCCCCCCCATCCCCACCCCATCCCCACCCCCATCCCCACCCCATCCCCACCCCCATCCCATCCCCATTCCCCCCCATCCCCACCCCATTCCCATTCCCACCCCATCCCCACCCCCATCCCCCCCCATTCCCCCCCATCCTCACCCCCATTCCCACCCCATCCTCACCAACTTTCCCGGCAGCTTCCGAGAGCTTCTGGAACTGCTCCACGAGCTGCGGCTCCTGCCGGGCCAGCTCCTGCATGGCCTCCTGGAACTCGGTGGCCGCCTGCGCCGCCAGCTCGCCCTCGAAGAGCTCCTGGAAGAACCTCTCCTGCTGGGAGAACAGCGAGCCCTGGGCACGGGGTCAGCGCGGCCCCGCGGCCCCAAAACGGGCGGCAAAGGGGATTTTTGGGGGGTCCCACCTTGGCGGAGTCGGGGGGAGAGGAGGAGCTGGGAGGGGGAGGGGGGCGGCTGTGCTCGAAGTCATCCAGGGCACCTGGAAGGGGAGAAATGGGGTGGGGGACCCCAAGAAAGGGTTGGGGAAAGGGGTTTTGGCAGCTCAGAGGAGGTTGGAGTGAGTGTGCACCCCGAAAGGGCAGCCTGGTAATTGTGTCGTGGGAATGGAGCCTGAAAACCGTGCCTCAAAAATTGTACCCTAAAAACTGTACCACAAAAATGTACCCTAAAAATGTACCCCGAAAACTGTACCACAAAAAACGTACCCTAAGAACTGTACCCTAAAAATGTACCCCATAAACTGTACCCCAAAAAAACTGTACCACAAAAACTGTACCACAAAAACTGTACCCTAAAAACTGTACCCTAAAAATGTACCCCGTAAACTGTACCACAAAAAATGTACCCCGAAAACTGTACCACAAAAAATGTACCCTAAAAATGTACCCCATAAACTGTACCCTAAAAACGTACCCTAAAAACTGTACCCTAAAAATGTACCCTAAAAACTGTACCCTAAAAACTGTACCCCATAACCTGTACCCCAAAAAAACTGTACCACAAAAACTGTACCCTAAAAATGTACCCCACAAACTGTACCCTAAAAACGTACCCTAAAAATGTACCCCATAAACTGTACCCTAAAAATGTACCCCATAAACTGTACCCTAAAAATGTACCCCACAAACTGTACCCTAAAAACGTACCCTAAAAATGTACCCCATAAACTGTACCCTAAAAATGTACCCCGAAAACTGTACCACAAAAAATGTACCCTAAAAATGTACCCCATAAACTGAACCCCATAAACTGAACCCCGATAACTGTATCCTAGAAATGTACCCCAAAAACTGTACCCTAAAACTGTACCCCATAAACTGTACCCTAAAAATGTACCCCAAAAACTGTACCACAAAAAATGTACCCTAAAAACGTACCCTAAAACTGTACCCCAAAAACTGTACCCTAAAAACTGTACCCCAACACTGTGCCCCAAAAACTGTGCCCTAATAACTGTACCCCAATAACTGCACCCCAAAACTGCGCCCCCAATAACCCCCACCGATTGTACCCCAAAACTGCACCCCGATAACTGCACCCCGATAACCCCCATCACTGACTGCACCCCAAAACTGCACCCCAATATCCCCAACCCAATAACTGCACCCCAATATCCCCAACCCCGATAACTGCACCCCAAAACTGCACCCCAATACCCCCAACCCAATAACTGCACCCCAATATCCCCCATCCCAATTGCACCCCAGTAACTGCATCCCAAGAAGCCCCAAATCCCATAGCACCCCCTAATCTCCAACCCCACCACACCCCACAAACTGCACCCTAATAAACCCCGGCCCTATTGCACCCCAAACTTATCCCCCTCCAGCCTCACTGCACCCCAATAATCCCCAGCCCTACTGTAACCCCGTAACTGCACCCCAATAATCCCCAGCCCTATAGCAACCCCGTAACTGCACCCCAATAATCCCCAACCCTATTGCAACCCAATAACTGCACCCCAATAATCCCCAGCCCTATAGCAGCCCCATAACTGCACCCCAATAATCCCCAACCCTATTGCAGCCCCATAACTGCACCCCAATAATCCCCAACCCTATTGCAGCCCAATAACTGCACCCCAATAATCCCCAGCCCTATTGCAGCCCAATAACTGCACCCCAATAACCTCCACCCCTAATTTCACCCCAAAACTGCACCCCAATAACTCAAATCCCACTGCACCCCAAGAGCCCCCACCCCCAATTGCACCTCAAGAACTGCACCCCAAAACCCTCACCCCCCTCACATCCCCGTGTACCCCAATAGCGCCCAGACCCCCCCATACTCCAGCGACCCCCCCCAGTTCCCCCAGACCCCAAAAACCCCTCCAGCCCTTGCCTTACCCCAGTAATCCCCGGAACCCCCTGTACCCCAATAACCCCCGAGCCCCCCGTACCCCAATAACCCCCGAGCCCCCCGTACCCCCATAACCCCCTCCAGCCTCTCCTGATCTCCCCACCCCCACTGCCCCTCCCGATCCCTCCATACCCCAAAAACCCCCAGCCCCTCCCGACCCCTGTCCCCGAGACCCCCGACCCCACTGCACCCAACAAACCCCAAACCCCCAACAACCCCCCAAAACCCCCAGCCCCTCCCGGCCCCCCCTCACCCCAAAGACCCCTGGCCCCACTGCACCAAACAAACCCCAAAACCCCCACGAACCCCCAGCCCCTCTCGACCACCCCCTCACCCCAAGCTCCCCCCGTGCCCCCCTCACCGCAAAGACCCCCGACCCCACTGCACCCAACAAACCCCGAACCCCAAAACCCCCCACAACCCCCGGCCCCTCCCGACCCCCCCTCACCCCAAAGACCCCGCACCCCCCTCACCCCAAAGACCCCCGACCCCACTGCACCCAACAAACCCCAAAACCCCCCACAACCCCCGGCCCCTCCCGACCCTCCCTCACCCCAAGACCCCCGTGCCCCCCTCACCCCAAAGACCCCCGACCCCACTGCACCCAACAAACCCCAAAACCCCCAAACCTCCAACAACCCCCGGTGCCTCCCGACCCTCCCTCACCCCAGGGTCCCCCCTGACCCCACTGCACCCAACAAACCCCAAAACCCTCCACAACCCCCGGCCCCTCCCGACCTTCCCTCACCCCAAGGCCCCCGTGCCCCCCTCACCCCAGGGTCCCCCCTGACCCCACTGCACCCAACAAACCCCAAAACCCCAAACAACCCCCGGTGCCTCCCGACCCTCCCCTCACCCCAAGGCCCCTCGGTGCCCCCCTCACCCCAAAGACCCCCGGTCCCCCCTCACTCTCCAGCAGCTCCTCCAGCTCCGGGTCGTGCCCTGGGCCCGGGCCCGGCTCCGCCGCCATCTTGGCCCGCTCCGCCCTCCGCCGCCAGGGGGCGCTGCCGCGGGGACGCGCCCCTTTTCCCGCCCACAGGGGAGGAGACGGCCCGGCCCCCTGCAAAACCCGGAACCGGATCGAGGACGGGAACGGGAACGGGAACGGGAACGGGAACGGGAACGGGAACGGGAACGGGAACGGGAAACAGGGACCGGAAATAGGGATCGGGAATGGGGATCGGGAATAGGGATCGGGAATGGGGACCGGGAATAGGGATCGGGAATAGGGGATCGGGAATGGGGATCGGGAATAGGGGCCGGGAATAGGGATCGGGAATGGGGATCGGGAATAGGGGCCGGGAATAGGGGCCGGGAATGGGGATCGGGAATAGGGGCCGGGAATAGGGATCGGGAATAAGGACCGGGAATAGGGATCGGGAATAGGGGCCGGGAATGGGGATCGGGAATGGGGATCGGGAATGGGGACCGGGAATAGGGGCCGGGAATGGGGATCGGGAATAGGGATCGGGAATGGGGACCGGGAATGGGGACCGGGAATAGGGATCGGGAATAGGGGATCGGGAATGGGGATCGGGAATAAGGACCGGGAATAGGGATCGGGAATGGGGATCGGGAATAAGGACCGGGAATAGGGATCGGGAATAGGGGATCGGGAATGGGGATCGGGAATGGGGATCGGGAATGGGGACCGGGAATAGGGATCGGGAATGGGGACCGGGAATAGGGATCGGGAATAGGGATCGGGAATAGGGGATCGGGAATGGGGATCGGGAATAAGGACCGGGAATAGGGACCGGGAATAGGGGCCGGGAATAGGGATCGGGAATGGGGATCGGGAATGGGGATCGGGAATGGGGATTGGGAATGGGGACCGGGAATGGGGACCGGGAATAGGGATCGGGAATAGGGGTCGGGAATGGGGACCGGGAATGGGGATCGGGAATGGGGATCGGGAATGGGGACCGGGAATGGGGATCGGGAATAGGGATCGGGAATAGGGACCGAGCTGGCGTGATTTACATATGTAAATATGCAAATTAAGAGAAGCGTTATTGGTCAGTCTCTCCATCAGCTCAGGTTCGCCCCGCTGCACAGCGCGAGCTGGAAAGGGACCGGGAGCAGCGCCGGGGAGCTCTCCATGGACCGGCAACGGTGACCGGGAGCCCCGGCACAGGTTTTGGGGTCCCTGTCCCGGGGTCCCAGATTTTGGGGTCCCCGAGGTCCCAGATTTTGGGAGCCCCGAGCTTGAATGTCCCAGATTTTGGGGTCCCTGGTCCCTGAGGTCCCAGATTTCAGGAGCCCTGAGGTCCCAGATTTTGGGAGCCCAAAGCTTGGACGTCCCAGATTTTGGGGTCCCTATCCTGGGGTCCCAGATTTTGGGAGCCCTGAGGTCCCAGATTTTGGGAGCCCAGAGCTTGAACACCCCAGATTTTGGGGTCCCTGTCTCAGGGTCCCAGATTTTGGGGTCCCTGAGGTCCCAGATTTTGGGAGCCCAGAGCTTGGACTTCACAGATTTTGGGGTCCCTGTCCCGGGGTCCCAGATTTTGGGGTCCCTGAGGTCCCAGATTTTGGGAGCCCTGAGGTCCCAGATTTTGGGAGCCCAGAGCTTGAACACCCCAGATTTTGGGGTCCCTTTCTCAGGGTCCCAGATTTTGGGAGCCCAGAGCTTGGACTTCACAGATTTTGGGGTCCCTGGTCCCTGAGGTCCCAGATTTTGGAGCACCCCGGGGAGGAGGGGCTGGCTTGGGATCAGACTCGATTTTGGAATTCATTGAATTTATTGTGCATCAAACTGAAAAAGGAGAAGGAAAACCGACCCTAAAACTCCCTCCCCGCATCCCGGGGCTCCTCCAGGGCTGCGGGAGGGGGGACGGGGGCTCTGCTCCCCGGGGACCCCCTCGTGTCCCCCCCGCCTGTCCCCAGCAGCCCCCGCCAGCTCCCAGTGGCCACTTTGGGGCACTCTGGGCTGGTTTCCAGGCAGATTCTCCCCGATTTGTGGGGCTCAGAGGGACAGAGGGGCAGTAGCCACGGGTGGAGGGTCAGGGCCAGCTGCTGACAGCTCCCGGTGGCCACGGGCGGGAGGACAAGGCCGGCTGCTGGCAGCTCCGGGTGGCCACGGCAGCTCCCGGTGGCCACGGGCGGGAGGACAGGGCCACCTGCTGGCAGCTCTCGGTGGCCACAGGCAGGAGGAGAGGGCCAGCTGCTGGCAGCTCCCGGTGGCCGCGGCAGGGTGGGCACCCACGGGGCGAGGTGACACACGTGTGGGTGCCCCCAGTGCCCCCAGTGCCCCCCAGTGTCACGGCACATTCTCGTAGATGCCACCGCGCTCCCGCAGTCGCCAATGGGGTCCCCGCAGCTCGGTGTTGATCACTTGGGGGTCCCGGGGGGGGGCGGGCTGGGGGTCCCTGATAGAGAGAGAGAGCGGTTGGGGGGAGCCGGGTGGGGGGTGACAGCAGCGGGTGACGGGTCCGGGTCCCCGTGCCCCCCGTGCCCCCCGTGCCCCCCTCCCCACTCACCCTTCAGCCGCTCGCTGCGCGCGATGTTGGCGTAAAGCGCCTCAGCTCGGGGGGCCCTGCGGGGACCGGGGGGGCTGCTGGAGTGGGGGGTTCTGGAGCTTGTGGGGTAAAAGGGGGGGCAGGACTGGAGCCCCCCACTCACCTTTGCTGGTGCTTCCTGGAGGCTGCGAAGGAAAAAGGAGGGGGGGATTGTGGGGTGCCCAGGGCTACTGAAAGCCCGCGGGAGCCCCCGGCCCCCCCCTCCCTGGAACTCCTGAGCCCGCAGCGGACCCTCAGTTCCTCCCAGGTCCCCCGAGCCTCGCTGAAGCCCCCCAGAAGCCTGGAAGCACCCTGGTGTTCTGGAACCTCTGAGCCCCCAGAGACCCAAGGCCGAGAGGGAGGAGGAGCCCCCAAACTGCCCCAAAACCCCTAAAAGTACCCACAACATCCCAACGCCACCCCAACGCCCCCAGGACCCTGAGATGGGGTCAGAGGGGGCTCATCCACCCCCAAGTCAGGGGCTCTGGGTGCCACCCCATCGCCCCAACTCTGGGGGTCTTCCCCCAACTCCCGGGGAGCCCCAAGTCCCCAATGTCACCCACCCAGGCGCTGCCACCAGTGACAGCCCACAATGACACCCAGGAGAAGGACCAGGAACAGCAGGGAACCACCGACCCCTGCGGCCACTGCTGGGGACAGAGAGGGGGTCACACCGAGGTCACCCAGAACCCTGGGGCTTCTGCACCCGCCCGTGACCCTGAGTAAGCCCACCTGTGTCCCAGTGTCCCCGCGGTGTCACCGTCAGTGCCAGCTCGGGGCTGAGCGCCCGGAACACGCGGTGCCCGTCCTGTCCCAGCTGGTTGGTGGCCACGCACTGGTAGGTGCCGGAATGTCCCACATGGACGTCGCCGAGCTCCAGGAGGGGACCCCGGGCCACCTCGCTGCCGTTGTGCAGCCAGGTGAAGGTGACAGGGGCTGAGCCCACCTGCACCGAGCAGCGCAGGGTCACGGGGTCACCTGCGCGCACCGGCTGTGCCAGGGCACCGGGGCTGATGGTGGCATTGGCCACGGGCACTGCGGGGACACAGACGGGGCTGGCACCGGCATGGGGGGATGGGGATGTGGTGGGTGGGGTCACCCCATTCCTGAGGGTCCCGCTCACCCAGGACGGTGACATTCAGGGGGACACTCTCGGCCACGCTGTCCCCATCGCTGGCCCTGCACTGGTAGTGGCCGCTGTCATTGTCCCCAACGTGGCGCAGCTCCAGGCGGGGGCCGGTGCCCAGCGGTGCCCACGAGTCCCCCCGGTGCCAGGAGAAGGACAGGGGACCTGTCCCCGCGGCCACCGCGCAGCTCAGCACCAGGCGGTTCCCCAGTGCCACCTGTGCCCCGGGGGGCTGCGCCGACACGGACACCCCCGAGAGCGGGACCCCTGCGGGAAGGGGACACCAGGGGACAGTGAAGGACCTGGGGAGGGTGGGGGAGGGGCAGAGGGAGTCCTGTGAGGAAGAGGGGGCACGGAGCCTGGGAGTGGCTTGGAAAGGGCAGGAATGGAGCCCAAGGAAGGATGGGGGGTTTAGGGAGGGGAGATCTGGAGAGGGATGGGGGGGACCCCAGGGAGGGGTGGGGACCCAGAAGAGGATGGTGGGACCTGGGGAGCAGGAGGGAGCTCAGAGAGGGCAGGAGGGGGGAGCGGGTGACGGATGGGGGGACCTGGGGAAGGAAGTGGGAAGGGATGGGAGGACACTGGGCAGGGGTCAGGAAGAGCTGGGTGTCCCCAGGCAGGAGTGGGGGACCCGTGGCGGCTGTCGGGGCTCCCCGCGCCCATCCCCGCACTCACTGCGCACCGTGACGCGGAGCCGGGCGCTGCTCTTCCGCACGGCCCCCGCTCGGAGCGCACCTGGCAGCTGTAATTCCCCGAGTGGGAGACCCCCACGGCGGGCAGCAGGAGCTGCGGGGACCCCTGCGGGCCCCCCACCAACCGCCCTTGCCGGTAGAAGAGGTGCAGGAGGGGGGCTCGGGGCCGCAGGGGGCTGGGGGTGCTGAGGCAGCTGAGATTCAGGGGGGACCCCTCGGTGGGCTCGGGGGGACCCTCCAGCACCGGCATCGGGGTGAGATAGGGAGGGAGATGAGGGGGAGGATGTGACCCCGAGGCTGCTGTGAAGGGGCTGTGGGGGTGCTGAGGTGTGGGGGTGTCGGGGTGTCAGGGTGGCGGCTGTGGGGTGCTCACCGTGCACTGTCACTGTCACCGGCGCCGACTCCGTCTCAATCCACCCCTGTGACGCCTCGGAATACACCCAGCCCTTACAGTGGTAGCGGCCGCTGTGGTGCAGCCGCAGAGGGGACAGGGACAGCTCGGTCCCATCGCGGAATCTCTGCAGTTGTTTCTCCTCGCGGTAGAAGGACACCGAGGTCACCGGTTTGTCCTGCAAGCTCCGGCAGCGCAGTGTCACCGTGTCCCCCTCCAGCAGCGCCCGCGCCGGCACCTGCAGCACCAGCCAGGCTGGGGGACAGGGGGGTCCGGTCACACCGCGGGGATCCGTGGGGTCCCGATGGCACCGGGACGCCCCGACTGGGTCACAGCCAGCGCACCAGGGGTCCCCAATTCCAACACGGGGCTCCGCTCGCTCTGGGATGCTCTGGGATGTCCCCGTGTGCAGGGGACGGGCTCTCGTCACACCAGGGGGTGACCCATGGAGCGGAGCCCACCCAGAGCCCTCGGGGACCCCGCGGGTGCCAGGCTGGGGACACCCAACCCCCCTCACCATTGGAGACGCTCACGGTGGGGCTGCGCCCGGTGCCGGGTCTGTCACACTGGTAGGTGCCACTCTCGGTGACAACGAATCGGTCGGGTCCCTGCAGCCGCCAGCGCTGCCCGTCCTTGTACCAGGTGGTGGCACTGGCGGTGCCCGAGCCTGGCAGGTCAGTGTCACCCGGTCCCACAGCACCGGCGGCGTCCAGGGGGGCTGCACGAGGAGCTGGGTGGTCTGGGCGCCTGCGGGTGACAGGGGACACCAGCCTGCCAGGGCCAGCGCGGGATGGGGACAGCGGGGCGGGGACGTGGCATCCCCCCGAGGACTCACCAGCGAGGCCGAGGGTCTGGGCTGGAAGGGAGAAGGGACAGGGCTGCGTGGGGGTGGCACCGCGGGGACAGCGGCACCCGGGGCACGGAGTGTGGGGCTGTCCCTGAAGTGTCCCCACGGGGTCACCGGTGTGGCACGGAGGTCTCAGGGATGGGGACACCTCTGTCACCCTGGGCTGAGGCAGGACATGGGGACACTGTGGACACCCCATGCTTGGACAAGTCACCTCCACCCACCCCACAGCACCTGTCCCCACAGCCACATCCCCACGGCCCTCTGCCCATGATCCCATCCCAATGGCACCTGGCCCTGTGGCCCATCCTGATGGTGCTTGGCCCTTGTCCCTGTCCCTGCATCCCTGTGCCCCTGGCCCTGTCCCCACAGCTGCCCCAGCCCCAAGGTTCCTTTTGCTACATCCCACTCCTTCCATTCCTGTCCCCCTGTTCCTGTCCCCACAGCCACCCCTCGACTCCGGTCACATTTAAGGGCTCCATGCCCATGCTCTGCTGGGCTCTGCTGGCCTTGGGGACCTCAGGGCACCACGCAGACCCCCTCTGCCCCCTCCCCACCGCTCTCTGCCTCACCAGGGCCCATTCCCGGGGCGTCAGGCCCGTGCCCGGGGCACTCACCCCACAGGAGCAGCGCCACCTTCCCGGCCATCCCGCTGTCCCCGGCCACCCGGGCTGGCTGTCACACGCTGCCGGGGCCACCTGTCCCCTGGGTGGCGGGCAGGAAGCGAGGTCACGTCTCGTCCCCCCGTGTTGGTGGCCCTTGGTGGGGGCAGGGTGGTGGCAGGGTGGGGGCAGGGTGGAGACACAGCAGGGGACAGGCTGGGGCCATGGTGGGACATGGTGTTCCCAGGAGTGGGGGCTCAGGGGATGTGGGGATCTCAGGATGGGTGTCCCAGGGGAATGGGGAGAGAGGGGAAGTGACAGGGAGTGTCTGTCTGGGGAATGGGGGTCCCCATGTGTCAGGGGGTCCCCAGGATGGGGGTCCTGAGGGAATGGGGGGCAAAGGGGGTGTGGGTAAGGGGATGGAGATGCTGGGCAACAGGAGACCCAGGATGGGGCTCCGAGAAAAGGGGGACACAGGAAATGGGGCTGCCACGGTCGGGTTCCCAGGGGAATGGGGGTCCCAGGGATGGGCAGTGGCTGGGGGGGCTCGTGGGTCGCAGCTCCTTCACCGGGTGCCTCAGATTTTGGGGTGACTCAGAGCCCAGCACGGCCCCCCCAGGGCGCTCATTACCTGGGGCGGCATCACAGGGGGGTCCTGGGGAGCTCCGGTTCTGTGTCCCCCCCACCCTTTGGCTTTTTCCTCTTTATTTCTCTTTTGTCCTTCATTTCCTCACGGTTGTGCCACGCTGCCTCACCCCCCAGTGTGCGGCTCAGTGATCCTGGGGAGCTCCTGAGCAGGGAACGGGTTGGGGGCACCCTGTGCAGGGGGAATAGGGGGTGCGGGGGCGCAGAGAGGGGTGGGGGGCAGTGGGGGATGGCGGTGTCCGGCTGTGCCCCCCAACACTTTCACTTTCTCTCTCGGGCAGCAGAAGGAAGAGGCCGTTTGTGCTGAGAGTCAGACGGGGGCGGGTTCTGACCTGGGGGGGCACATCCAGAGGGGTCCTGTCCTGGGGGTGTCCCTGTTCTGGGGGTGACACATCCTGGGGGGATCCTGTCCCAGGGCTGCCCCATCCCGGCTGCCAGGGGGGTCCTGTCCTGGGGGATGGCGGTGCTGGGGGGGTCTCTGGACACATTCCCGGGGGGGGGTCTCTTACCCAGCGGTGGCACATCCTGGGGACCCCTGTCCTGGAAGGGCCCTGCCGGATCCCACTGTCCCTGCTTGGGCACTGTGACCTCTGCAGGGCACAAATTTGGGGCTGCCCTGTCCCTTCGATGTCCCTTCCCCTTGATGGTCCCCTCCACTCTGGGAGCCCCCAGTCCCCCTTTGGGATCCCCCAAGGTGCAGCCCCTCTTCCCCATCCTGCAGCCCCCTGTGACCCTTCTGTGGCTGAGAAGCCCCACGGGGTGCCAGTGGGGGTGACAGGGGGTGGGTGTCAGTCGGGGAGGGCACAGACCCCGCCACAACCTCCCACAGCCACCCCAAGCCCCCAGCCCTGGCAGGGTCTCAGCGCTGGCAACCAGGAAATGGATGAGACCCTGCAGATGAAACGCTCGGGACACTCCTGGCTGTGCCCTGCTCTGCCCACAGCACCTGAGCACCAACCTGCCCCCTCTGCCTCAACACCCACATGGAAAAATGGAGCTTTTTCCCTTCTGGAAATGGCTGATTTGGCCAAAAATTGATAACACACCCCTGAGACACCGCAAATGTGGGGGGGCTGAAGCTGTTGTGGGGCTGCCCCCCCTCTCCAGCTCCCACTTCCCCCCGTGTGGTTTCCGTCCCGGGGGGTTGGGACACTTTGGGTTTGTTGCTTTTGGGAGAAAACCTATTTCAGACTTCTCCATTCTCGCTCATCCCCTGCAGGATCTGAGGCGGCAAGAGCAGCTTGGGAATGGAGCCCCAGGCAGGAAGCAGCTCCCAAACTCCTCCGTGCAGCCAGTGGCCATCCAAGTGTGGGGCCAGGCCACGCCACAGCCCCACTGCGCAGGGATGGGCATTGGCCAGCCCTGCTCTGGCCAGCCCCAGGGGCAGCCAGGACCTGAGGGTCCCCCCCGCCCCCTGGGCTTTGACTCTCGCAGCTTTAGAGCTGTTGCAAGGTGAGAATTGTGTGGGGAAAAGGCGTGGCTGTGGTTTGCTCAGGCCTGCGAGAAGCACAAAAGCCAAGGGGAGCCCAAGCAGTGGCTCTGCGAGCGAGGGCCTTTGATGGTTTGCAGAGCAGGGCTGGCTGGAAAGCGCCCCTGCAGGGGCAGCTGTGAGGGAAGCAGCCCGGAAATGCAGCAATGCATCATTTTGTGCCTCTGCCCAAGGCACTGAGGGAGCCCCAAAACTCAGGCAAATGCCACAAGGATCTGCTCAGCACCCTGAGCGGGACCCTCCTCCTTCCTGGCTCAAACCTGCTGCCCTTTGGAAGCTCCTGGAAAGAATGGTTGGGTTCTGGTTGCGGCCGCCAGACGAGAGGGAGAAATGTGGAAATATCGAGCCGTGGCTCCACACGTGGATCTGGGGAACGGGCGGTGGGAGCAGGAGCAGGGAGTGCCCAGGCAGGGGAATTCAGAGTAGGATGGAGTGGATTTACCAGGGAATCAGACCCTGAGGGACACACGGGCATTTCCACAGCTTCCTGGGCAGTGCTCCCAGGATGGACAGAGTTGTCCCTTTATGGCAGCAGAAGCCATGGGAAGTCAATCAAGTCTCAGGGTGGCAATGAGAAAAACGGGAAGAGTTCCTAAATATGGCCCCAGAAAAGCCATCCTTGTGGGCTGGGGTGCTGCCCAGCAGACAGGGAACAATCCCGTGCACCTGTTGGACACTCAGGGAGATTTCCCACTCCGTGTTATCCACAGGCAAACGCGGCTGTGGGATGCACCAATGGGCTCCTAAAGGGAACCAAAAAGTCTAATTTCTTTGTGATTTGTTTGGGTTTTTATTGTGAGAGACTTGTTGGGAGACCAACGATTAAAAGGATTCTATAAACCAGAGCATTTTGTAAGAGTGTTGGTTTGATTTTGGCTGAGTTGATTTTTCTTTACTTGGAAAAAATCGGTGTGGGAAAAGCTTTGTGCCTTTATCCTGTGGATGTAGGATTTTGTCTCAACCAATTGGGAATGAGGGGAATTCAACCAAATTGAGCCTGGCAGTTACCATTGTCAGGGGCAGGGTGTGACAGGGAATGCCTGAATTTGGGGCACCCTGGAGGTCACAGTGCCCCAGCGGGAATGCTCAGGTCCCTCCGGGAGAGGGGTCCCCAGGATGTGCCACCTCTGGGGCAGGAATCCCCAGGACGTGGCACCCCCAGAACGAGGACCCGCCTGGGACAAGACCCAGGTGTCACCACAGCAGAGGAGCCCTTTTCCCCCAGGACAGGACCCCTCTGGATGTGCCCCCCCAGGTCAGAACCCGCCCCCGTCTGACTCTCAGCACAAATGGCCCCTTCCTTCTGCTGCCCGAGAGAGAAAGTGAAAGTGTTGGGGGGCACAGCCGGACACCCCCATCCCCCACTGCCCCCCCACCCCTCTCTGCGCCCCCGCACCCCCTATTCCCCCTGCACAGGGTGCCTCCAACCCGTTCCCTGCTCAGGAGCTCCCCAGGATCACTGAGCCGCACACTGGGGGGTGAGGCAGCGTGGCACAACCGTGAGGAAATGAAGGACAAAAGAGAAATAAAGAGGAAAAAGCCAAAGGGTGGGGGGGACACAGAACCGGAGCTCCCCAGGACCCCCCTGTGATGCCCCCCCAGGTAATGAGCGCCCCGGGGGGGCCGTGCTGGGCCCTGAGTCACCCCAAAATCTGAGGCACCCGGTGAAGGAGCTGCGACCCACGAGCCCCCCCAGCCACTGCCCATCCCTGGGACCCCCATTCCCCTGGGAACCCGACCGTGGCAGCCCCATTCCCTGTGTCCCCCTTTTCTCGGAACCCCATCCTGGGTCTCCTGTTGCCCAGCATCTCCATCCCCTTCCCCCCACCCCCTTTACCCCCCATTCCCTCCCAGGACCCCCATCCCGGGGACCCCCTGACACATGGGGACCCCCCATTCCCCAGACAGACACTCCCTGTCACTTCCCCTCTCTCCCCATTCCCCTGGGACACCCATCCTGAGATCCCCACATGCCGTGGGCCCCCCACTCCTGGGAACACCATGTCCCACCATGGCCCCAGCCTGTCCCCTGCTGTGTCTCCACCCTGCCCCCACACTGCCACCACCCTGCCCCCACCAAGGGCCACCAACACGTGGGGACGAGACGTGACCTCGCTTCCTGCCCGCCACCCAGGGGACAGGTGGCCCCGGCAGCGTGTGACAGCCAGCCCGGGTGGCCGGGGACAGCGGGATGGCCGGGAAGGTGGCGCTGCTCCTGTGGGGTGAGTGCCCCGGGCACGGGTCTGACACCCCGGGGATGGGCCCTGGTGAGGCAGAGAGCGGTGGGGAGGGGGCAGAGGGGGTCTGCGTGGTGCCCTGAGGTCCCCAAGGCCAGCAGAGCCCGAGCATGGGCATGGACCCCTTAAATGTCACCGGAGTCGTGGGGTGGCTGTGGGGAACAGGGGAAGGAATGGAGGGACAGGAATGTAAGGACGGGGATGTGGGGACGGGCACGATGGGACTGGGCCAGGCGTGAGGACAGGGGCAGGGAGAAAGGGCCAAGCACCAGGGAGATTTGGTGGTGGTGAGAGGAGCCGTGGGGCTGCTGGAGGTGACCTGGGCCAGCACCGGGTGTCGGTCGAGTCCCCATGCCCGGAGTGGCCACAGTGTCCCCATGTCCTGCCTCAGCCCAGGGTGACAGAGGTGTCCCAATCCCTGAGACCTCTGTGCTAAACCGGTGACCCCGTGGGGACACTTCAGGGACAGCCCCACACTCCGTGCCCCGGGTGCCGCTGTCCCTGTGCTGCCACCCCCACCCAGCCCTGTCCCTTCTCCCTTCCAGCCCAGACCCTCGGCCTCGCTGGTGAGTCCTCGGGGGGATGCCACGTCCCCGCCCCGCTGTCCCCATCCCGCGCTGGCCCTGGCAGGCTGGTGTCCCCTGTCACCCGCAGGCGCCCAGACCACCCAGCTCCTCGTGCAGCCCCCCTGGACGCCGCCGGTGCTGTGGGACCGGGTGACACTGACCTGCCAGGGCTCGGGCACTGCCGCTGCCACCACCTGGTACAAGGACAGGCAGCGCTGGCAGCTGCAGGGACCCGACCGATTCGTTGTCACCGAGAGTGGCACCTACCAGTGTGACAGACCCGGCACCGGGCGCAGCCCCCCCGTGAGCGTCTCCAATGGTGAGGGGGGTTGGGTGTCCCCAGCCTGGCACCCGCGGGTCCCCGAGGGCTCTGGGTGGGCTCCGCTCCATGGGTCACCCCCCTGGTGTGACGAGAGCCCGTCCCCTGCACACGGGGACATCCCAGAGCATCCCAGTGCGAGCGGAGCCCCGTGTTGGAATTGGGGACCCCTGGTGCGCTGGGTGTGACCCAATCGGGGCGTCCCGCTGCCATAGGGACCCCACGGATCCCCGCGCTGTGACCGGACCCCCCTGTCCCCCAGCCTGGCTGGTGCTGCAGGTGCCGGCGCGGGCGCTGCTGGAGGGGGACACGGTGACACTGCGCTGCCGGGGCTGGCAGAACAAACCGGTGACCTGGGTGTCCTTCTACCGCGAGGAGAAACAACTGCAGCGGTTCCGCGATGGGACCGAGCTGTCCCTGTCCCCTCTGCGGCTGCAGGACAGCGGCCGCTACCACTGTAAGGGCTGGGTGTATTCCGAGGTGTCACAGGGGTGGATTGAGACGGAGTCGGCGCCGGTGACAGTGACAGTGCACGGTGAGCACCCCACAGCTGCCACCCTGACACCCCGACACCCCCACACCTCAGCACCCCCACAGCCCCTTCACAGCAGCCTCGGGGTCACATCCTCCCCCTCATCTCCTTCCCTCTCTCACCCCGATGCTGGTGCTGGAGGGTCCCCCCGAGCCCACCGAGGGGTCCCCCCTCAATCTCAGCTGCCTCAGCACCCCCAGCCCCCTGCGGCCCCGAGCCCCCCTCCTGTACCTCTTCTACCGGCACGGGCGGTTGGTGGGGGGCCCGCAGGGGTCCCCGCAGCTCCTGCTGCCCGCCGTGGGGGTCTCCCACTCGGGGAATTACAGCTGCCAGGTGCGCTCCGAGCGGGGGCCGTGCGGAAGAGCAGCGCCCGGCTCCGCGTCACGGTGCGCAGTGAGTGCGGGGATGGGCGCGGGGAGCCCCGACAGCCGCCACGGGTCCCCCAGTCCTGCCTGGGGACACCCAGCTCTTCCTGACCCCTGCCCAGTGTCCTCCCATCCCTTCCCACTTCCTTCCCCAGGTCCCCCCATCCGTCACCCGCTCCCCCCTCCTGCCCTCTCTGAGCTCCCTCCTGCTCCCCAGGTCCCATCATCCTCTTCTGGGTCCCCACCCCTCCCTGGAGTCCCCCCCATCCCTCTCCAGATCTCCCCTCCCTAAACCCCCCATCCTTTCTTGGGGTCCATTCCTGCCCTTTCCAAGCCACTCCCAGGCTCCGTGCCCCCTCTTCCTCACAGGACTCCCTCTGCCCCTCCCCCACCCTCCCCAGGTCCTTCAGTGTCCCCTGGTGTCCCCTTCCCGCAGGGGTCCCGCTCTCGGGGGTGTCCGTGTCGGCGCAGCCCCCCGGGGCACAGGTGGCACTGGGGGACCGCCTGGTGCTGAGCTGCGCGGTGGCCGCGGGGACAGGTCCCCTGTCCTTCTCCTGGCACCGGGGGGACTCGTGGGCACCGCTGGGCACCGGCCCCCGCCTGGAGCTGCGCCACGTTGCGGACAATGACAGCGGCCACTACCAGTGCAGGGCCAGCGACGGGGACAGCGTGGCCGAGAGTGTCCCCATGAATGTCACCGTCCTGGGTGAGCGGGACGCTCAGGAATGGGGTGACCCCACCCACCACATCCCCATCCCCCCATGCCGGTGCCAGCCCCGTCTGTGTCCCCGCAGTGCCCGTGGCCAATGCCACCATCAGCCCCGGTGCCCTGGCACAGCCGGTGCGCGCAGGTGACCCCGTGACCCTGCGCTGCTCGGTGCAGGTGGGCTCAGCCCCTGTCACCTTCACCTGGCTGCACAACGGCAGCGAGGTGGCCCGGGGTCCCCTCCTGGAGCTCGGCGACGTCCATGTGGGACATTCCGGCACCTACCAGTGCGTGGCCACCAACCAGCTGGGACAGGACGGGCACCGCGTGTTCCGGGCGCTCAGCCCCGAGCTGGCACTGACGGTGACACCGCGGGGACACTGGGACACAGGTGGGCTCACTCGGGGTTACTGGAGGGTGCAGAAGCCCCGGCATGGCAGCTGACCCTGATGTGTCCCCCTCTGTCCCCAGCAGTGGCTGTGAACATCGGCAGGAGCCTCCTGTTCCTGGTCCTGCTCCTGGGTGTCATCGGGGGCTGTCACTGGTGGCAGCGCCTGGGTGGGTGACAATGGGGCCACCGGGGGTGCTGGAGTGAGGGGAAGCCCCCAGAGTGGGGGGGCGATGGGGCAGCAGCCACAGCCCCTGAGCTGGGGGAAACGGAGCCCACAGTGACCTCGGCTGGGGGTCCTGGGGGCTTGAGGAGGATTCTGCAGGGTCTTGGTTGGGCTCCATGGGCAGCCCTGGGTGGGCTTTGAGGAACATTGGGCTGGCAGTGGGAGCTCCTGGAGGGTTTGGGGAAATCCTGGAGGACCGTGCAGGGATGTTGGGGGATCTTTCTGGGGTCCTGGTGCAGTTTTGGGGATGCCCCTCCCTGTTGGGCTTGAGGTTGTGGGGGTTCAGGGGGTTCTTGGGCACCGGGGGTCTCAGGGGCACTGCGGTGGTGCAGAAGTTCTGGGGGTTCAGGGGTGCTTGGAGTGTCCAGGGGGAATCAGGGGTGCGGTGGGAATCGGGGCTCCAGTGGGGATTTGGGGGTCCCGTGGGTGGTCGGAGCTGCCGAGGTCCCAGGAAGGTTCAGGGGTCCCGGAGTGCCCACGGTCACCCCCTCCCCTTTTCCTTGCAGCCGCCAGGAAGCCCCAGGACAGGTGAGTGGGGGGGCTCCGGCCATGACTCCCCTTTCCCCCTTCCCCAGACACCCCCTCAGGCCCCCCCTTATCCCCGCAGGGCCCCCCCGGAGGAGGGGGAGCTGCTGGAGCCCCACGGCGTGGGCAGCGAGCGGGCGGGGGGTGAGTACAGGGCTGGGGACAGGGACACGTCCCCCACGGGTGTCACCCCCTCCCAGGTCCCCACAACCGCTGTCTCTGTCAGCGTCCCCACGGGTGTCCCCCGGCCCTGCCCCCCCTCGGCATCCACAAGTGACCAACGCGCAGCTGCCGGGACCCTATGAGGGACAGCAGGACCCCGGTGCCACCTACGAGAGTGTGATGTGACCCTGGGGGGAAATTGGGGATCACTGGGAGGCATCGAGTCCCCCCAGGGGTCCCTCACTGCCCTTCACAGCACCCCAGGGCCTCCCCATTCCCCCTCCCAGTGCCGGGGGGGCACAGGACCCTTTTGCCTCTTCTTGGACCCAAAAGGCAGCGTTTGGATTAAAGCGGGAGAAATGGGGTTGGTTTGTTCAGCTCTGCCTGCTCAGCTCGGGAAGGAGGAGGGTCCCGCTCAGGGTGCTGAGCAGATCCTTGTGGGATTTGCCTGAGTTTTGGGGCTCCCTCAGTGCCTTGGGCAGAGGCACAAAATGATGCATTGCTGCATTTCCGGGCTGCTTCCCTCGCAGCTGCCCCTGCAGGGGCGCTTGCCAGCCAGCCCTGCTCTGCAAACCATCCAGGCTGGAAGGGTGAGCTGGTCCTAAAAACTGCACAGGCCCTAAAAAGCTGAGCCAGAAGCAAAAAGTGAGGCGCACCTAAAATCTGAGCCAGGCCCATAAACTGAATTTGCCCCGAAATCGGAACAAGCCCCAAAAACCTGAACCAGTCCCAAAATCTGAACCAGTGGCAAAACCTGAACCAGCCCCAAAAACTGAACTGGACCCAAAAATCTGAACCAACCCTAAAATGCTGAACCAGTCCTTAAATGGGAAGAAGCCCCAGAACCCAAACTGGCCCCAAAAACCTGAAATGGCCCCAAAACCCAAACCAGTCCCAAAAAATGGAACCAGTGACAAAACCTGAGCTAGTCCCAAATTCTGAAGCAGCCTCAAAACTTGAACTACCCAAAAAACCTAAACCCGCCCCAAAAACTGAACTGGACCTAAAAACCTCAACCAGCCCCAAAAACTGAACCAGCCCTAAAAACCTGAACCAGTGACAAAAACTGAAACAACCATCAAACCTCAATCAGCCCCAAAACCTGAACTAGCCCTAAAACCTCAATTAGCCCCCCAAACCTTAACCAGCCCTAAAAACCTGAACCACCCCCAAAAACCTGAACCAGTCCCAAAAACCTGAACCAGTGGCAAAACCTGAACCAGCCTCAAAACTTCAACTACCCAAAAATCCTAAACCAGCCCCAAAAAAATGGATCAGCCCTAAAAATCTGAACCAGCCCCAAAACCCAAACCAGCCCTAAAAACCTGAACCAGTGACAAAAACTGAGCTAGCCCAAAAAAATGAACTGGACTTAAAAACCTAAGCCAGTCCCAAAAACCTGAACCAGCCCTAAAACCTGAACTGCACCTAAAAACCTGAACTGCACCTAAAAACCTGAACCAGCCCCAAAACCTGAACCAGTGCCAAAACCCTGAACCAGCCCCAAAATCCTCCTCCCCTTTTCCCTCTCCCAAAAACCCCAAACCTGACTCATCGGGGACACCTTTCAGGACACCGCAGAGGTTCCAAACAGGAAGCGAAGCCGAACAACTCCAAGGAAAATTTGGGGAGGTCAGAACGAGGCTAAATTGGAGCAGGTTGGGTTAATGCGGGCCCTTAATGAGGTGTTGTAATTAGGGCCGGGGATCCTAAAGTTCAGCCGTGCTCCTAAAGCATCCCTGTGCACAAACACACGGCTCCGCTGCCTCTCGCGGGCATTTTGGGATACAGAGGCAGCACTGGACACATTTTGGGGGTAAAGTACCCCCGGCTCTGCCCTAAAGGAGCTTTTTTGGCTGCCGGGAAGGTTTTCTGGGACTTTTTTTGGGATTTGTTGAGTTTGGGGATTATTCAGTTGCGGGTGTTCCGCGCTCCTTGGCCACACTGCCCATCCCTGATCCCTGAGGTTTTGGGACAGCGCAGTGACACCCCCGGGTCCCCAAATCCCCCCAAGGCTCGGGCACAGCCTCCCATGAGCTCCCGGACCAGGTTTTTGGTGATGATTTTGAGGATTTTGGGGTTGTTCCCGAGGGAGGGCAGCGCTCCGGGCGAGGCTGTGACATCCCGAAGGATCGCGATGGGGATGGAGCCCGAGAGCTGCGGGACAGGACGGGTTGAGAGACCCCAAATCCCCCCAGATGCTCCCAAAATCCTCCCCAAATCCTCGCCAAATCCTCCCCAGCCTGGGGTTGGGGTGGGAAGGGGGGCTCAGGGAACGGCGGAGCCTCAGCTCCAGCAGCAGCGCGGGCACCGGGAGATGCCCCCTGTGCCCCGCCCGTGGCCACCGGGGGCTGGCGGGGGGTGGCGGGAGGGGGACCCGGGGACAGCTCCAGGAGCCGGGGACAGCGGGGCCGTCCAGCGGCAGCGCTGGGCAGCTCCCAGTGCTCCCAGTCCGGCCTGACTGGGGCTGTCCCTCTGCTGTCCCCAGAGTGCCACCTGCTGAAGGGACACCCGGGCGGGCTCGGGTTCCCGATCCCGGCGTGGCTTCCCCGAGCCCATCCCGGCCGGATCTGCGCCGGCTCTGCGCTGTGCGGGAGCTGATCCCGGGCACGCGCGGCTGCGGGGTTTCCTGGGAATTCTCTTTCCTGCGAATTCTGTTTGGAGCTTTAAATCCTGGTCCCAATCCCATGGCCCGGCACTGCGCCGTTTCCCGGGGCCTCGCTCCCAGAAATAGTCCCGAAGTTTGGCTGTGCTGGCCCCTCTGCAGGGGCTCTCCCACAGCCCGGCCCGCAGATCCCAGAGCAGCTTCCCAAATTCGGGCTGTTGGATGGAAGGGTTTGGCACCGAATGCCCCCGAGGTGACGGCGCCAGTCACCGCAGCCACCCCAGAGCCGGGAACTGCTGGGATTAATTAATTAATTAATCCGGGGAATCCAATTAGGAGATTTTGATCCAGGTGCCTCCGAGATGAGAGATCCCAAAGCCGCCCGGGGCTCCTTGTGGGAGCGCAGGGAGATGGCAGCGCTCCCAACCTCCCGCCCCACAAGGCAAACCAGCTTCCCAAAGCAGTTGGGAGTGCAGCTAATCCCATTCCAGCTTTCCTTGCTCGCCTCTGGAAACCCCGAACGGCTTTGGCAAATCCTTTGGGGCAGATTTGTGGCCAGGGAAAACAGGGCTGAGCCCTAAAGCCGCCCTGGCCCGGGACAGCACCTGGAAGGGGGGAAAGGAGCGGCAGAAGGGGAAGGACATCCCAAAGGCCAGCCCAGGCTGCAAAGTGTCCCCAAGGGCGCGGGGACAGCGGTCCCTGGGCTCTGCCGGGACAGCGCGGGGACGCGCGGGGCTTTTCCTTCCAGAGGCGCGCAGGGGAAGGAGCTGCCGCTCGCTCTTTGTCCCCTCTCGCTGACAGCCGGCCAAGGGCTCGGGGACGTGCGGCGGTGCCGCCCCGTCGCCACGGGCAGCGATCCCGCAGCTGCCGAGCTCCTCGGCCCGAGCTGGAGCCCGGCAGCAGCGGCAGCGCCCCGAGAGCCCCGGCACGGAGCCGGGGCGGCCGGCGGGGGCCCAGCAGCCCAATCCACGCCAGCGCTGCCCGCTGCTGCCCGGTAGCCGCCGGTGGCCAAAGGCCCGCAGCCGGCGCTCGCCGAGCGGCGCCCGAGCCCCGGAGCCGCTGCGGAGCCTCCGCCGGGCCCGGCCCTGGGGCGGGCGGGCGGCGCCGGGGGGAGGTGCGGGGAGCGTGGCGGGGAGCGGGGAGCCGGGGCAGGAAGGCCCGGCACTGCGGGAGCGGAGTCCTGGGCTCGGCCACTGCCGCAGGTCGCGGCTGCCATCGCGCTGCGAGGGCCGCCACTGTCCCGGGCTGCGGCGAGCGACGGGGCCGATGTGGCCCAAGCGGCTGCGCCAGCGTGGCCGAAGCCACTGTCGCCATCCAGCCGGGGTCACCTCCAGCAGCCCCGGCACGGCCGCGGGCCAGAGGCACGGCTCGATATTTCAGGGGAGCTGCCGAGCAGGGAACGGGACCTGAGGGTCCCCCCCGCCCCCTGGGCTTTGACTCTCGCAGCTTTAGAGCTGCTGCAAGGTGAGAATTGTGTGGGGAAAAGGCGTGGCTGTGGTTTGCTCAGGCCTGCGAGAAGCACAAAAGCCAAGGGGAGCCCAAGCAGTGGCTCTGCGAGCGAGGGCCTTTGATGGTTTGCAGAGCAGGGCTGGCTGGAAAGCGCCCCTGCAGGGGCAGCTGCGAGGGAAGCAGCCCGGAAATGCAGCAATGCATCATTTTGTGCCTCTGCCCAAGGCACTGAGGGAGCCCCAAAACTCAGGCAAATCCCACAGGGATCTGCTCAGCACCCTGAGCGGGACCCTCCTCCTTCCTGGCTCAAACCTGCCGCCCTTTGGAAGCTCCTGGAAAGAATGGTTGGGTTCTGGTTGCGGCCGCCACACGAGAGGGAGAAGTGTGGAAATATCGAGCAGTGGCTCCACACGTGGATCTGGGGAACAGGGGGTGGGAGCAGGAGCAGGGAGTGCCCAGGCAGGGGAATTCAGAGTGGGATGGAGTGGATTTACCAGGGAATCAGACCCTGAGGGACACACGGGCATTTCCACAGCTTCCTGGGCAGTGCTCCCAGGATGGACAGAGTTGTTCCCTTTTGGCAGCAGAAGCCATGGGAAGTCAATCAAGTCTCAGGGTGGCAATGAGAAAAATGGGAAGAGTTCCTAAATATGGCCCCAGAAAAGCCATCCTTGTGGGCTGGGGTGCTGCCCAGCAGACAGGGAACAATCCCGTGCACCTGTTGGACACTCAGGGAGATTTCCCACTCCGTGTTATCCACAGGCAAACGCGGCTGTGGGATGCACCAATGGGCTCCTAAAGGGAACCAAAAAGTCTCATTTCTCTGTGATTTGTTTGGGGTTTTTATTGTGAGAGACTTGTTGGGAGACCAACGATTAAAAGGATTTAATCCACATTAAAAGGATTTTAAACCACATTTGTGGTGCCTCAGTGGTGTGGTATCAATTTTTGGCCAAATCAGCCATTTGCAGAAGGAAAAAAGCTCCATTTTTCCATGCGGGTGTTGAGGCAGAGGGGGCAGGTTGGTGCTCAGGTGTTGTGGGCAGAGCGGGGCACAGCCAGGAGTGTCCCGAGCGTTTCATCTGCAGGGTCTCATCCATTTCCTGGTTGCCAGCGCTGAGACCCTGCCAGGGCTGGGGGCTTGGGGTGGCTGTGGGAGGTTGTGGCGGGGTCTGTGCCCTCCCCGACTGACACCCACCCCCTGTCACCCCCACTGGCACCCCGTGGGGCTTCTCAGCCACAGAAGGGTCACAGGGGGCTGCAGGATGGGGAAGAGGGGCTGCACCTTGGGGGATCCCAAAGGGGGATTGGGGGCTCCCAGAGTGGAGGGGACCGTCAAGGGGAAGGGACCTAGAAGGGACAGGGCACCCCCAAATTTGTGCCCTGCAGAGGTCACAGTGCCCAAGCAGGGACAGTGGGAGCCGGCAGGGCCCTTCCAGGACAGGGGTCCCCAGGATGTGCCACCACTGGGTAAGAGACCCCCCACCCAGGAATGTGCCCAGAGACCCCCCCAGCACCGCCATCCCCCAGGACAGGACCCCCTGGCCGGGATGGGGCAGCCCCAGGATCCGAGATGGGACAGGATCCCCCCCAGGACCTGCCACCCCCAGAACAGGGACCCCCCTAGGACAGGACCCCTCTGGATGTGCCCCCCCAGGTCAGAACCCGCCCCCGTCTGACTCTCAGCACAAACGGCCTCTTCCTTCTGCTGCCCGAGAGAGAAAGTGAAAGTGTTGTGGGGCACAGCCGGACACCGCCATCCCCCACTGCCCCCCCACCCCTCTCTGTGCCCCCGCACCCCCTATTCCCCCTGCACAGGGTGCCCCCAACCCGTTCCCTGCTCAGGAGCTCCCCAGGATCACTGAGCCGCACACTGGGGGGTGAGGCAGCGTGGCACAACCGTGAGGAAATGAAGGACAAAAGAGAAATAAAGAGGAAAAAGCCAAAGGGTGGGGGGGACACAGAACCGGAGCTACCCAGGACCCCCCTGTGATGCCGCCCCAGGTAATGAGCGCCCCGGGGGGCCGTGCTGGGCCCTGAGTCACCCCAAAATCTGAGGCACCCGGTGAAGGAGCTGTGACCCACGAGCCCCCCCAGGCACTGCCCATCCCTGGGACCCCCATTCCCCTGGGAACCCGACCGTGGCAGCCCCATTCCCTGTGTCCCCCTTTTCTCGGAGCCCCATCCTGGGTCTCCTGTTGCCCAGCATCTCCATCCCCTTCCCCCCATCCCCTTTGTCCCCCATTCCCTCAGGACCCCCATCCTGGGGACCCCCTGACACATGGGGACCCCCAATCCCCAGACAGACACTCCCTGTCACTTCCCCTCTCTCCCCATTCCCCTGGGACACCCATCCTGAGATCCCCACATGCCCTGAGCCCCCCAGTCCTGGGAACACCATGTCCCACCATGGCCCCAGCCTGTCCCCTGCTGTGTCTCCACCCTGCCCCCACCCTGCAACACCCTGCCCCCACCAAGGGCCACCAACACGTGGGGACGAGACGTGACCTCGCTTCCTGCCCGCCACCCAGGGGACAGGTGGCCCCGGCAGCGTGTGACAGCCAGCCCGGGTGGCCGGGGACAGCGGGATGGCCGGGAAGGTGGCGCTGCTCCTGTGGGGTGAGTGCCCCGGGCACGGGCCTGACGCCCCGGGGATGGGCCCTGGTGGGGCAGAGAGCGGTGGGGAGGGGGCAGAGGGGGTCTGCGGGGTGCCCTGAGGTCCCCAAGGCCAGCAGAGCCCGAGCATGAGGTGACCAGGATCGTCGGGTGGCCATGGGGACAGGAACAGGGGGACAGGAGTGGAGGGAGTGGGATGTGGCAAAAGGAACCTTGGGGCTGGGGCAGCTGTGGGGACAGGGCCAGGGGCACAGGGATGCAGGGACAGGGACAAGGGCCAAGCACCATCAGGATGGGCCACGGGGCCAGGTGCCATTGGGATGGGATCATGGGCAGAGGGCCGTGGGGATGTGGCCGTGGGGACAGGGGCTGTGGGGTGGGTGGAGGTGACTTGTCCAAGCATGGGGTGTCCACAGTGTCCCCATGTCCTGCCTCAGCCAAGGGTGACAGAGGTGTCCCAATCCCCGAGACCTCCGTGCCACACCGGTGACCCCGTGGGGACAGTTTGGGGACAGCCCCACACTCCGTGCCCCGGGTGCCGCTGTCCCCGCGCTGCCACCCCCACCCAGCCCTGTCCCTTCTCCCTTCCAGCCCAGACCCTCGGCCTCGCTGGTGAGTCCTCGGGGGGATGCCACGTCCCCGCCCCGCTGTCCCCATCCCGCGCTGGCCCTGGCAGGCTGGTGTCCCCTGTCACCCGCAGGCGCCCAGACCACCCAGCTCCTCGTGCAGCCCCCCTGGACGCCGCCGGTGCTGTGGGACCGGGTGACACTGACCTGCCAGGGCTCGGGCACCGCCGCTGCCACCACCTGGTACAAGGACGGGCAGCGCTGGCGGCTGCAGGGACCCGACCGATTCGTTGTCACCGAGAGTGGCACCTACCAGTGTGACAGACCCGGCACCGGGCGCAGCCCCCCCGTGAGCGTCTCCAATGGTGAGGGGGGTTGGGTGTCCCCAGCCTGGCACCCGCGGGGTCCCCGAGGGCTCTGGGTGGGCTCCGCTCCATGGGTCACCCCCCTGGTGTGACGAGAGCCCGTCCCCTGCACACGGGGACATCCCAGAGCATCCCAGTGCAAGCGGAGCCCCGTGTTGGAATTGGGGACCCCTGGTGCGCTGGGTGTGACCCAATCGGGGCGTCCCGGTGCCACCAGGACCCCACGGATCCCCGCGGTGTGACCGGATCCCCCTGTCCCCCAGCCTGGCTGGTGCTGCAGGTGCCGGCGCGGGCGCTGCTGGAGGGGGACACGGTGACACTGCGCTGCCGGAGCAGGCAGGACAAACCGGTGACCTCGGTGTCCTTCTACCGCGAGGAGAAACAACTGCAGAGATTCCGCGATGGGACCGAGCTGTCCCTGTCCCCTCTGCGGCTGCACCACAGCGGCCGCTACCGCTGCAGGGGCTGGGTGTATTACGAAGGGTGGAAGGAGTCAGCGCCGGTGACAGTGACAGTGCACAATGAGCACCCCACAGCCGCCACCCTGACACCCCGACACCCCCACACCTCAGCACCCCCACAGCCCCTTCACAGCAGCCTCGGGGTCACGTTCTCCGCGCTCCATCTCCTTCCCAGAGCTGTTCCCGGTGCCGGTGCTGGAGGGTCCCCCCGAGCCCACCGAGGGGTCCCCCCTGAATCTCAGCTGCCTCAGCACCCCCAGCCCCCTGCGGCCCCGAGCCCCCCTCCTGCACCTCTTCTACCGGCACGGGCGGTTGGTGGGGGGCCCGCAGGGGTCCCCGCAGCTCCTGCTGCCCGCCGTGGGGGTCTCCCACTCGGGGAATTACAGCTGCCAGGTGCGCTCCGAGCGGGGGCCGTGCGGAAGGGCAGCGCCCGGCTCCGCGTCACGGTGCGCAGTGAGTGCGGGGATGGGTGCGGGGAGCCCCGACAGCTGCCACGGGTCCCCCAGTCCTGTCTGGGGACACCCAGCCCTCCATGGCGTTTTCCGGGTCCCCCCACCACTGCTCGGATATCCCCATCCCTCACCCGGTGCCCTCACCCCTCCCTCGGGTCCCCCCATCCCTCTCAAGGTGTCCCTTCCCTGAAACCCCCCATCCCTTCCTTGGGTTCCATTCCTGCCCTTTCCAAGCCTCCCCCACCATCTCTGTGTGCCCTCGTCCTCACAGGGGTCCCCCCGATGCTTTCTAAATTTCCTCGGGTCCTTCACTGTCCCCTGGTGTCCCCTTCCCGCAGGGGTCCCGCTCTCGGGGGTGTCCGTGTCGGCGCAGCCCCCCGGGGCACAGGTGGCACTGGGGGACCGCCTGGTGCTGAGCTGCGCGGTGGCCGCGGGGACAGGTCCCCTGTCCTTCTCCTGGCACCGGGGGGACTCGTGGGCACCGCTGGGCACCGGCCCCCGCCTGGAGCTGCGCCACGCTGGGGACAGTGACAGCGGCCACTACCAGTGCAGGGCCAGCGACGGGGACAGCGTGGCCGAGAGTGTCCCCCTGAATGTCACCGTCCTGGGTGAGCAGGAACCTCAGGAATGGGGTGACCCCACCCACCACATCCCCATCCCCCCATGCCGGTGCCAGCCCCGTCTGTGTCCCCGCAGTGCCCGTGGCCAATGCCACCATCAGCCCCGGTGCCCTGGCACAGCCGGTGCGCGCAGGTGACCCCGTGACCCTGCGCTGCTCGGTGCAGGTGGGCTCAGCCCCTGTCACCTTCACCTGGCTGCACAACGGCAGCGAGGTGGCCCGGGGTCCCCTCCTGGAGCTCGGCGACGTCCATGTGGGACATTCCGGCACCTACCAGTGCGTGGCCACCAACCAGCTGGGACAGGACGGGCACCGCGTGTTCCGGGCGCTCAGCCCCGAGCTGGCACTGACGGTGACACCGCGGGCACACTGGGACACAGGTGGGGTCACTCGGGGTTACTGGAGGTTGCAGAAGCCCCGGCATGGCAGCTGACCCTGATGTGTCCCCCTCTGTCCCCAGCAGTGGCTGTGAACATCGGCAGGAGCCTCCTGTTCCTGGTCCTGCTCCTGGGTGTCATCGGGGGCTGTCACTGGTGGCACCGCCTGGGTGGGTGACAATGGGGCCAACGGGGGTGCTGGAGTGAGGGGAAGCCCCCAGAGTGGGGGGGCGATGGGGCAGCAGCCACAGCCCCTGAGCTGGAGGAAACGGAGCCCACAGTGACCTCGGCTGGGGGTCCTGGGGGCTTGAGGAGGATTCTGGAGGGTCTTGGTTGGGCTCCAGGGGCTCTCCTGGGTGGGCTTTGAGGAACATTGGGCTGGCAGAGGGAGCCCCTGGAGAGTTTGGGGAGTTCCTGGAGGGCCGTGCAGGGATGTGTGGGGATCTTTCTGGGCTCCTGGTGCAGTTTTGGGGATGCCCCTCCCTGTTGGGCTTGAGGTTGTGGGGGTTCAGGGGGTTCTTGGGCACCGGGGGTCTCAGGGGCACTGCGACTGTGCAGAAGTTCTGGGGGTTCAGGGGTGCTTGGAGTGTCCAGGGGGGAATCAGGGGTGCGGTGGGAATTGGGGCTCCAGTGGGGATTTGGGGGTCCCGTGGGTGGTCGGAGCTGCCGAGGTCCCAGGAAGATTCAGGGGTCCCGGAGTCCCCACGGTCACCCCCTCCCCTTTTCCTTGCAGCCGCCAGGAAGCCCCAGGACAGGTGAGTGGGGGGGCTCCGGCCGTGACTCCCCTTTCCCCCTTCCCCAGACACCCCCTCAGGCCCCCCCTTATCCCCGCAGGGCCCCCCCGGAGGAGGGGGAGCTGCTGGAGCCCCACGGCGTGGGCAGCGAGCGGGCGGGGGGTGAGTACGGGGCTGGGGACAGGGACACGTCCCCCACGGGTGTCACCCCCTCCCAGGTCCCCACAACCGCTGTCTCTGTCAGCGCCCCCACGGGTGTCCCCCGGCCCTGCCCCCCCTCGGCATCCACAAGTGACCAACGCGCAGCTGCCGGGACCCTACGAGGGACAGCAGGACCCCGGTGCCACCTACGAGAGTGTGATGTGACCCTGGGGGGGAATTGGGGATCACTGGGAGGCATCGAGTCCCCCCAGGGGTCCCTCACTGCCCTTCACAGCACCCCAGGGCCCAAAATCCTCCTCCCCCTTTCCCTCTCCCAAAAACCCCAAACCTGACTCATCGGGGACACCTTTCAGGACACCGCAGAGGTTCCAAACAGGAAGCGAAGCCGAAAAACCCCAAGGAAAATTTGGGGAGGTCAGAACGAGGCTAAATTGGAGCAGGTTGGGTTAATGCGGGCCCTTAATGAGGTGTTGTAATTAAGGCCAGGAATCCTGAAGTTCAGCCGTGCTCCTAAAGCATCCCCGTGCACAAACACACGGCTCCGCTGCCTCTCGCGGGCATTTTGGGATCCTGAGGCAGCACTGGACACATTTTGGGGGTAAAGTACCCCCGGCTCTGCCCTAAAGGACCTTTTTTGGCTGCCGGGAAGGTTTTCTGGGACTTTTTTTGGGATTTGTTGAGTTTGGGGATTGTTCAGTTGCGGGTGTTCCGCGCTCCTTGGCCACACTGCCCATCCCTGATCCCTGAGGTTTTGGGACAGCGCAGTGACAGCCCCGGGTCCCCAAATTCCCCCAGGGCTCGGGCACAGCCTCCCATGAGCTCCCGGACCAGGTTTTTGGTGATGATTTCGAGGATCTTGGGGTTGTTCCCGAGGGAGGGCAGCGCTCCGGGCGAGGCTGTGACATCCCGAAGGATCGCGATGGGGATGGAGCCCGAGAGCTGCGGGACAGGACGGGTTGAGAGACCCCAAATCCCCCCAAATCCCCCAAAATCCTCGCCAAATCCTCCCCAGCCTGGGATTGGGGTGGGAAGGGGGGGTCAGGGAACGGCGGAGCCTCAGCTCCAGCAGCAGCGCGGGCACCGGGAGATGCCCCCTGTGCCCCGCCCGTGGCCACCGGGGGCTGGCGGGGGGTGGCGGGAGGGGGACCCGGGGACAGCTCCAGGAGCCGGGGACAGCGGGGCCATGCAGCGGCAGCGCTGGGCAGCTCCCAGTGCTCCCAGTCCAGCCTGACTGGGGCTGTCCCTCTGCTGTCCCCAGAGTGCCACCTGCTGAAGGGACACCCGGGCGGGCTCGGGTTCCCGATCCCGGCGTGGCTTCCCCGAGCCCATCCCGGCCGGATCTGCGCCGGCTCTGCGCTGTGCGGGAGCTGATCCCGGGCACGCGCGGCTGCGGGGTTTCCTGGGAATTCTCTTTCCTGCGAATTCTCTTTCCTGCGAATTCTGTTTGGAGCTTTAAATCCTGGCCCCAATCCCATGGCCCGGCACTGCGCCGTTTCCCGGGGCCTCGCTCCCAGAAATAGTCCCGAAGTTTGGCTGTGCTGGCCCCTCTGCAGGGGCTCTCCCACAGCCCGGCCCGCAGATCCCAGAGCAGCTTCCCAAATTCGGGCTGTTGGATGGAAGGGTTTGGCACCGAATGCCCCCGAGGTGACGGCGCCAGTCACCGCAGCCACCCCAGAGCCGGGAACTGCTGGGATTAATTCATTAACCCGGGGAATCCAATTAGGAGATTTTGCTCCAGGTGCCTCCGAGATGAGAGATCCCAAAGCCGCCCGGGGCTCCTTGTGGGAGCGCAGGGAGATGGCAGCGCTCCCAACCTCCCGCCCCACAAGGCAAACCAGCTTCCCAAAGCAGTTGGGAGTGCAGCTAATCCCATTCCAGCTTTCCTTGCTCGCCTCTGGAAACCCCGAACGGCTTTGGCAAATCCTTTGGGGCAGGTTTGTGGCCAGGGAAAACAGGGCTGAGCCCTAAAGCCGCCCTGGCCCGGGACAGCACCTGGAAGGGGGGAAAGGAGCGGCAGAAGGGGAAGGACATCCCAAAGGCCAGCCCAGGCTGCAAAGTGTCCCCAAG
This sequence comes from Coloeus monedula, assembly GCF_965178545.1. NCBI lineage: Eukaryota > Metazoa > Chordata > Aves > Passeriformes > Corvidae > Coloeus > Coloeus monedula. Next base: position 2,218,710 of record NC_138809.1, on the reverse strand, counting down.
GGCGCGGGGACAGCGGTCCCTGGGCTCTGCCGGGACAGCGCGGGGACGCGCGGGGCTTTTCCTTCCAGAGGCGCGCAGGGGAAGGAGCTGCCGCTCGCTGTTTGTCCCCGCTCGCTGACAGCCGGCCAAGGGCTCGGGGACGTGCGGCGGTGCCGCCCCGTCGCCACGGGCAGCGATCCCGCAGCTGCCGAGCTCCTCGGCCCGAGCTGGAGCCCGGCAGCAGCGGCAGCGCCCCGAGAGCCCCGGCACGGAGCCGGGCCGGCCGGCGGGGGCCCAGCAGCCCAAGCCACGCCAGCGCTGCCCGCTGCTGCCCGGTAGCCGCCGGTGGCCAAAGGCCCGCAGCCGGCGCTCGCCGAGCGGCGCCTGAGCCCCGGAGCCGCTGCGGAGCCTCCGCCGGGCCCGGCCCTGGGGCGGGCGGGCGGCGCCGGGGGGAGGTGCGGGGAGCGTGGCGGGGAGCGGGGAGCCGGGGCAGGAAGGCCCGGCACTGCGGGAGCGGAGTCCTGGGCTCGGCCACTGCCGCAGGTCGCGGCTGCCATCGCGCTGCGAGGGCCGCCACTGTCCCGGGCTGCGGCGAGCGACGGGGCCGATGTGGCCCAAGCGGCTGCGCCAGCGTGGCCGAAGCCACTGTCGCCATCCAGCCGGGGTCACCTCCAGCAGCCCCGGCAAGGCCGCGGGCCAGAAGCACGGCTCGATATTTCAGGGGAGCTGCCGAGCAGGGAACGGGTCCTGAGGGTCCCCCCCGCCCCCTGGGCTTTGACTCTCGCAGCTTTAGAGCTGCTGCAAGGTGAAAATTGTGTGGGGGAAAAGGCGTGGCTGTGGTTTGCTCAGCCCGGCGAGAAGCACAAAAGCCAAGGGGAGCCCAAGCAGTGGCTCTGCGAGCGAGGGCCTTTGATGGTTTGCAGAGCAGGGCTGGCTGGAAAGCGCCCCTGCAGGGGCAGCTGCGAGGGAAGCAGCCCGGAAATGCAGCAATGCATCATTTTGTGCCTCTGCCCAAGGCACTGAGGGAGCCCCAAAACTCAGGCAAATGCCACAAGGATCTGCTCAGCACCCTGAGCGGGACCCTCCTCCTCCGTGCCGAGCTGAGCAGGCAGAGCTGAACAAATCAACCCCATTTCTCCCACTTTAATCCAAACGCTGCCTTTTGGGTCCAAGAAGAGGCAAAAGGGTCCTGTGCCTCCCCCCAGCACTGGGAGGGGGAATGGGGAACCCGTGGAGGGTACTGGGAGCTCTGGGAGCACTGGAACGGGGAGCTCTGGGCAGCCCCACATGGGACCCCCCACTCGTGACCACCCCCCCCCCAGGCAGGGATGGGCACCAATGGGAGCCGTGGGGTGGGGGGGACACACGGGGGTGCCCTCACGCAGGGACATCCAGTGCCCCCCAGTGCCCCCCAGTGCCCCCAGTGTCACAGCACGTTCTCATAGATGTCACTGGGGTCCTGCTGTCGCCCGTGGGGTCCCGGCAGCTCCGCGTAGGTCCCCTGGGGGGATGTGGCGTGGGGGGACCCTGCGGGAGACAGCGGTTGTGGGGAGCCGGGTGGGGGTGACACCCGTGGGTGACGTGTCCCTGTCCCCAGCCCCGTACTCACCCCCTGCATTCCGGGTGCTCCCAACGAGGGTGTACAGCACCTCCCCCTCCTCTGGGGTGGCCGGGGGCTCTAGGGGGGCCCTGCGGGGGTAAAGGGGGGGGGCTGTGGGCTGGGGGGTTTATGGGGTGGAGGTAAAATTGAGCTCAGGACTGGAGCCCCCCACTCACCTTTCCTGGTGCTTCCTGGCAGCTGCAAAGAAAATGTGTGGGGTGACTGCGGCGTCCCTGGGGCCCCTAAAAGCCCTCGGGGCCCCTGAGTCCACCCAGAACCCCCAAGCATCCCCTATGCCCCCCAGAAGCTCTGAACCACCCTGGTGTTCCAGATCCCCTGAGCCCCCAGAGCCCCAAGCCCGGGAGGAAGGGGGACCCCCCCAAACACCGCTAAAACCCCTGAAAGTACCCCCAGCATCCCAACGCCACCCCAATGCCCCCAGAACCCTGAGCTGGGGTCAGAGGGGCTCATCCACCCCCAAGTCAGTGGCTGTGGGTGCTGCCCCATTCCCTCCCCGACTCGGGGCTTCCCACCGCCCCCGGGACCCCCGAAACCCCCATTGTCACCCACCCAGGCGATGCCACCGGTGCCAGCCCACAGTGGCACCCACGAGCAGGACCAGGAACAGCAGGGAACCACCGACCCCTGCGGCCACTGCTGGGGACAGAGGGGGACACATCAGGGTCAGCTGCCATGCCGGGGCTTCTGCACCCTCCAGTAACCCCGAGTGAGCCCACCTGTGTCCCAGCGTCCCCGCGGTGTCACCGTCAGTGCCAGCTCGGGGCTGAGCGCCCGGAACACGCGGTGCCCGTCCTGTCCCAGCTGGTTGGTGGCCACGCACTGGTAGGTGCCGGAATGTCCCACATGGACGTCGCCGAGCTCCAGGAGGGGACCCCGGGCCACCTCGCGGCCGTTGCGCAGCCAGGTGAAGGTGACAGGGGCTGAGCCCACCTGCACCGAGCAGCGCAGGGTCACGGGGTCACCTGCGTGCACCGGCTGTGCCAGGGCACCGGGGCTGATGGTGGCATTGGCCACGGGCACTGCGGGGACACAGACGGGGCTGGCACCTGGCCAGGGGGGATGGGGATGTGGTGGGTGGGGTCTCCCCATTCCTGAGGGTCCCGCTCACCCAGGACGGTGACATTCAGGGGGACACTCTCGACCACGCTGTCCCCGTTGCTGGCCCTGCACTGGTAGTGGCCGCTGTCATTGTCCCCAACGTGGCGCAGCTCCAGGCGGGGGCCGGTGCCCAGCGGTGCCCACGAGTCCCCCGGTGCCAGGAGAAGGACAGGGGACCTGTCCCCGCGGCCACCGCGCAGCTCAGCACCAGGCGGTCCCCCAGTGCCACCTGTGCCCCGGGGGGCTGCGCCGACACGGACACCCCCGAGAGCGGGACCCCTGCAGGAAGGGGACACCAGAGGACAGTGAAGGACCCGAGGAAGTTTAGAGAGCATCGGGGGGACCCCTGTGAGGACGAGGGCACACAGAGATGGTGCGGGAGGCTTGGAAAGGGCAGGAATGGACCCCAGGGAAGGATGGGCGGTTTCAGGGAAGGGACACCTTGAGAGGGATGGGGGTACCCGAGGGAGGGGTGGGGATCCAGACAGGGATGGTGGGACCTGGATACTGTGGAGGGATCTCAGAGAGGAGTAGGGTGGATCGAGGGAGGGGTGAGGGCACTGGGTGAGGGATGGGGATACCGAGCAGTGATGGGGGGATCCGGAAAACGTCATGGAGGGCTGGGTGTCCCCAGGCAGGAGTGGGGGACCCGTGGCGGCTGTTGGGGCTCCCCGCGCCCATCCCCGCACTCACTGCGCACCGTGACGCGGAGCCGGGCGCTGCTCTTCCGCACGGCCCCCGCTCGGAGCGCACCTGGCAGCTGTAATTCCCCGAGTGGGAGACCCCCACGGCGGGCAGCAGGAGCTGCGGGGACCCCTGCGGGCCCCCCACCAACCGCCCGTGCCGGTAGAAGAGGTGCAGGAGGGGGGCTCGGGGCCGCAGGGGGCTGGGGGTGCTGAGGCAGCTGAGATTGAGGGGGGACCCCTCGGTGGGCTCGGGGGGACCCTCCAGCACCGGGACCGGGATGGGACAGGAAAGGAGATGGGGCGGGGGGAGCGTGACCCCGAGGCTGCTGTGAAGGGGCTGTGGGGGTGCTGAGGTTTGGGGGTGTCGGGGTGTCAGGGTGGCGGCTGTGGGGTGCTCACTGTGCACTGTCACTGTCACCGGCGCCGACACCGACTCCTTCCACCCCCGTGACATGTCGAAGTCCACCAAGCCCCTGCAGCTGTAGCGGCCGCTGTGGTGCAGCCGCAGAGGGGACAGGGACAGCTCGGTCCCATCACGGAACAGCTGCAGTTGTTTCTCCTCGTGGTAGAAGATCACCCACGTCACCGGTTTGTCCTTCCAGCTCCGGCAGCGCAGTGTCACCGTGTCCCCCTCCAGCAGCGCCCGCGCCGGCACCTGCAGCACCAGCCAGGCTGGGGGACAGGGGGGTCCGGTCACACCGCGGGGATCCGTGGGGTCCCGATGGCACCGGGACGCCCCGATTGGGTCACACCCAGCGCACCAGGGGTCCCCAATTCCAACACGGGGCTCCGCTCGCTCTGGGATGCTCTGGGATGTCCCCGTGTGCAGGGGACGGGCTCTCGTCACACCAGGGGGGTGACCCATGGAGCGGAGCCCACCCAGAGCCCTCGGGGACCCCGCGGGTGCCAGGCTGGGGACACCCAACCCCCCTCACCATCTAAGACGCTCACGGTGGGGCTGCGCCCGGTGCCGGGTCTGTCACACTGGTAGGTGCCACTCTCGGTGACAACGAATCGGTCGGGTCCCTGCAGCCGCCAGCGCTGCCCGTCCTTGTACCAGGTGGTGGCAGCGGCGGTGCCCGAGCCCTGGCAGGTCAGTGTCACCCGGTCCCACAGCACCGGCGGCGTCCAGGGGGGCTGCACGAGGAGCTGGGTGGTCTGGGCGCCTGCGGGTGACAGGGGACACCAGCCTGCCAGGGCCAGCGCGGGATGGGGACAGCGGGGCGGGGACGTGGCATCCCCCCGAGGACTCACCAGCGAGGCCGAGGGTCTGGGCTGGAAGGGAGAAGGGACAGGGCTGGGTGGGGGTGGCAGCGCGGGGACAGCGGCACCCGGGGCACGGAGTGTGGGGCTGTCCCCAAACTGTCCCCACGGGGTCACCGGTGTGGCACGGAGGTCTTGAGGACAGGGACATCTCTGTCACCCTGGGCTGAGGCAGGACATGGGGACACTGTGGGCACCCCATGCTTGGACAAGTCACCTCCACCCACCCCACAGCACCTGTCCCCACGGCCACATCCCCACGGCCCTCTGCCCATGATCCCATCCCAATGGCACCTGGCCCCGTGGCCCATCCTGATGGTGATTGGCCCTTGTCCCTGTCCCTGCATCCCTGTGCCCCTGGCCCTGTCCCCACAGCTGCCCCAGCCCCAAGGTTCCTTTTGCTACATCCCACTCCTTCCATTCCTGTCCCCCTGTTCCTGTCCCCACAGCCACCCCACGACTCCGGTCACATTTAAGGGCTCCATGCCCATGCTCGGGCTCTGCTGGCCTTGGGGACCTCAGGGCACCCCGCAGACCCCCTCTGCCCCCTCCCCACCGCTCTCTGCCTCACCAGGGCCCATCCCCGGGGCATCAGGCCCGTGCCCGGGGCACTCACCCCACAGGAGCAGCGCCACCTTCCCGGCCATCCCGCTGTCCCCGGCCACCCGGGCTGGCTGTCACACGCTGCCGGGGCCACCTGTCCCCTGGGTGGCGGGAAGGAAGCGAGGTCACGTCTCGTCCCCCCGTGTTGGTGGCCCTTGGTGGGGGCAGGGTGTTGCAGGGTGGGGGCAGGGTGGAGACACAGCAGGGGACAGGCTGGGGCCATGGTGGGACATGGTGTTCCCAGGAGTGGGGGGCTCAGGGCATGTGGGGATCTGAGGATGGGTGTCCCAGGGGAATGGGGAGAGAGGGGAAGTGACAGGGAGTGTCTGTCTGGGGAATGGGGGGCCCCATGTGTCAGGGGGTCCCCAGGATGGGGGTCCTGAGGGAATGGGGGGCAAAGGAGGTGGGGGGAAGGGGATGGAGATGCTGGGCAACAGGAGACCCAGGATGGGGCTCCGAGAAAAGGGGGACACGGGGAATGGGGCTGCCACGGTCGGGTTCCCAGGGGAATGGGGGTCCCAGGGATGGGCAGTGGCTGGGGGGGCTCGTGGGTCCCAGCTCCTTCACCGGGTGCCTCAGATTTTGGGGTGACTCAGGGCCCAGCACGGCCCCCCCGGGGCGCTCATTACCTGGGGCGGCATCACAGGGGGGTCCTGGGTAGCTCCGGTTCTGTGTCCCCCCCACCCTTTGGCTTTTTCCTCTTTATTTCTCTTTTGTCCTTCATTTCCTCACGGTTGTGCCACGCTGCCTCACCCCCCAGTGTGCGGCTCAGTGATCCTGGGGAGCTCCTGAGCAGGGAACGGGTTGGAGGCACCCTGTGCAGGGGGAATAGGGGGTGCGGGGGCGCAGAGAGGGGTGGGGGGGCAGTGGGGGATGGGGGTGTCCGGCTGTGCCCCCCAACACTTTCACTTTCTCTCTCGGGCAGCAGAAGGAAGAGGCCGTTTGTGCTGAGAGTCAGACGGGGGCCGGGTTCTGACCTGGGGGGGCACATCCAGAGGGGTCCTGTCCTGGGGGAAAAGGGCTCCTCTGCTGTGGTGACACCTGGGTCTTGTCCCAGGCGGGTCCTCGTTCTGGGGGTGCCACGTCCTGGGGATTCCTGCCCCAGAGGTGGCACATCCTGGGGACCCCTCTCCCGGGGGGACCTGAGCATTCCCGCTGGGGCACTGTGACCTCTGGGGTGCCCCAAATTCAGGAATTCCCTGTCACACCCTGCCCCTGACAATGGTAACTGCCAGGCTCAATTTGGTTGAATTCCCCTCATTCCCAATTGGTTGAGACAAAATCCTACATCCACAGGATAAAGGCACAAAGCTTTTCCCACACCAATTTTTTCCCAGAAAAAGAATTAACTCAGCCAAAATCAAACCAACACTCTTACAAAATGCTCTGGTTTATAGAATCCTTTTAATCGTTGGTCTCCCAACAAGTCTCTCACAATAAAAACCCAAACAAATCACAGAGAAATGAGACTTTTTGGTTCCCTTTAGGATCCCATTGGTGCATCCCACAGCCGCGTTTGCCTGTGGGTAATACGGAGTGGGAAATCTCCCTGAGTGTCCAACAGGTGCACGGGATTGTTCCCTGTCTGCTGGGCAGCACCCCAGCCCACAAGGATGGCTTTTCTGGGGCCATATTTAGGAACTCTTCTGTCATACATGAAATCCCTATTTGTGCTTGGTCTTTGCATATTAAGTGCTTTCAATAATTAATTTTGAGTTAATTATTTTTAAATTGAATATTACAATTAACCCATCAGCCCAGGTACAAAAATCCAGTTCCATTATCAGTGTTTCTATTTGTTTAAAGTTTATTAATAGAGTTGCACCCTTCCCAGTTAAAATTTTCCAAGTTAAAAATCACAAACTTGCCCCTTTTCAAGCTACAAACCACTGGTACACCATAAGAGTTACCTTTCCTGTGTTTACTGTATACTTTTACAAGTGTTCTGAGGTGTGTTGGATGTATTTTAATACTTTTTGTAGGTGTTTCACTTGCATTTTGATTCCAAGGCCAAAACCCCCCCACCCAGTCTTAATAGCCAGCAGCTATTTCTAGCTACAGAGCCATTACTCTGCAGGCAAGTTCCATGGCAACCTGAATACCTGAATTTTCATGAAGGTATTGTATTCCCTTATCTCTAACTGATACCACCCCCCTTGACAACGATGAGCCATTGGTGGACAGAGATGATCCATCAAAGGGAAAGCACCAATCGCCTTGGACCGAAGGGGCGGGCTATGGGCGGGCTGTGGGCGGACTGGGGGCGGAGCAAAAACTATAAAAAGGACGAAGCCGAGAGGCGGGCTCTCTTCTCTCTTCCCCTCTTGCTCTCTCCAGACTAGCTGTGGGAGACATCGGTGCTGGGCATTAAAAGCCTTACCCCTTTTAAGGGGCTTTTAGTAATTTTTTTAAGTCAACCCAGCACTGCAAGTTTTTTTCTCTACCTGAGGTCTAGTGCTGTCTCAGCCAGAAGATCTCAAATCCCTGCGCTCCTGGGGCATACCATCTACCGAGCCATAGGATCCCAAATTTTTATATTTTTCTGATTTCTGTAATTTTTCAATTTTTTCTGTTTTCAATAAATTAATCTTTTTAAGAGTTGTCTCATTTCTCACATCTTCCCATTTTTCTCATTGCCACCCTGAGACTTGATTGACTTCCCATGGCTTCTGCTGCCATAAAGGGACAACTCTGTCCATCCTGAGAGCACTGCACAGGAAGCTGTGGAAATGCCCGTGTGTCCCTCAGGGTCTGATTCCCTGGTAAATCCACTCCATCCTACTCTGAATTCCCCTGCCTGGGCACTCCCTGCTCCTGCTCCCACCGCCCGTTCCCCAGATCCACGTGTGGAGCCACGGCTCGATATTTCCACACTTCTCCCTCTCGTCTGGCGTCCACAGCCAGAACCCAAACATCCTTTCCAGGAGCTTCCAAAGGGCGGCAGGTTTGAGGCAGGAAGGAGGAGGGTCCCGCTCAGGGTGCTGAGCAGATCCTTGTGGCATTTGCCTGAGTTTTGGGGCTCCCTCAGTGCCTTGGGCAGAGGCACAAAATGATGCATTGCTGCATTTCCGGGCTGCTTCCCTCGCAGCTGCCCCTGCAGGGGCGCTTTCCAGCCAGCCCTGCTCTGCAAACCATCAAAGGCCCTCGCTCGCAGAGCCACTGCTTGGGCTCCCCTTGGCTTTTGTGCTTCTCGCAGGCCTGAGCAAACCACAGCCACGCCTTTTCCCCCACACAATTCTCACCTTGCAGCAGCTCTAAAGCTGCGAGAGTCAAAGCCCAGGGGGCGGGGGGGACCCTCAGGTCCTGGCTGCCCCTGGGGCTGGCCAGAGCAGGGCTGGCCAATGCCCATCCCCCCGCAGTGGGGCTGTGGCGTGGCCTGGCCCCACACTTGGATGGCCACTGGCTGCACGCAGGAGTTTGGGAGCTGCTTCCTGCCTGGGGCTCCATTCCCAAACTGCTCTTGCCAGCTCAGATCCTGCAGGGGATGAGCAAGAACAGAAAAGTCTGAAAGAGGTTTTCTCCCAAAACCAACAAACCCAAAGTGTCCCAACCCCCCGGGACGGAAACCACACGGGGGGAAGTGGGAGCCGGAGAGGGGGGCAGCCCCACAACAGCTTCAGCCCCCCCACATTTGCGGTGTCTCAGTGGTGTGGTATCAATTTTTGGCCAAATCAGCCATTTCCAGAAGGGAAAAAGCTCCATTATTCCATGTGGGTGTTGAGGCAGAGGGGGCAGGTTGGTGCTCAGGTGCTGTGGGCAGAGCGGGGCACAGCCAGGAGTGTCCCGAGTGTTTCATCTGCAGGGTCTCATCCATTTCCTGGTTGCCAGCGCTGAGACCCTGCCAGGGCTGGGGGCTTGGGGTGGCTGTGGGAGGTTGTGGCGGGGTCTGTGCCCTCCCCGACTGACACCCACCCCCTGTCACCCCCACTGGCACCCCGTGGGGCTTCTCAGCCACAGAAGGGTCACAGGGGGCTGCAGGATGGGGAAGAGGGGCTGCACCTTTGGGGATCCCAAAGGGGGATTGGGGGCTCCCAGAGTGGACGGGACCATCAAGGGGAAGGGACCTAGAAGGGACAGGGCAGCCCCAAATTTGTGCCCTGCAGAGGTCACAGTGCCCAAGCAGGGACAGTGGGAGCCAGCAGGGCCCTTCCAGGACAGGGGTCCCCAGGATGTGCCACCACTGGGACAGGGACCCCCCACCCCCAGGAATGTGTCCAGAGACCCCCCCAGCACCGCCATCCCCCAGGACAGGACCCCCCTGGCAGCCGGGATGGGGCAGCCCTGGGACAGGATCCCCCCAGGATGTGTCACCCCCAGAACAGGGACCCCCCCAGGACAGGACCCCTCTGGATGTGCCCCCCCAGGTCAGAACCCGCCCCCGTCTGACTCTCAGCACAAACGGCCTCTTCCTTCTGCTGCCAGAGAGAGAAAGTGAAAGTGTTGGGGGGCACAGCCGGACACCCCCATCCCCCACTGCCCCCCCACCCCTCTCTGCGCCCCCGCACCCCCTATTCCCCCTGCACAGGGTGCCCCCAACCCGTTCCCTGCTCAGGAGCTCCCCAGGATCACTGAGCCGCACACTGGGGGGTGAGGCAGCGTGGCACAACTGTGAGGAAATGAAGGACAAAAGAGAAATAAAGAGGAAAAAGCCAAAGGGTGGGGGGGACACAGAACCGGAGCTACCCAGGACCCCCCTGTGATGCCGCCCCAGGTAATGAGCGCCCCGGGGGGGCCGTGCTGGGCCCTGGGTCACCCCAAAATCTGAGGCACCCGGTGAAGGAGCTGTGACCCACGAGCCCCCCCAGCCACTGCCCATGCCTGGGACCCCCATTCCCCTGGGAACCCGACCGTGGCAGCCCCATTCCCTGTGTCCCCCTTTTCTCGGAGCCCCATCCTGGGTCTCCTGTTGCCCAGCATCTCCATCCCCTTCCCCACACCCCCCTTTGCCCCCAGTTCCCTCAGGACCCCCATCCCGGGGACCTCCTGACACATGGGGACCCCCATTCCCCAGACAGACACTCCCTGTCACTTCCCCTCTCTCCCCATTCCCCTGGGACACCCATCCTGAGATCCCCACATGCCCTGAGCCCCCCACTCCTGGGAACACCATGTCCCACCATGGCCCCAGCCTGTCCCCTGCTGTGTCTCCACCCTGCCCCCACCCTGCCACCACCCTGCCCCCACCAAGGGCCACCAACACGTGGGGACGAGACGTGACCTCGCTTCCTTCCCGCCACCCAGGGGACAGGTGGCCCCGGCAGCGTGTGACAGCCAGCCCGGGTGGCCGGGGACAGCGGGATGGCCGGGAAGGTGGCGCTGCTCCTGTGGGGTGAGTGCCCCGGGCACGGGCCTGACGCCCCGGGGATGGGCCCTGGTGAGGCAGAGAGCGGTGGGGAGGGGGCAGAGGGGGTCTGCGGGGTGTCCTGAGGTCCCCAAGGCCAGCAGAGCCCGAGCATGGGCATGGAGCCCTTAAATGTGACCGCAGTCGTGGGGTGGCTGTGGGGAACAGGGGAAGGAATGGAGGGACAGGAATGTAAGGACGGGGATGTGGGGACGGGCACGATGGGACTGGGCCAGGCGTGAGGACAGGGGCAGGGAGAAAGGGCCAAGCACCAGGGAGATTTGGTGGTGGTGAGAGGAGCCGTGGGGCTGCTGGAAGTGACCTGGGCCAGCACCGGGTGTCGGTCGAGTCCCCATGCCCGGAGTGGCCACAGTGTCCCCGTGTCCTGCCTCAGCCCAGGGTGACAGAGGTGTCCCCATCCCTGAGACCTCCGTGCTAAACCGGTGACCCCGTGGGGACAGTTTGGGGACAGCCCCACACTCCGTGCCCCGGGTGCCGCTGTCCCCGCGCTGCCACCCCCAGCCAGCCCTGTCCCTTCTCCCTTCCAGCCCAGACCCTCGGCCTCGCTGGTGAGTCCTCGGGGGGATGCCACGTCCCCGCCCCGCTGTCCCCATCCCGCGCTGGCCCTGGCAGGCTGGTGTCCCCTGTCACCCGCAGGCGCCCAGACCACCCAGCTCCTCGTGCAGCCCCCCTGGACGCCGCCGGTGCTGTGGGACCGGGTGACACTGACCTGCCAGGGCTCGGGCACCGCCGCTGCCACCACCTGGTACAAGGACGGGCAGCGCTGGCGGCTGCAGGGACCCGACCGATTCGTTGTCACCGAGAGTGGCACCTACCAGTGTGACAGAGCCGGCACCGGGCGCAGCCCCCCCGTGAGCGTCTCCGATTGTGAGGGGGATTGGGTGTCCCCAGCCTGGCACCCGCAGGGTCCCCGAGGGCTCTGGGTGGGCTCCGCTCCATGGGTCACCCCCCTGGTGTGACGAGAGCCCGTCCCCTGCACACGGGGACATCCCAGAGCATCCCCGTGCGAGCGGAGCCCCGTGTTGGAATTGGGGACCCCTGGTGCGCTGGGTGTGACCCAATCGGGGCGTCCCGGTGCCATCGGGACCCCACGGATCCCCGCGGTGTGACCGGACCCCCCTGTCCCCCAGCCTGGCTGGTGCTGCAGGTGCCGGCGCGGGCGCTGCTGGAGGGGGACACGGTGACACTGCGCTGCCGGGGCTGGCAGGACAAACCGGTGACCTCGGTGTCCTTCTACCGCGAGGAGAAACAACTGCAGCTGTTCCGCAGTAGGACCGAGCTGTCCCTGTCCCCTCTGCGGCTGCACCACAGCGGCCGCTACCGCTGCAGGGGCTGGGTGGACTCCGCGATGTACCAGTGGACTGAGTCGGAGTCAGCGCCGGTGACAGTGACAGTGCACGGTGAGCACCCCACAGCCGCCACCCTGACACCCCGACACCCCCACACCTCAGCACCCCCACAGCCCCTTCACAGCAGCCTCGGGGTCACGCTCCCACCGCCCCCCCATCTCCTTCCCAGAGCTGTTCCCGGTGCCGGTGCTGGAGGGTCCCCCCGAGCCCCCCGAGGGGTCCCCCCTCAATCTCAGCTGCCTCAGCACCCCCAGCCCCCTGCAGCCCCGAGCCCCCCTCCTGCACCTCTTCTACCGGCACGGGCGGTTGGTGGGGGGCCCGCAGGGGTCCCCGCAGCTCCTGCTGCCCGCCGTGGGGGTCTCCCACTCGGGGAATTACAGCTGCCAGGTGCGCTCCGAGCGGGGGCCGTGCGGAAGAGCAGCGCCCGGCTCCGCGTCACGGTGCGCAGTGAGTGCGGGGATGGGCGCGGGGAGCCCCGACAGCCGCCACGGGTCCCCCAGTCCTGCCTGGGGACACCCAGCTCTTCCTGACCCCTGCCCAGTGTCCTCCCATCCCTTCCCACTTCCTTCCCCAGGTCCCCCCATCCGTCACCCGCTCCCCCCTCCTTCCCTCTCTGAGCTCCCTCCTGCTCCCCAGGTCCCATCATCCTCTTCTTGGTCCCCACCCCTCCCTGGAGTCCCCCCCATTCCTCTCCAGGTGTTTCCTCCCCTACCCCCCCATCCTTCCTTGGGGTCCATTCCTGCCCTTTCCAAGCCACTCCCAGGCTCCGTGCCCCCTCTTCCTCACAGGACTCCCTCTGCCCCTCCCCCACCCTCCCCAGGTCCTTCACTGTCCCCTGGTGTCCCCTTCCCGCAGGGGTCCCGCTCTCGGGGGTGTCCGTGTCGGCGCAGCCCCCCGGGGCACAGGTGGCACTGGGGGACCGCCTGGTGCTGAGCTGCACGGTGGCCGCGGGGACAGGTCCCCTGTCCTTCTCCTGGCACCGGGGGGACTCGTGGGCACCGCTGGGCACCGGCCCCCGCCTGGAGCTGCGCCACGTTGGGGACAATGACAGCGGCCACTACCAGTACAGGGCCAGCAACGGGGACAGCGTGGCCGAGAGTGTCCCCCTGAATGTCACCGTCCTGGGTGAGCGGGAACCTCAGGAATGGGGTGACCCCACCCACCACATCCCCATGCCCCCTAGCCAGGTGCCAGCCCCGTCTGTGTCCCCGCAGTGCCCGTGGCCAATGCCACCATCAGCCCCGGTGCCCTGGCACAGCCGGTGCGCGCAGGTGACCCCGTGACCCTGCGCTGCTCGGTGCAGGTGGGCTCAGCCCCTGTCACCTTCACCTGGCTGCACAACGGCAGCGAGGTGGCCCAGGGTCCCCTCCTGGAGCTCGGCGACGTCCATGTGGGACATTCCGGCACCTACCAGTGCGTGGCCACCAACCAGCTGGAACAGGACGGGCACCGCGTCTTCCGGGCGCTCAGCCCCGAGCTGGCACTGACGGTGACACCGCGGGGACACTGGGACACAGGTGGGCTCACTCGGGGTTACTGGAGGGTGCAGCACCTCCGGCATGGCAGCTGACCCTGATGTGTCCCCCTCTGTCCCCAGCAGTGGCCGCAGGAGCTGCCGGGTCCCTCCTGTTCCTGGTCCTGCTCGTGGGTGTCATTGTGGGCCGGCACCAATGGCACCGCCTGGGTGGGTGACAATGGGGCCGACAGGGACCCTGGGGAGATGGGAGGCCACCGAGAATGTGGGGATGATGGGGCAGCACCCACAACCCCTGAACGGACCAGCGCTGAGTCCCCAGTGACCTTTGCTCGAGGTCCTCAATGATTTGGAGCGGTGTTGGAGGGTGGTGCAGGGATGCTGGGGGTTGTTACAGGAATCCTGGGGCAGTTTGGAGGTTGCCCGTCTCTGCCAGCCCTGGGGCTCAGGGGGCATCAGGACATGGTCCACTGGTGTGGTTCAGGGGTTCTGGGGATCTCCAGGAATGCTGGGGGCTCCTCGGGGGAATTGAGAGCCCTGTGGGAGTTCAGGATTCCCGAGGGTGGTCAGGGCCTTGGGGAGCCCACACAGTCACCCCCACCCCTTTCCTTTGCAGCCTCCAGGAAGCACCAGGAAAGGTGAGTGGGGGGCTCCAGCCATGAGCCCCCCCCCTTTTACCCAGCCCCCAAGACCTCCCATCCCCTCTCACACATCCCCCCATCCCTGCAGGGCTCCCCCGGAGCCCCCGGCCCCCCCGGAGGAGGGGGAGGTGCTGTACACCCACGTCACGGGGACGAAGCAGACGCAGGGTGAGTACGGGGTGGGACACACACAGGGACACGTCACCCACGGGGGGTGTCACACAGGTGCCACAGCCAGGGTCTCCTGCAGGGCCCACCCGCACCGCTCCGCCCCAGGATACCCAAGTGACCTACGCGCAGCTGCCGGGACCCCACGGGCGACCGCGGGCACCCAGTGACATCTACGGGAACGTGCTGGGACACTGAGGGCGCTGGGGGACACTGGAGGACCGGACTGACTTCTGCTGGGCCCAAAATGCAGCTTTTTGCTGAAACTGGGAGAAATGGTGTTTCTTTGTTCAGCTCTGTCCTGCTTTAGGAACGGGATTCTCCAATTTCTTGCTTCTACTAAAAACTTTCTCTCCCCGTCCGGCTGTGGAGGGCAGTGAGAGAGCGGCTTTGGCGGGTGCGGGGCATGCGGGCAGCGTCAGCCCACGGCAAGGCAGGAAGGAGGAGGGTCCCGCTCAGGGTGCTGAGCAGATCCTTGTGGCATTTGCCTGAGTTTTGGGGCTCCCTCAGTGCCTTGGGCAGAGACACAAAATGATGCATTGCTGCATTTCCGGGCTGCTTCCCTCGCAGCTGCCCCTGCAGGGGCGCTTTCCAGCCAGCCCTGCTCTGCAAACCATCAAAGGTCCTCGCTCGCAGAGCCACTGCTTGGGCTCCCCTTGGCTTTTGTGCTTCTCGCCGGGCTGAGCAAACCACAGCCACGCCTTTTCCCCCACACAATTCTCACCTTGCAGCAGCTCTAAAGCTGCGAGAGTCAAAGCCCAGGGGGCGGGGGGGACCCTCAGGTCCCGTTCCCTGCTCGGCAGCTCCCCTGAAATATCGAGCCGTGCCTCTGGCCCGCGGCCGTGCCGGGGCTGCTGGAGGTGACCCCGGCTGGATGGCGACAGTGGCTTCGGCCACGCTGGCGCGGCCGCTTGGGCCACATCGGCCCCGTCGCTCGCCGCAGCCCGGGACAGTGCCGGCCCTCGCAGCGCGATGGCAGCCGCGACCTGCGGCAGTGGCCGAGCCCAGGACTCCGCTCCCGCAGTGCCGGGCCTTCCTGCCCCGGCTCCCCGCTCCCCGCCACGCTCCCCGCACCTCCCCCCGGCCCCACCCGCCCGCCCCAGGGCCGGGCCCGGCGGAGGCTCCGCAGCGGCTCCGGGGCTCAGGCGCCGCTCGGCGAGCGCCGGCTGCGGGCCTTTGGCCACCGGCGGCTACCGGGCAGCAGCGGGCAGCGCTGGCGTGGCTTGGGCTGCTGGGCCCCCGCCGGCCGGCCCGGCTCCGTGCCGGGGCTCTCGGGGCGCTGCCGCTGCTGCCGGGCTCCAGCTCGGGCCGAGGAGCTCGGCAGCTGCGGGATCGCTGCCCGTGGCGACGGGGCGGCACCGCCGCACGTCCCCGAGCCCTTGGGCGGCTGTCAGCGAGAGGGGACAAACAGCGAGCGGCAGCTCCTTCCCCTGCGCGCCTCTGGAAGGAAAAGCCCCGCGCGTCCCCGCGCTGTCCCGGCAGAGCCCAGGGACCGCTGTCCCCGCGCCCTTGGGGACACTTTGCAGCCTGGGCTGGCCTTTGGGATGTCCTTCCCCTTCTGCCGCTCCTTTCCCCCCTTCCAGCTGCTGTCCCGGGCCAGGGCGGCTTTAGGGCTCAGCCCTGTTTTCCCTGGCCACAAGTCTGCCCCAAAGGATTTGCCAAAGCCGTTCGGGGTTTCCAGAGGCGAGCAAGGAAAGCTGGAATGGGATTAGCTGCACTCCCAACTGCTTTGGGAAGCTGGTTTGCCTTGTGGGGCGGGAGGTTGGGGGCGCTGCCATCTCCCTGCGCTCCCACAAGGAGCCCCGGGCGGCTTTGGGATCTCTTATCTCGGAGGCACCTGGATCAAAATCTCCTAATTGGATTCCCCGGATTAATTAATTAATTAATCCCAGCAGTTCCCGGCTCTGGGGTGGCTGCGGTGACTGGCGCCGTCACCTCCGGGCGATTCGGTGCCAAACCCTTCCATCCAACAGCCCGAATTTGGGAAGCTGCTCTGGGATCTGCGGGCCGGGCTGTGGGAGAGCCCCTGCAGAGGGGCCAGCACAGCCAAATTTCGGGACTATTTCTGGGAGCGAGGCCCCGGGAAACGGCGCAGTGCCGGGCCATGGGATTGGGACCAGGATTTAAAACTCCAAACAGAATTCGCAGGAAAGAGAATTCGCAGGAAAGAGAATTCCCAGGAAACCCCGCAGCCGCGCGTGCCCGGGATCAGCTCCCGCACAGCGCAGAGCCGGCGCAGATCCGGCCGGGATGGGCTCGGGGAAGCCACGCCGGGATCGGGAACCCGAGGCCGCCCGGGTGTCCCTTCAGCAGGTGGCACTCTGGGGACAGCAGAGGGACAGCCCCAGTCAGGCTGGACTGGGAGCACTGGGAGCTGCCCAGCGCTGCCGCTGCATGGCCCCGCTGTCCCCGGCTCCTGGAGCTGTCCCCGGGTCCCCCTCCCGCCACCCCCCGCCAGCCCCCGGTGGCCACGGGCGGGGCACAGGGGGCATCTCCCGGTGCCCGCGCTGCTGCTGGAGCTGAGGCTCCGCCGTTCCCTGACCCCCCCTTCCCACCCCAATCCCAGGCTGGGGAGGATTTGGGGAGGATTTGGGGAGGATTTGGGGAGGATTTCGGGGTCTCTCAACCCGTCCTGTCCCGCAGCTCTCGGGCTCCATCCCCATCGCGATCCTTCGGGATGTCACAGCCTCGCCCCAAGCGCTGCCCTCCCTCGGGAACAACCCCAAAATCCTCGGAATCATCACCAAAAACCTGGTCCGGGAGCTCATGGGAGGCTGTGCCCGAGCCCTGGAGGAATTTGGGGACCCGGGGCTGTCACTGCGCTGTCCCAAAACCTCAGGGATCAGGGATGGGCAGTGTGGCCAAGGAGCGCGGAACACCCGCAACTGGACAATCCCCAAACTCAACAAATCCCAAAAAAAGTCCCAGAAAACCTTCCCAGCAGCCAAAAAAGCTCCTTTAGGGCAGAGCCGGGGGTACTTTACCCCCAAAATGTGTCCAGTGCTGCCTCTGTATCCCAAAATGCCCGCGAGAGGCAGCGGAGCCGTGTGTTTGTGCACGGGGATGCTTTAGGAGCACGGCTGAACTTCAGGATCCCCGGCCTTAATTACAACACCTCATTAAGGGCCTGCATTAACCCAACCTGCTCCAATTTAGCCTCGTTCTGACCTCCCCAAATTTTCCTTGGAGTTGTTCGGCTTCGCTTCCTGTTTGGAACCTCTGCGGTGTCCTGAAAGGTGTCCCCGATGAGTCAGGTTTGGGGTTTTTGAGAGAGGGAAAAGGGGAGGAGGATTTTGGGGCTGGTTCAGGGTTTGGAGCTGATTCAGGGTTTGGGGCTGATTCAGGATTTGGGGCTGATTCAGGGTTTGTCACTGGTTCAGGTTTTGGGGCTGGTTCAGGTTTTGAGGCTGGTTCAGGTTTTTAGGTGCAGTTCAGGTTTTAGGGCTGGTTCAGGTTTTTTTGGGTAGTTCAAGTTTTGAGGCTGGTTCAGGTTTTGCCACTGGTTCAGGGTTTGGGACTGGTTCAGGGTTTTGGGGCTGGTTCAGCCTTTGTGGCTGGTTAAGGGTTGGGGGGCTA
Source organism: Coloeus monedula (assembly GCF_965178545.1). Taxonomy (NCBI): domain Eukaryota; kingdom Metazoa; phylum Chordata; class Aves; order Passeriformes; family Corvidae; genus Coloeus; species Coloeus monedula. Next base: position 2,200,890 of record NC_138809.1, on the reverse strand, counting down.
ATTGAGGTTTTAGGGCTACTTCAGGTTTTGGGGCTGATTGAGGTTTGATGGTTGTTTCAGTTTTTGTCACTGGTTCAGGTTTTTAGGGCTGGTTCAGTTTTTGGAGCTGGTTGAGGTTTTTTGGGTAGTTCAAGTTTTGAGGCTTCTTCGGATTTTGGGACTAGCTCAGTTTTTGTCACTGGTTCCATTTTTTGGGCTGGTTTGGGTTTTGGGGCCATTTCAGGTTTTTGGGCCAGTTCGGGTTCTGGGGCTTATTCCAATTTAAGGACTGGTTCAGGTTTTTAGGGTTGGTTCAGATTTTTGGGTCCAGTTCAGTTTTTGGGGCTGGTTCAGGTTTTTGGGGCTGGTGCGGGTTATGGGGCTTCTTCCAATTTAAGGATGGGTTCAGCATTTTTGGGTCCAGTTCAGGTTTTGGGTCCGGTTCAGTTTTTGGGTGCAGTTCAGTTTTTGGGGATGGTTCAGGTTTTGCCACTGGTTCAGATTTTGGGACTGGTTCAGGTTTTTGGGGCTTGTTCCAATTTTGGGGGAAATTCAGTTTTTGGGCCTGGCTCAGATTTTAGGTGCGGCTCACTTTTTGCCTCTGGCTCAGCTTTTTAGGGCCTGTGCAGTTTTTAGGACCAGCTCACCCTTCCAGCCTGGATGGTTTGCAGAGCAGGGCTGGCTGGCAAGCGCCCCTGCAGGGGCAGCTGCGAGGGAAGCAGCCCGGAAATGCAGCAATGCATCATTTTGTGCCTCTGCCCAAGGCACTGAGGGAGCCCCAAAACTCAGGCAAATGCCACAAGGATCTGCTCAGCACCCTGAGCGGGACCCTCCTCCTTGCCGAGCTGAGCAGGCAGAGCTGAACAAACCAACCCCATTTCTCCCGCTTTAATCCAAACGCTGCCTTTTGGGTCCAAGAAGAGGCAAAAGGGTCCTGTGCCCCCCCGGCACTGGGAGGGGGAATGGGGAGGCCCTGGGGTGCTGTGAAGGGCAGTGAGGGACCCCTGGGGGGACTCGATGCCTCCCAGTGATCCCCAATTTCCCCCCAGGGTCACATCACACTCTCGTAGGTGGCACCGGGGTCCTGCTGTCCCTCGTAGGGTCCCGGCAGCTGCGCGTTGGTCACTTGTGGATGCCGAGGGGGGCAGGGCCGGGGGACACCCGTGGGGGCGCTGACAGAGACAGCGGTTGTGGGGACCTGGGAGGGGGTGACACCCGTGGGGGACGTGTCCCTGTCCCCAGCCCCGTACTCACCCCCCGCCCACTCGCTGCCCACGCCGTGGGGCTCCAGCAGCTCCCCCTCCTCCGGGGGGCCCTGCGGGGATAAGGGGGGGCCTGAGGGGGTGTCTGGGGAAGGGGGAAAGGGGAGTCACGGCCGGAGCCCCCCCACTCACCTGTCCTGGGGCTTCCTGGCGGCTGCAATGAAAAGGGGAGGGGGTGACCGTGGGCACCCCGGGACCCCTGAACCTTCCTGGGACCTCGGCAGATCCGACCACCCACGGGACCCCCCAATGCCCACTGGAGCCCCGATTCCCACCGCACCCCTGATTCCCCCTGGAGACTCCAAGCACCCCTGAACCCTCAGAACCGCAGTGCCCCTGAGCCCCCCGGTGCCCAAGAACCCCCTGAGCCCCCAGAACCCCAAGTCCAACAGGGAGGGGCACCCCCAAAACTCCCCCAGGACCCCAGAATGATCCCCCAACATCCCTGCACGGCCCTCCAGGAACTCCACAAACCCTCCAGGAGCTCCCACTGCCAGCCCAATATTCCTCAAAGCCCACCCAGGGGTGTCCCTGGAGCCCAACCAAGACCCTCGAGAATCCTCCTCAAGCCCCCAGGACCCCCAGCCGAGGTCGCTGTGGGCTCCGTTTCCCCCAGCTCAGGGGCTGTGGGTGCTGCCCCATCGCCCCCCCACTCTGGGGGCTTCCCCTCACTCCAGCACCCCCGTTGGCCCCATTGTCACCCACCCAGGCGGTGCCACCAGTGACAGCCCCCGATGACACCCAGGAGCAGGAGCAGGAACAGGAGGCTCCTGCCGATGTTCACAGCCACTGCTGGGGACAGAGGGGGACACATCAGGGTCAGCTGCCATGCCGGGGCTTCTGCATCCTCCAGTAACCCCGAGTGAGCCCACCTGTGTCCCAGTGTGCCCGCGGTGTCACCGTCAGTGCCAGCTCGGGGCTGAGCGCCCGGAACACGCGGTGCCCGTCCTGTCCCAGCTGGTTGGTGGCCACGCACTGGTAGGTGCCAGAATGTCCCACATGGACGTCGCCGAGCTCCAGGAGGGGACCCCGGGCCACCTCGCTGCCGTTGCGCAGCCAGGTGAAGGTGACAGGGCTGAGCCCACCTGCACCGAGCAGCGCAGGGTCACGGGGTCACCTGCGCGCACCGGCTGTGCCAGGGCACCGGGGCTGATGGTGGCATTGGCCACGGGCACTGCGGGGACACAGACGGGGCTGAGGCTGGGGGGAGGGGCTGGCACCGGGAGAGGGGAGCAGGGACGCGGGGGTGAGAGCGGGATGGGTGAGATGTCGCGGATGGGTCATGCCAGGGAGGGGTGAGGAGGCACCGGGAATGGTGTCTGGAAAGGATGGGGGTTCCCAGGAAGAAGTGCGGGACCCGTGGCGGCTGTCGGGGCTCCCCGCGCCCATCCCCGCACTCACTGCGCACCGTGACGCGGAGCCGGGCGCTGCTCTTCCGCACGGCCCCCGCTCGGAGCGCACCTGGCAGCTGTAATTCCCCGAGTGGGAGACCCCCACGGCGGGCAGCAGGAGCTGCGGGGACCCCTGCGGGCCCCCCACCAAGCGCCCGTGCCGGTAGAAGAGGTGCAGGAGGGGGGCTCGGGGCCGCAGGGGGCTGGGGGTGCTGAGGCAGCTGAGATTGAGGGGGGACCCCTCGGTGGGCTCGGGGGGACACTCCAGCACCGGCATCGGGAAGACAGAGGGAAGGAGATGAGGGGGAGGATGTGACCCCGAGGCTGCTGTGAAGGGGCTGTGGGGGTGCTGAGGTGTGGGGGTGTCGCGGTGTCAGGGTGGCGGCTGTGGGGTGCTCACCGTGCACTGTCACTGTCACCGGCGCTGAACGTGCCCACCGCTGTGATACACTGGAATTCACCAAGCCCCTGCAGCGGTAGTGGCCGCTGTCCTGCAGCTGCAGTGGGGACAGGGACAGCTCGGTCCTATTGTGAAACCTCTGCAGTTGTTTCTCCTCGCGGTAGAAGGACACCGAGGTCACCGATTTGTCCTGCCAGCTCCGGCAGCGCAGTGTCACCGTGTCCCCCTCCAGCAGCGCCCGTGCCGGCACCTGCAGCACCAGCCAGGCTGGGGGACAGGGGGGTCCGGTCACACCGCGGGGATCCGTGGGGTCCCGATGGCACCGGGATGCCCCGATTGGGTCACACCCAGCGCACCTGGGGTCCCCAATTCCAACACGAGGCTCCGCTCGCTCTGGGATGCTCTGGGATGTCCCCGTGTGCAGGGGACGGGCTCTCGTCACACCAGGGGGGTGACCCATGGAGCGGAGCCCACCCAGAGCCCTCGGGGACCCCGCGGGTGCCAGGCTGGGGACACCCAACCCCCTCACCATTTAAGACGCTCACGGGGGGGCTGCGCCCGGTGCCAGCTCTGTCACACTGGTAGGTGCCACTCTCGGTGACAACGAATCGGTCGGGTCCCTGCAGCCACCAGCGCTGCCCGTCCTTGTACCAGGTGGTGGCAGCGGCGGTGCCCGAGCCTGGCAGGTCAGTGTCACCCGGTCCCACAGCACTGGCGGCGTCCAGGGGGGCTGCACGAGGAGCTGGGTGGTCTGGGCGCCTGCGGGTGACAGGGGACACCAGCCTGCCAGGGCCAGCGCGGGATGGGGACAGCGGGGCGGGGACGTGGCATCCCCCCGAGGACTCACCAGCGAGGCCGAGGGTCTGGGCTGGAAGGGAGAAGGGACAGGGCTGGGTGGGGGTGGCAGCGCGGGGACAGCGGCACCCGGGGCACGGAGTGTGGGGCTGTCCCCAAACTGTCCCCACGGGGCCACCGGTGTGGCACGCTGGTCCCAGGTATGGGGACACTGTGGTTACCCTGGGCTGGCACAGGTCACCCCCACCAGCTCCACGGCCTCTGTCCCCAAGGTCACATCCCCATGGTGCTTGTCCCTTTGTCCCTGTCCCTGTATCCCCGTCGCCCCCATTCCTGTCCCCCACAGCCACCCCACTACTCTGGTCACATTTAAGGGCTCCATGCTCTGCTGGGCTCTGCTGGCCTTGGGGACCTCAGGGCACCCCGCAGCCTCCCTCTGCCCCCTCCCCACCGCTCTCTGCCTCACCAGGGCCCATCCCCGGGCCGTCAGGCCCGTGCCCGGGGCACTCACCCCACAGGAGCAGCGCCACCTTCCCGGCCATCCCGCTGTCCCCGGCCACCCGGGCTGGCTGTCACACGCTGCCGGGGCCACCTGTCCCCTGGGTGGCGGCTCTTCAGTCGAAAGGGAAGGAAGTGAGGTCAGTTCTCACTCCTACATTTTGGTAGCCCTTGGTGGGGGCAGGGTGGTGGCAGGAGGGGGCATGGTGGTGATGGTGGGGCGGTGTGGGGACGTGGTGGGGACACGGTGGGGACATGGTGTTACCAGAATTTGAAGGCTGTGATGTCAAGATAGAGGGGACAAGGATCATCTCCAAGACTGCTGAATCATTCCTCAAAGGACTACGCATGCTGTACTAGTTTGAAAACAAACCAGTGGGAGGCACCGAGTCAGAATAACAATTTAATGGGGAAGTTAAAGAAAAGGAAAGAAAAAAAAACTAAAAGAAAACACTGGTTCAAACTGACAGAGTCAAGATATAACCTGAGTCCCTGTTAGGCAGGGTGGTGGTAGCAGTCTGCTAGAATGGTGGCTGCAGTCCTCTGAAGCGGTGATCCTGTAGAAAAGAGGGCTTGCTCTTCCTCAGAAGGTCCAGTGGTGGCTGCGAAGCTCCTGTCCTCTGGAAATCCAGTGGAAAGGCCTCCTCTCTGGTGTTCAGCCTCAGCTTATATCCACGCTGGGATGCTTGGTTCCTCCCTCTGGGTGGAGCATCTCACAATGGGGTAATGAGTCATGAGGCAAAGTGTTGATTGGGCTCATTAACAGAAGATAGTCCAGAGGGAGTTATCTCTGAGTCAGGCGGCAGGACAATGAAGGGCAATTAACAGAAAAGCTCTGGGCTCCCAATGAAGAAGGGGCAGTCAAGAACTAACTCATGGAAGCACAAGTGAACTATTGGGAGACAGCAAATGTTAGTTCAGACAGAAGATGTTAATTACAAAGCCTGAGAAGCCCAATTCACCCTAATCTTGTCAAGATAGAGGGGACAAGGATCATCTCCGAGACTGCTGAATCATTCCTCAAAGGACTACGCATGCCCAGGGAGAAAGGTGAAAAGTTCACTGGGAGGATGACTACTGGCCTTCATCAGAAAGATCCCCGAGGAAGAGGAAAGGCCTTCCTCAGCGCGACCACCAGGACACACAGCGCATGCCTGGCCCACATGCTAATGACTTCCGAGAATTAATTTGTATAACCACACCTGTCCCGAGGAATGTGATGAATATTCATCATTGAACCCTTCATACTGTGTTGTAGAGAGCACCAGGTGTGTGTGTTTGGAGGAGCGATCCCCACACACCCGGCGCGCCGAATAAAGCAAATACCCACTTCTCTGACTCTGTCTCTGAAGTGTCTCCTGGCCCGGTTGCAGTGTGATTCATCTGGCACCCCAGATGGGACCCTCTCTGCCCGGCTGCCGGATCCAGGGGGAAGCAGACCTCCCAGTCGTGACCCTGAATTTTCAGGGGGAGCTCAGCTGTCCTTTGGCTCACGGCAGGGGCAGACAAGGACCATCTGCACCAAATTAAGGGATTTGCTATTCCTTTGAAACACAGAATAACTGCAGGTGCAGGGTTTGAGTCCCTGAGGGTGGGTTGAAAGTCCCGAGGAAGACTGGGTCTCCCAGAATTAGTCCTGGGCAAGAGGAAAAGTACTTTTAAGGGGTTGGACCCCGACTTTTAAAGGGGTTGGACCCCCCGGGGTTGGACCCCACTGTGAAAGGTACCTTTAAGGGCTTGGACCCCGCTGTTATGCGCTATTGTACGGCTATTTGTGTTTTGTCTGTTGCTGTTCTGCTGCTGTGTGAGTGAGAGTGGATGAGACGTGCTGTCAAAGTGTGGAGCGAGTGAGGAGCTCTATCTGCGGTTCCATACCCCGGCCACGGGCTCGGCCAGAGAAAAGTGAAGCGTTTGGCAAAGAGTGAACGAGGATAAATCATATAAACTGTTGGTTTGGAATTCAACCTTACTGTCCAAAGGGGGGGTGGATTTTAGAGGAGAAAGATTTTAGTTACTGAATTGAGAACACCCAGGCTCCAACACTTTTCTAATATAACCCCAGCTAATTTCCCTTTTGAAATCATGTGTTTAGTGTATGAAAACAGTTGTGAAGCTTGGGTTTGTGTGCATGTGTTAATTGTGAGAGAAAGTGGTATTGTACTTCTACTAGATGGCGTGGGTGGTGTCCAAGCTGCCAGAGGAGAGAGCTTGGTATCAGACTGGAAAGAGTAAGAATAAAAAAAATCTTGGCAGAAAATGAAAGTGCAGATAATGTTAGAGTAAGGGGAGAGTGGCAGAGAATAGTGAGAAATTTGAGAGGAACTGGTTAGAAAAGTAAGAGATGAGGAAAAGGCGAAAGCAATGGCAAAGGTGATGGCAGAAGTTGTAAGAATTGTGGACATTGTGATTAATAGGTTTGGGTGTTTAGTTCCCTTTTCTGCTCGGTGTTTTGTGCGGAGCTGTAAGGCTCCTGTTTGGAGGGGACCCGTGCCCCTGTGCCTTTTGTGTTTTGTTGTGAAAAGCCAACATTGGCAGGTTTCAGTTCTGAGGCGAGCTCCTATCTTGTGGGGAGCCTCGCCACCAGTCTGTGCTTTATTGTGGAGAACTAGAATTGGCAGATTCTAATCCTGCAGCCTTGTGGGGATGGTGTTGTCCCTGTGCAGGCCCAGGTATTTGTCAGGCAGCCTCATCTGTGGGGGTTGTAGAGAAACCTATGGGGAAAATGTTTTGCTGTCCTTCCTTGGTTAATTTTTTAGTCACCTCTCTACTCCTGGGGTGGACTTAGTAAAAAAAAAAAAAAAAAAAGAGAGATCAAGAACAATTGGTTACTAAAGGATAATTGATTGCTAAAAATGTGATTGGTTATTAAAAAAAAAAGAAAAGGAGAGAGAAGGGGGTTTTAGGCAGTAGCATTGCTTGCTGCTGAACTTGATCTTGTCCAAAAGGAAAATCACTAGAACAAAAGGAGCAAACTGATAAGGTAAACTGCTCCAGGGTGAAAAGCAGAAGCCTACTAAAACCCTGAAGGAAAAAAAAAAAAAAAGAGGCAATCCAAATGCCTGATTCATAGACTGCAACTCTTGCAAAACTTTTCAAAGCAGTCTCACTCCCTCCACTGAAGAATCAATTGGAAGAAACCCCACTGAAAACCTGTGGGAGACAATAAAAGTGGTGCAACAAGCACTTCATAGAATAAAACCTAAAACTCCACTTGAATAAGTTAATGCAATTAAACTCTTGTTTCACTCAGACACAGCTTTCGTTTTTTTGGGGAGGGGGAAAGTTTGTTTCTTTTCTCTTTTCTAGGAATGTCAAATGTCCTGACATCAAAGATAAAGAAAGCAGTTTGAGAGCAAGGAAACTGCAAGCAGCAAAATCACACCGAAATGTGATAACCATTGCTTCACTGTCACTTTGTCTTAGCCCCAAAAAGTTTTACTTCTTTTTTTTTTAATAATCGGTCTAGTGGGCCAAATTTTCACTTTTCTTTTATAGCAATCTACCAACACATGAGATGGAGCTGTGTGAAAACCAACGAAATTTAAAATTTAAAGTGTCACCATAATTGCTCACATTGTCAGTTGGTTAATGTTTGTAATTTGTGTTATCATTGCAAGTGACTTGGTGAAAGATCAAATAGTAGTTAAAGCATTCTACATATTCTTGAGTTTAATTTTTGTCTAACTTGGTTTGTCTTTTTACTGAAAAATGGTATGGTTAAAGTCTTATAGATGTATAATTTGTCTCAACCAATATTATCCTGAGAGTTGGTATAAGAATTTATACATATTTGAAATCCTACAAATATGGACTAACCTTCCCAGTTCTGCCTCAGAAGCCTTCAAAATTATTATAATCGGGCTAAATTTTTTGGATTTTCTAATTAGTGAATGAAAAAAAAATCTTGACAAAACACAAGCAAATGCTACATGAGAAATGATTGAATCCCCCTTCCCAAACCAAGAGGGATACAGAAAAGCCTCTACCAGCTCTCAAACTGAAGTGCTGTTCAATCCCATGCCATATGTCTTAAGAGGATGTTTTAACTTTTCCTCACCCCTCCTATTTATAGCACATTCTGCAATCTCAGTTGGAGGTGCAGAATGGGATCAAGGCAATTTATTCACCAAAAAAAAAAAAAAAAACAAAACCAAAACAAAACAGAAAAAACCCCAAAAGAACCCTACATTTGAAAGAGAATTCATTTCATTTCTAATCCCACCAAACTAAAGCCACAGTTGGTAGTTTGTGTCAAGATTAAATGACAAGAGTGCTATAATCTGTCTCCTGGAAAACAGAGCATAGCCCTAATGTAAAGGTATGTTTGCATGAGAACATTTTGTAGGAAAATGTTTTGTGTGTTAGTTTTCTATCATAAAAACGAATCCTTCATCATGTATAGAATTATACAGCAGAGTAAGAATATTATTATAACAAAAACTGTAGAAAGAAGCTACAACCAAAGAAGCCTCCTGAAGATACCTGACCAGGACTTTAAAGTGTAAGTTAAACCACTAAGATTAGATAAAGGGAAGAGAAATACCCACAGATAGTAAAAGAACAAATCAAGTGATCCCATTAGTAGGAGATGTTGAAATTCCAGAGAGATCCAAACGGGCTCCCCCAGTGATTATTGAACTACTGGAAGGGGCACAACCAGTGTCAATTAAACAATATCCACTAAGGCATGAAGCATGAGTAGGAATAGAACCAATAATTACTAAATTTATGAATCAGAGGTTGTTGAGAGAGTGTAGATCTTCCTGCAATACCCCAATTCTACCAGTACAAAAGCCAAATGAAAGTTATTGATTAGTTCAGGACCTGAGGACACTTTACTCACAAAATTACAAGGTGACTGGGTGTGGTTTTCAGTTTTACATTTTAAAGATGCTCTCTTTTGTCTGCCATTAACTGAAAGCAGTCAGGAAATTTTTGCCTTTGAATGGGAAAACCCCAGAACAGGGAGAAAAAGCCAACTTACATGGATTGTATTGCCGCAAGGATTCAAGACCCATGATATTTGGAAATCAATTAGCCAAGGAACTGGAAGCCTGGACACCGCCACTTGGAGAAGGTACATTTCTGCGGTACGTTGATGACCTACTGATAGCAACAAGGACCCGTGAAGACTGCAAGAACTGGACTGTAAGTCTTTTAAATTTTCTGGGACGAAGTGGATATAGAGTCTCCCCTGAAAAGGCTCAGCTAGTCCTCCAGAAAGTTACATATCTGGGGTATGAACTGGCAGGAGGGGAGAGAGCCTTGGGAGACAACAGGAGAGAGGCAATTTGTCAAATGCCCAGGCCAACCACAACCAAAGAACTGAGAACCTTTCTGGGAATGACAGGATGGTGTAGATTATGGATCTACAACTATGGACTCCTTGTGAAACCTTTATACCAACTCCTAAAAGAGACTGGGGGAACTCACCTATGCTGGACACCAGAGACTAATAATGATTTGTAACTCTGAAACGTGAGCTGATGCAAGCTCCAGCACTGGGCATACTGGATGTCATTAACCCTTTTCTGTTGTTCTCACATGAGAGACAAGGACTGGCACTGGGACTTTTGGCACAGAAGCTGGGACCATACAAAAGGCCAGTGGCTTATTTCTCCAAGCAGCTGGACGTGGTCAGCCAAGGATGGCCCGCCTGCCTGCGTGCAGTGGCAGCTGTGATCCTGAACATAGAAGAAGCTCACAAGTTCACATTGGGCCAGCAGAGAACCATTTTTGTCTCTCACCCAGTGTCAGCAGTGCTCACACAGAAAGGAAATCACTGGTTAACCACATCTCACTTTGTCAAATACCAGGCTGTCCTAGCAGAATCAGAGGATGTGAGTATCCAAGTAACCAACGTTTTAAACCCAGCAGCTTACCTCCAGGGCAAGGCTGCTGAGGAGCCTGTACAGCAGGACTGCATTGAAACCATGGAGGCAGTTTACTCCAGCTGCCCGGACCTAAAGGACTCTCCAGTAGAAAATGCAGGAAACTGGTTCACCGACGGGAGCAGTTATGTCAAGGATGGTGAGCGGCTCGCTGGGTATGCAGTTACAACTACAGACGCTGTCATTGAGGCAAAACTGTTACCCGTGGAGACATCAGCTCAAAAGACTGAAATAACAGCCCTAACTGGAGCCTTGGCGTTGGCCAAAGGAAAACCTATCAACATTTGGACTGATTCAAGGTATGCTTTTGGGGTGGTACACGCTCACGGGGCTATCTGGAAAGAAAGAGGTTTATTAACCTCACAGAAGAAAGAAATCAAGCATGCTACTGAAATCATGCAGTTACTGGAAGCAGTGGTAAAACCTTCCAAAGTGGCTATAATGCATTGTAAGGGACACTCCCAGGGTAACACTATCCCTGAACTGGGAAATGCTATGGCAGACAAAACAGCAAAGGCAGTGGCCAGAAGAGTTCAGATCCAAGCCCTAACTCTAATTCCTTCTAGAATCCTTATGGATAAAAACAAACAATCAAACAAAAAACCAACCAAACAAATAAAAAAACCCCCCATCATACGACACTGATGATTTAAATTAAATCCAAGAAACAAATGAGCACAGATGGGTGGGCTAAAATAAAAGATCTCATTGTAATACTCAGAAAACTGCTAACATTATTTATCCAAAGCGAACATTGCATCAAATCACCTTAGATGACACTTCTTGGGGGTTTAAAGAGGTATGAGACACACTTACATCGTGGTTACCCAACTTATCCTGGCTTAAACAATTGTTTGGAATAGCTATTTGTATTATTGCATTCTTACTTACTGTTTGTATCAGTAGTTACTGTTGTATGATGTTATGTACTTGGAATCGCGATGCTTATGCTCAATGACACAAGCATAAACTTAGAAATAAGATCGAGAAGGATTCTTATTTTAAAGACATGGAAGATTTGTAAAGAATTACAAATAACCAAAGAAAAGGGGGGTTTGAAGAAGGGGCAGTCAAGAACTAACTCATGGAAGCACAAGTGAACTATTGGGAGACAGCAAATATTAGTTCAGACAGAAGATGTTAATTACAAAGCCTGAGAAGCCCAATTCACCCTAATCTTGTCAAGATAGAGGGGACAAGGATCATCTCCGAGACTGCTGAATCATTCCTCAAAGGACTACGCATGCCCAGGGAGAAAGGTGAAAAGTTCACTGGGAGGATGACTACTGGCCTTCATCAGAAAGACCCCCGAGGAAGAGGAGAGGCCTTCCTCCAGTGCGACCACCAGGACACACAGCGCATGCGTGGCCCACATGCTAATGACTTCCGAGAATTAATTTGTATAACCACACCTGTCCCAAGGAATGTGATGAATATTCATCATTGAACCCTTCATACTGTGTTGTAGAGAGCACCAGGTGTGTGTGTTTGGAGGAGCGATCCCCACACAGCCGGCGCGCCGAATAAAGCAAATACCCACTTCTCTGACTCTGTCTCTGAAGGGTCTCCTGGCCTGCCTGAGGCGTGATTCACAAGGGACTGAGGGAGCCCCAAAACTCAGGCAAATCCCACAAGGATCTGCTCAGCACCCTGAGCGGGACCCTCCTCCTTCCCGAGCTGAGCAGGCAGAGCTGAACAAACCAACCCCATTTCTCCCGCTTTAATCCAAACGCTGCCTTTTGGGTCCAAGAAGAGGCAAAAGGGTCCTGTGCCCCCCCGGCACTGGGAGGGGGAATGGGAAGGCCCTGGGGTGCTGTGAAGGGCAGTGAGGGACCCCTGGGGGGACTCGATGCCTCCCAGTGGTCCCCAATTTCCCCCAGGGTCACATCACACTCTCGGCGGTGGCAGCGGGGTCCTGCTGTCCCTCGTAGGGTCCCGGCAGCTGCGCGTTGGTCACTTGTGGATGCCGAGGGGGGGCAGGGCCGGGGGACACCCGTGGGGGCGCTGACAGAGACAGCGGTTGTGGGGACCCGGGAGGGGGTGACACCCGTGGGGGACGTGTCCCTGTCCCCAGCCCCGTACTCACCCCCCGCCCGCTCGCTGCCCACGCCGTGGGGCTCCAGCAGCTCCCCCTCCTCCCGGGGGGGCCCTGCGGGGATAAGGGGGGGCCTGAGGGGGTGTCTGGGGAAGGGGGAAAGGGGAGTCACGGCCGGAGCCCCCCCCACTCACCTGTCCTGGGGCTTCCTGGCGGCTGCAAGGAAAAGGGGAGGGGGTGACCGTGGGCACCCCGGGACCCCTGAACCTTCCTGGGACCTCGGCAGCTCCGACCACCCACGGGACCCCCAAATGCCCACTGGAGCCCCGATTCCCACCGCACCCATGATTCCCCCCTGGACACTCCAAGCACCCCTGAGCCCCCAGAACTTCTGCACCACCGCAATGCCCCTGAGCACCCCGGTGCCCCCCACCCCCTGAGCCCCAACAACCCCAAGTCCGGCAGGGAGGGGCATCCCCAAAACTCCCCCAGAACCCCAGAAAGATCCCCCAACATCCCTGCACGGCCCTCCAGGAACTCCCCAAACCCTCCAGGAGCTCCCACTGCCAGCCCAATGTTCCTCAAAGCCCACCCAGGGGTGTCCCTGGAGCCCAACCAAGACCCTCCAGAATCCTCCTCAAGCCCCCAGGACCCCCAGCCGAGGTCACTGTGGGCTCCGTTTCCCCCAGCTCAGGGGCTGTGGCTGCTGCCCCATCGCCCCCCCACTCTGGGGGCTTCCCCTCACTCCAGCACCCCCGTTGGCCCCATTGTCACCCACCCAGGCGCTGCCACCAGTGACAGCCCCCGATGACACCCAGGAGCAGGACCAGGAACAGGAGGCTCCTGCCGATGTTCACAGCCACTGCTGGGGACAGAGGGGGACACATCAGGGTCAGCTGCCATGCCGGGGCTTCTGCACCCTCCAGTAACCCCGAGTGACCCCACCTGTGTCCCAGTGTCGCCGCGGTGTCACCGTCAGTGCCAGCTCGGGGCTGAGCGCCCGGAAGACGCGGTGCCCGTCCTGTCCCAGCTGGTTGGTGGCCACGCACTGGTAGGTGCCGGAATGTCCCACATGGACGTCGCCGAGCTCCAGGAGGGGACCCCGGGCCACCTCGCTGCCGTTGTGCAGCCAGGTGAAGGTGACAGGGGCTGAGCCCACCTGCACCGAGCAGCGCAGGGTCACGGGGTCACCTGCGCGCACCGGCTGTGCCAGGGCACCGGGGCTGATGGTGGCATTGGCCACGGGCACTGCGGGGACACAGACGGGGCTGGCACCTGGCCAGGGGGGATGGGGATGTGGTGGGTGGGGTCACCCCATTCCTGAGGGTCCCGCTCACCCAGGACGGTGACATTCATGGGGACACTCTCGACCACGCTGTCCCCGTTGCTGGCCCGCCAATGGTAGTGGCCGCTGTCATTGTCCCCAACGTGGCGCAGCTCCAGGAGGGGGCCGGTGCCCAGCGGTGCCCACGAGTCCCCCCGGTGCCAGGAGAAGGACAGGGGACCTGTCCCCGCAGCCACCGCGCAGCTCAGCACCAGGCGGTCCCCCAGTGCCACCTGTGCCCCGGGGGGCTGCGCCGACACGGACACCCCCGAGAGCGGGACCCCTGCGGGAAGGGGACACCAGGGGACAGTGAAGGACCCGGGGAGGGTGGGGGAGGGGCAGAGGGAGTCCTGTGAGGAAGAGGGGGCACGGAGCCTGGGAGTGGCTTGGAAAGGGCAGGAATGGAGCCCAAGGAAGGATGGGTGGTTTAGGGAGGAAACACCTGGAGAGGAATGGGGGGGACTCCAGGGAGGGGTGGGGACCCAGAAGGGGATGGTGGGATCTGGGGAGCAGGAGGGAGCTCAGAGAGGGCAGGAGGGGGGAGGAGGCGATGGATGGGGGGACCTGGGGAAGGAAGTGGGAAGGGATGGGAGGACACTGGGCAGGGGTCAGGAAGAGCTGGGTGTCCCCAGGCAGGACTGGGGGACCCGTGGCGGCTGTCGGGGCTCCCCGCGCCCATCCCCGCACTCACTGCGCACCGTGACGCGGAGCCGGGCGCTGCTCTTCCGCACGGCCCCCGCTCGGAGCGCACCTGGCAGCTGTAATTCCCCGAGTGGGAGACCCCCACGGCGGGCAGCAGGAGCTGCGGGGACCCCTGCGGGCCCCCCACCAACCGCCCTTGCCGGTAGAAGAGGTGCAGGAGGGGGGCTCGGGGCCGCAGGGGGCTGGGGGTGCTGAGGCAGCTGAGATTCAGGGGGGACCTCTCGGTGGGCTCGGGGGGACCCTCCAGCACCGGGATGAGACAGGGAAGGAGATGAGGGGGAGGATGTGACCCCGAGGCTGCTGTGAAGGGGCTGTGGGGGTGCTGAGGTGTGGGGGTGTCGGGGTGTCAGGGTGGCGGCTGTGGGGTGCTCACTGTGCACTGTCACTGTCACCGGCGCTGACTTCGACTCCCTCCACTGTGACAGCTCGAAATACACCCAGCCCCTGCAGCGGTAGCGGCCGCTGTGGTGCAGCCGCAGAGGGGACAGGGACAGCTCGGTCCCATCGCGGAACAGCTGCAGTTGTTTCTCCTCGCGGTAGAAGGACACCCAGGTCACCGGATTGTCCTGCCAGCCCCGGCAGCGCAGTGTCACCGTGTCCCCCTCCAGCAGCGCCCGCGCCGGCACCTGCAGCACCAGCCAGGCTGGGGGACGGGGGGGTCCGGTCACAGCGCGGGGATCCGTGGGGTCCCGATGGCACCGGGACGCCCCGATTGGGTCACAGCCAGCGCACCAGGGGTCCCCAATTCCAACACGGGGCTCCGCTCGCCCGGGGATGCTCTGGGATGTCCCCGTGTGCAGGGGACGGGCTCTCGTCACACCAGGGGGGTGACCCATGGAGCGGAGCCCACCCAGAGCCCTCGGGGACCCCGCGGGTGCCAGGCTGGGGACACCCAACCCCCCTCACCACTGGAGACGCTCACGGGGGGGCTGCGCCCGGTGCCGGGTCTGTCACACTGGTAGGTGCCACTCTCGGTGACAACGAATCGGTCGGGTCCCTGCAGCCGCCAGCGCTGCCTGTCCTTGTACCAGGTGGTGGCAGCGGCGGTGGCCGAGCCCTGGCAGGTCAGTGTCACCCGGTCCCACAGCACCGGCGGCGTCCAGGGGGGCTGCACGAGGAGCTGGGTGGTCTGGACGCCTGCGGGTGACAGGGGACACCAGCCTGCCAGGGCCAGCGCGGGATGGGGACAGCGGGGCGGGGACGTGGCATCCCCCCGAGGACTCACCAGCGAGGCCGAGGGTCTGGGCTGGAAGGGAGAAGGGACAGGGCTGGCTGGGGGTGGCACCGCGGGGACAGCGGCACCCGGGGCACGGAGTGTGGGGCTGTCCCCAAACTGTCCCCACGGGGTCACCGGTGTGGCACGCAGGTCTCAGGGATGGGGACACCGCGGTTACCCTGGGCTGGCACAGGTCACCCCCACCAGCTCCACGGCCTCTGTCCCCAAGGTCACATCCCCATGGTGCTTGTCCCTTTGTCCCTGTCCCTGCAGCCCCGTCCCCCTGGCCCTGTTCCCCACAGCCACCCCACGACTCCGGTCACATTTAAGGGCTCCATGCCCATGCTCGGGCTCTGCTGGCCTTGGGGACCTCAGGGCACCCCGCAGCCCCCCTCTGCCCCCTCCCCACCACTCTCTGCCTCACCAGGGCCCATCCCCGGGGCGTCAGGCCCGTGCCCGGGGCACTCACCCCACAGGAGCAGCGTCACGTTCCCGGCCATCCCGCTGTCCCCGGCCACCCGGGCTGGCTGTCACACGCTGCCGGGGCCACCTGTCCCCTGGGTGGCGGGCAGGAAGCGAGGTCACGTCTCGTCCCCACGTGTTGGTGGCCCTTGGTGGGGGCAGGGTGGGAACATTATGGGGTATGGGGGGGACACGGTGTTGACAGAATTTGGGGTCTTGGGGGCTGTAGGGAGCCAAGGAGGGGTGTCCTGGGAATTGGAGGTGCTGAGGAGGGGGAGTCACATCGGATGGGTGTCCAGGGGAATGGGGGTCCCCATGGTGGGGGGTCCCAGGGTTTGGGGTGGCACGGAGAGGAGGGTTGCAGGGGCTGGAGTTACCAGGATGGGGGTCCTTAGGAATGGAGATGCTGGGGAATGGCTGTCCCGGGAGGGGCGTCCCAGGGAGGGGGGGCATAAGGAATGGGGGTCCCATGGTCGGGGTTCTCAGAGGAATGGGGGTCCCAGGGATGGGCAGTGGCTGGGTGGGCACGTGGGTCGCAGCTCCTTCACCAGGTGCCTCTGATTTTGGGGTGAGTCAGGGCCCAGCGCTGCCCCCATGGGGTGCTCGTGGATTGGGGGAGGGGTCTGGGACTTCTTCCTCTCTTCGTTTCCATTTCTTCCCTTATTTCCATCACATTCCCATCCCTCCCGCCCCCTCCAGTTCGTGGCTCAGCGATCCTGGGGAGCTCCCAAGCAGAGAACGGGTCCTGAGGGTCCCCCCGCCCCCTGGGCTTTGACTCTCGCAGCTTTAGAGCTGCTGCAAGGTGAGAATTGTGTGGGGGAAAAGGCGTGGCTGTGGTTTGCTCAGGCCTGCGAGAAGCACAAAAGCCAAGGGGAGCCCAAGCAGTGGCCTTTGATGGTTTGCAGAGCAGGGCTGGCTGGCAAGCGCCCCTGCAGGGGCAGCTGCGAGGGAAGCAGCCCGGAAATGCAGCAATGCATCATTTTGTGCCTCTGCCCAAGGCACTGAGGGAGCCCCAAAACTCAGGCAAATGCCACAAGGATCTGCTCAGCACCCTGAGCGGGACCCTCCTCCTTCCTGCCTCAAACCTGCTGCCCTTTGGAAGCTCCTGGAAAGAATGGTTGGGTTCTGGCTGTGGCCACCAGACGAGAGGGAGAAGTGTGGAAATATCGAGCCGTGGCTCCACACGTGGATCTGGGGAACAGGGGGTGGGAGCAGGAGCAGGGAGTGCCCAGGCAGGGGAATTCAGAGTAGGATGGAGTGGATTTACCAGGGAATCAGACCCTGAGGGACACACGGGCATTTCCACAGCTTCCTGTGCAGTGCTCCCAGGATGGACAGAGTTGTTCCCTTTTGGCAGCAGAAGCCATGGGAAGTCAATCAAGTCTCAGGGTGGCAATGAGAAAAATGGGAAGAGTTCCTAAATATGGCCCCAGAAAAGCCATCCTTGTGGGCTGGGTTGCTGCCCAGCAGACAGGGAACAATCCCATGCACCTGTTGGACACTCAGGGAGATTTCCCACTCCGTGTTATCCACAGGCAAACGCGGCTGTGGGATGCACCAATGGGCTCCTAAAGGGAACCAAAAAGTCTCATTTCTCTGTGATTTGTTTGGGTTTTTATTGTGAGAGACTTGTTGGGAGACCAGTGATTAAAAGGATTCTATAAACCAGAGCATTTTGTAACAGTGTTGGTTTGATTTTGGCTGAGTAGATTTTTCTTTACTGGGAAAAAATTGGTGTGGGAAAAGCTTTGTGCCTTTATCCTGTGGATGTAGGATTTTGTCTCAACCAATTGGGAATGAGGGGAATTCAACCAAATTGAGCCTGGCAGTTACCATTGTCAGGGGCAGGTTGTGACAGGGAATTCCTGAATTTGGGGCACCCCGGAGGTCACAGTGCCCCAGCGGGAATGCTCAGGGCCCTACAGGAGAGGGATCCCCAGGATGTGCCACCTCTGGGGCAGGAATCCCCAGGACGTGGCACCCCCAGAACGAGGACCCGCCTGGGACAAGACCCAGGTGTCACCACAGCAGAGGAGCCCTTTTCCCCCAGGACAGGACCCCTCTGGATGTGCCCCCCCAGGTCAGAACCCGCCCCCGTCTGACTCTCAGCACAAACGGCCTCTTCCTTCTGCTGCCCGAGAGAGAAAGTGAGAGTGTGGGGGGGCACAGCCAGACACCCCCATCCCCCACTGCCCCCCCCACCCCTCTCTGTGCCCCCGCACCCCCTATTCCCCCTGCACAGGGTGCCCCCAGCCCGTTCCCTGCTCAGGAGCTCCCCAGGATCACTGAGCCGCACACTGGGGAGTGAGGCAGCGTGGCACAACCGTGAGGAAATGAAGGACAAAAGATAAATAAAGAGGAAAAAGCCAAAGGGTGGGGGGGACACAGAACCGGAGCTACCCAGGACCCCCCTGTGATGCCGCCCCAGGTAATGAGCGCCCCGGGGGGGCCGTGCTGGGCTCTGAGTCACCCCAAAATCTGAGGCACCCGGTGAAGGAGCTGCGACCCACGAGCCCCCCCAGCCACTGCCCATCACTGGGACCCCCATTCCCCTGGGAACCCGACCGTGGCAGCCCCATTCCCTGTGTCCCCCTTTTCTCGGAGCCCCATCCTGGGTCTCCTGTTGCCCAGTATCTCCATCCCCTTCCCCACACCCCCTTTGCCCCCCATTCCCTCAGGACCCCCATCCTGGGGACCCCCTGACACATGGGGCCCCCCATTCCCCAGACAGACACTCCCTGTCACTTCCCCTCTCTCCCCATTCCCCTGGGACACCCATCCTGAGATCCCCACATGCCCTGAGCCCCCCACTCCTGGGAACACCATGTCCCACCATGGCCCCAGCCTGTCCCCTGCTGTGTCTCCACCCTGCCCCCACCCTGCAACACCCTGCCCCCACCAAGGGCCACCAACACGTGGGGACGAGACGTGACCTCGCTTCCTGCCCGCCACCCAGGGGACAGGTGGCCCCGGCAGCGTGTGACAGCCAGCCCGGGTTGCCGGGGACAGCGGGATGGCCGGGAAGGTGGCGCTGCTCCTGTGGGGTGAGTGCCCCGGGCACGGGCCTGACGGCCCGGGGATGGGCCCTGGTGAGGCAGAGAGCGGTGGGGAGGGGGCAGAGGGGGTCTGCGGGGTGCCCTGAGGTCCCCAAGGCCAGCAGAGCCCGAGCATGGGCATGGAGCCCTTAAATGTGACCGGAGTCGTGGGGTGGCTGTGGGGAACAGGGGAAGGAATGGAGGGACAGGAATGTAAGGACGGGGATGTGGGGATGGGCACGATGGGACTGGGCCAGGCGTGAGGACAGGGGCAGGGAGAAAGGGCCAAGCACCAGGGAGATTTGGTGGTGGTGAGAGGAGCCGTGGGGCTGCTGGAGGTGACCTGGGCCAGCACCGGGTGTCGGTCGAGTCCCCATGCCCGGAGTGGCCACAGTGTCCTCATGTCCTGCCTCAGCCCAGGGTGACAGAGGTGTCCCAATCCCTGAGACCTCCGTGCTAAACCGGTGACCCCGTGGGGACAGTTTGGGGACAGCCCCACACTCCGTGCCCCGGGTGCCGCTGTCCCCGCGCTGCCACCCCCACCCAGCCCTGTCCCTTCTCCCTTCCAGCCCAGACCCTCGGCCTCGCTGGTGAGTCCTCGGGGGGATGCCACGTCCCCGCCCCGCTGTCCCCATCCCGCGCTGGCCCTGGCAGGCTGGTGTCCCCTGTCACCCGCAGGCGCCCAGACCACCCAGCTCCTCGTGCAGCCCCCCTGGACGCCGCCGGTGCTGTGGGACCGGGTGACACTGACCTGCCAGGGCTCGGCCACCGCCGCTGCCACCACCTGGTACAAGGACGGGCAGCGCTGGCGGCTGCAGGGACCCGACCGATTCGTTGTCACCGAGAGTGGCACCTACCAGTGTGACAGACCCGGCACCGGGCGCAGCCCCCCCGTGAGCGTCTCCAGTGGTGAGGGGGGTTGGGTGTCCCCAGCCTGGCACCCGCGGGGTCCCCGAGGGCTCTGGGTGGGCTCCGCTCCATGGGTCACCCCCCTGGTGTGACGAGAGCCCGTCCCCTGCACACGGGGACATCCCAGAGCATCCCCGTGCGAGCGGAGCCCCGTGTTGGAATTGGGGACCCCTGGTGCGCTGGCTGTGACCCAATCGGGGCGTCCCGGTGCCATCGGGACCCCACGGATCCCCACGGTGTGACCGGACCCCCCTGTCCCCCAGCCTGGCTGGTGCTGCAGGTGCCGGCGCGGGCGCTGCTGGAGGGGGACACGGTGACACTGCGCTGCCGGAGCTGGCAGGACAATCCGGTGACCTGGGTGTCCTTCTACCGCGAGGAGAAACAACTGCAGCGGTTTCACAATAGGACCGAGCTGTCCCTGTCCCCTCTGCAGCTGCACCATAGCGGCCGCTACCGCTGCAGGGGCTGGGTGTATTACGAAGGTTGGAAGAAGTCAGCGCCGGTGACAGTGACAGTGCACAGTGAGCACCCCACAGCCGCCACTCTGACACCCCGACACCCCCACACCTCAGCACCCCCACAGCCCCTTCACAGCAGGCTCGGGGTCACATCCTACCCACTCCATCTCCTTCCCAGAGCTCTTCTCGCTGCCGGTGCTGGAGGGTCCCCCCGAGCCCACCGAGGGGTCCCCCCTGAATCTCAGCTGCCTCAGCACCCCCAGCCCCCTGCGGCCCCGAGCCCCCCTCCTGCACCTCTTCTACCGGCACGGGCGGTTGGTGGGGGGCCCGCAGGGGTCCCCGCAGCTCCTGCTGCCCGCCGTGGGGGTCTCCCACTCGGGGAATTACAGCTGCCAGGTGCGCTCCGAGCGGGGGCCGTGCGGAAGAGCAGCGCCCGGCTCCGCGTCACGGTGCGCAGTGAGTGCGGGGATGGGCGCGGGGAGCCCCGACAGCCGCCACGGGTCCGCCACTCCTGCCTGGGAACCCCCATCCTTTCCAGACACCATTCCCGGTGCCTCCTCACCCCTCCCTGGCGTGACCCATCCGCGACATCTCACCCATCCCGCTCTCATCCCCGCGTCCCTGCTCCCCTCTCCCGGTGCCAGCCCCTCCCCCCGGCCTCAGCCCTGCCTCTCCCCCAGGAGTGCCCGTGGCCAATGCCACCATCAGCCCCGGTGCCCTGGCACAGCCGGTGCACGCAGGTGACCCCGTGACCCTGCGCTGCTCGGTGCAGGTGGGCTCAGCCCCTGTCACCTTCACCTGGCTGCGCAACGGCAGCGAGGTGGCCCGGGGTCCCCTCCTGGAGCTCGGCGACGTCCATGTGGGACATTCCGGCACCTACCAGTGCGTGGCCACCAACCAGCTGGGACAGGATGGACACCGCGTGTTCCGGGCGCTCAGCCCCGAGCTGGCACTGACGGTGACACCGCGGGCACACTGGGACACAGGTGGGCTCACTCGGGGTTACTGGAGGGTGCAGAAGCCCCGGCATGGCAGCTGACCCTGATGTGTCCCCCTCTGTCCCCAGCAGTGGCTGCAGGTGTTGCCGGGTCCCTCCTGTTCCTGCTCCTGCTCGTGGGTGTCATTGTGGGCTGGCACCGGTGGCATCGCCTGGGTGGGTGACAATGGGGCCAACGGGGGCCCTGGGGAGCTGGGAGGCCACCGAGAATGTGGGGATGATGGGGCAGCACCCACAGCCACTGACTTGGGCAGTGCTGAGACCCCAGTGACCTTTGCTCGAGGTCCTCAATGATTTGGGGTGGTGTTGGAGGGTGGTGCAGGGATGCTGGGGGTTGTTACAGGAATCCTAGGGTAGTCTGGAGGGTGCCCGTCCCTGACAGCCTTGGGGCTCTGGGGACATCAGGACATGGGCCACTGGTGTGGGTCAGGGGTTCTGGGGGTCTCCAGGAATGCTGGGGGCTCCTGGGGGGAATTGAGAGCCCTGTGGGAGTTCAGGATTCCCGAGGGTGGTCAGGGCCTTGGGGACCCCACAGTCACCCCCACCCCTTTCCTTTGCAGCCTCCAGGAAGCACCAGGAAAGGTGAGTGGGGGGCTCCAGCCATGAACCCCCCCTTTTCCCCAGCCCCCAAGACCTCCCATCCCCTCTCACACATCCCCCCATCCCTGCAGGGCTCCCCCGGAGCCCCCGGCCCCCCCGGAGGAGGGGGAGGTGCTGTACACCCACGTCACAGGGACGAAGCGGACGCAGGGTGAGTACGGGGTGGGACAAACACAGGGACACGTCACCCACGGGGGGTGTCACACAGATGCCACAGCCAGGGTCTCCTGCAGGGCCCACCCGCACCGCTCCGCCCCAGGATACCCAAGTGACCTACGCGGAGCTGCCGGGACCCCACGGGCGACCGCGGGCACCCAGTGACATCTACGGGAACGTGCTGGGACACTGAGGGCGCTGGGGGACACTGGAGGAGCCGACTGACTTCTGCTGGGCCCAAAATGCAGCTTTTTGCTGAAACTGGGAGAAATGGTGTTTCTTTGTTCAGCTCTGTCCTGCTTTAAGGAACGGGATTCTCCAATTTCTTGCTTCTACGAAAAACTTTCTCTCCCCGTCCGGCTGCGGAGGGCAGTGAGAGAGCGGCTTTGGTGGGTGCGGGGCATCCGGGCAGCGTCAGCCCACGGCAAGGCAGGAAGGAGGAGGGTCCCGCTCAGGGTGCTGAGCAGATCCTTGTGGCATTTGCCTGAGTTTTGGGGCTCCCGCAGTGCCTTGGGCAGAGGCACAAAATGATGCATTGCTGCATTTCCGGGCTGCTTCCCTCGCAGCTGCCCCTGCAGGGGCGCTTTCCAGCCAGCCCTGCTCTGCAAACCATCAAAGGCCCTCGCTCGCAGAGCCACTGCTTGGGCTCCCCTTGGCTTTTGTGCTTCTCGCAGGCCTGAGCAAACCACAGCCACGCCTTTTCCCCCACACAATTCTCACCTTGCAGCAGCTCTAAAGCTGCGAGAGTCAAAGCCCAGGGGGCGGGGGGGACCCTCAGGTCCTGGCTGCCCCTGGGGCTGGCCAGAGCAGGGCTGGCCAATGCCCATCCCTGCGCAGTGGGGCTGTGGCGTGGCCTGGCCCCACACTTGGATGGCCACTGGCTGCACGCAGGAGTTTGGGAGCTGCTTCCTGCCTGGGGCTCCATTCCCAAGCTGCTCTTGCTGCCTCAGATCCTGCAGGGGATGAGCGAGAATGGAGAAGTCTGAAATAGGTTTTCGCTCAAAACCAACAAACCCAAAGTGTCCCAACCCCCCGGGACGGAAACCACACGGGGGGAAGTGGGAGCCGGAGAGGGGGGGCAGCCCCACAACAGCTTCAGCCCCCCACATTTGTGGCGCCTCAGTGGTGTGTTATCAATTTTTGGCCAAATCAGCCATTTCCGGAAGGAAAAAAGCTCCATTTTTCCATGTGGGTGTTGAGGCAGAGGGGGCAGGTTGGTGCTCAGGTGTTGTGGGCAGAGCAGGGCACAGCCAGGAGTGTCCCGAGCGTTTCATCTGCAGGGTCTCATCCATTTCCTGGTTGCCAGCGCTGAGACCCTGCCAGGGCTGGGGGCTTGGGGTGTCTGTGGGAGGTTGTGGAGGGGTCTGTGCCCTCCCCGACTGACACCCACCCCCTGTCACCCCCACTGGCACCCCGTGGGGCTTCTCAGCCACAGAAGGGTCACAGGGGGCTGCAGGATGGGGAAGAGGGGCTGCACCTTGGGGGATCCCAAAGGGGGATTGGGGGCTCCCAGAGTGGAGGGGACCATCAAGGGGAAGGGACATCGAAGGGACAGGGCAGCCCCAAATTTGTGCCCTGCAGAGGTCACAGTGCCCAAGCAGGGACAGTGGGAGCCGGCAGGGCCCTTCCAGGACAGGGGTCCCCAGGATGTGCCACCACTGGGACAGGGACCCCCCACCCCCAGGAATGTGTCCAGAGACCCCCCCAGCACCGCCATCCCCCAGGACAGGAACACCTGGCCGGGATGGGGCAGCCCCAGGATCCGAGATGGGACAGGATCCCCCCAGGATGTGTCACCCCCAGAACAGGGACCCCCCCCAGGACAGGACCCCTCTGGATGTGCCCCCCCAGGTCAGAACCCGCCCCCGTCTGACTCTCAGCACAAACGGCCTCTTCCTTCTGCTGCCCGAGAGAGAAAGTGAAAGTGTTGGGGTTCACAGACGGACACCCCCAATCCCCACTGCCCCCCACACCCCTCTCTGCGCCCCCACACCCCCTATTCCCCCTGCACAGGGTGCCCCCAACCCGTTCCCTGCTCAGGAGCTCCCCAGGATCACTGAGCCGCACACTGGGGGGTGAGGCAGCGTGGCACAACCGTGAGGAAATGAAGGACAAAAGAGAAATAAAGAGGAAAAAGCCAAAGGGTGGGGGGGACACAGAACCGGAGCTACCCAGGACCCCCCTGTGATGCCGCCCCAGGTAATGAGCGCCCCGGGGGGGCCGTGCTGGGCCCTGAGTCACCCCAAAATCTGAGGCACCCGGTGAAGGAGCTGTGACCCACGAGCCCCCCCAGGCACTGCCCATCCCTGGGACCCCCATTCCCCTGGGAACCCGACCGTGGCAGCCCCATTCCCTGTGTCCCCCTTTTCTAGGTGCCCCATCCTGGGTCTCCTGTTGCCCAGCATCTCCATCCCCTTACCCACACCCCCTTTGCCCCCCATTCCCTCAGGACCCCCATCCTGGGGACCCCCTGACACATGGGGCCCCCCATTCCCCAGACAGCCACTCCCTGTCACTTCCCCTCTCTCCCCATTCCCCTGGGACACCCATCCTGAGATCCCCACATGCCCTGAGCCCCCCACTCCTGGGAACACCATGTCCCACCATGGCCCCAGCCTGTCCCCTGCTGTGTCTCCACCCTGCCCCCACCCTGCAACACCCTGCCCCCACCAAGGGCCACCAACACGTGGGGACGAGACGTGACCTCGCTTCCTGCCCGCCACCCAGGGGACAGTTGGCCCCGGCAGCGTGTGACAGCCAGCCCGGGTGGCCGGGGACAGCGGGATGGCCGGGAAGGTGGCACTGCTCCTGTGGGGTGAGTGCCCCGGGCACGGGCCTGACGGCCCGGGGATGGGCCCTGGTGAGGGAGAGAGCGGTGGGGAGGGGGCAGAGGGGGTCTGCGGGGTGCCCTGAGGTCCCCAAGGCCAGCAGAGCCCGAGCATGAGGTGACCAGGATCGTCTGGTGGCCATGGGGACAGGAACAGGGGGACAGGAATGGAGGGAGTGGGATGTAGCAAAAGGAACCTTGGGGCTGGGGCAGCTGTGGGGACAGGGCCAGGGGCACAGGGATGCAGGGACAGGGACAAGGGCCAAGCACCATCAGGATGGGCCACGGGGCCAGGTGCCATTGGGATGGGATCATGGGCAGAGGGCCGTGGGGATGTGGCCGTGGGGACAGGTGCTGTGGGGTGGGTGGAGGTGACTTGTCCAAGCATGGGGTGTCCACAGTGTCCCCATGTCCTGCCTCAGCCCAGGGTGACAGAGGTGTCCCAATCCCCGAGGCCTGCGTGCCACACCGGTGACCCCGTGGGGACAGTTTGGGGACAGCCCCACACTCCGTGCCCCGGGTGCCGCTGTCCCCGCGGTGCCACCCCCACGCAGCCCTGTCCCTTCTCCCTTCCAGCCCAGACCCTCGGCCTCGCTGGTGAGTCCTCGGGGGGATGCCACGTCCCCGCCCCGCTGTCCCCATCCCGCGCTGGCCCTGGCAGGCTGGTGTCCCCTGTCACCCGCAGGCGCCCAGACCACCCAGCTCCTCGTGCAGCCCCCCTGGACGCCGCCGGTGCTGTGGGACCGGGTGACACTGACCTGCCAGGGCTCGGGCACTGCCGCTGCCACCACCTGGTACAAGGACGGGCAGCGCTGGCGGCTGCAGGGACCCGACCGATTCCGTGTCAGCGAGAGTGGCACCTACCAGTGTGACAGACCCGGCACCGGGCGCAGCCCCACCGTGAGCGTCTCCAATGGTGAGGGGGGTTGGGTGTCCCCAGCCTGGCACCCGCGGGGTCCCCGAGGGCTCTGGGTGGGCTCCGCTCCATGGGTCACCCCCCTGGTGTGACGAGAGCCCGTCCCCTGCACACGGGGACATCCCAGAGCATCCAAGGGCGAGCGGAGCCCCGTGTTGGAATTGGGGACCCCTGGTGCGCTGGGTGTGACCCAGTCGGGGCGTCCCGGTGCCATCGGGATCCCACGGACCCCCGCGGTGTGACGGGACCCCCCCTGTCCCCCAGCCTGGCTGGTGCTGCAGGTGCCGGCGCGGGCGCTGCTGGAGGGGGACACGGTGACACTGCGCTGCCGGAGCTGGCAGGACAAACCGGTGACCTCGGTGTCCTTCTACCGCGAGGAGCAACAACTGCAGTTGTTCCGCGATGGGACCGAGCTGTCCCTGTCCCCTCTGCGGCTGCAGGACAGCGGCCGCTACCGCTGCAGGGGCTGGGTGTATTACGAAGGGTGGAAGGAGTCAGCGCCGGTGACAGTGACAGTGCACAGTGAGCACCCCACAGCCGCCACCCTGACACCCCGACACCCCCACACCTCAGCACCCCCACAGCCCCTTCACAGCAGCCTCGGGGTCACATCTTCCCCACTCCATCTCCCTCCCTCTATCTCATCCCGCTGTTGGTGCTGGAGGGTCCCCCCGAGCCCACCGAGGGGTCCCCCCTCAATCTCAGCTGCCTCAGCACCCCCAGCCCCCTGCGGCCCCGAGCCCCCCTCCTGCACCTCTTCTACCGGCACGGGCGGTTGGTGGGGGGCCCGCAGGGGTCCCCGCAGCTCCTGCTGCCCGCCGTGGGGGTCTCCCACTCGGGGAATTACAGCTGCCAGGTGCGCTCCGAGCGGGGGCCGTGCGGAAGAGCAGCGCCCGGCTCCGCGTCACGGTGCGCAGTGAGTGCGGGGATGGGCGCGGGGAGCCCCGACAGCCGCCACGGGTCCCCCAGTCCTGCCTGGGCACACCCAGCCCTCCATGACCCCTGCCCAGTGTCCTCCCATCCCTTCCCACTTCCTTCCCCAGGTCCCCCCATCCATCGCCTCCTCCCCCCTCCTGCCCTCTCTGAGCTCCCTCCTGCTCCCCAGGTCCCACCATCCTCTTCTGGGTCCCCACCCCTCCCTGGAGTCCCCCCCATTCCTCTCCAGGTCTCCCCTCCCTAAACTACCCATCCTTCCTTGGGGTCCATTCCTGCCCTTTCCAAGCCACTCCCAGGCTCCGTGCCCCCTCTTCCTCACAGGACTCCCTCTGCCCCTCCCCCACCCTCCCCAGGTCCTTCACTGTCCTCTGGTGTCCCCTTCCCGCAGGGGTCCCACTCTCGGGGGTGTCCGTGTCGGCGCAGCCCCCCGGGGCACAGGTGGTACTGGGGGACCGCCTGGTGCTGAGCTGCGCGGTGGCCGCGGGGACAGGTCCCCTGTCCTTCTCCTGGCACCGGGGGGACTCGTGGGCACCGCTGGGCACCGGCCCCCGCCTGGAGCTGCGCCACGTTGGGGACAATGACAGCGGCCACTACCAGTGCAGGGCCAGCGACGGGGACAGCGTGGCCGAGAGTGTCCCCATGAATGTCACCGTCCTGGGTGAGCAGGACCCTCAGGAATGGGGTGACCCCACCCACCACATCCCCATCCCCCCTGGCCAGGTGCCAGCCCCGTCTGTGTCCCCGCAGTGCCCGTGGCCAATGCCACCATCAGCCCCGGTGCCCTGGCACAGCCGGTGCGCGCAGGTGACCCCGTGACCCTGCGCTGCTCGGTGCAGGTGGGCTCAGCCCCTGTCACCTTCACCTGGCTGCGCAACGGCAGCGAGGTGGCCCGGGGTCCCCTCCTGGAGCTCGGCGACGTCCATGTGGGACATTCCGGCACCTACCAGTGCGTGGCCACCAACCAGCTGGGACAGGACGGGCACCGCGTCTTCCGGGCGCCCAGCCCCGAGCTGGCACTGACGGTGACACCGCGGGCACACTGGGACACAGGTGGGGTCACTCGGGGTTACTGGAGGGTGCAGAAGCCCCGGCATGGCAGCTGACCCTGATGTGTCCCCCTCTGTCCCCAGCAGTGTCCCCAGCAGTGTCCCCAGCAGTGGCCGCAGGAGTTGCCGGGTCCCTCCTGTTCCTGGTCCTGCTCGTGGGTGTCATTTTGGGCTGGCACCGGTGGCACCGCCTGGGTGGGTGACAATGGGGCCGACAGGGGCCCTGGGGAGCTGGGAGGCCACCGAGAATGGGGGGATGATGGGGCAGCACCCACAACCCCTGAACGGACCAGCGCTGAATCCCCAGTGACCTCTGCTCGAGGTCCTCGAGGATTTGGGGCGGTGTTGGAGGGTGGTGCAGGGATGCTGGGGGTTGTTACAGGAATCCTGGGGCAGTTTGGAGGGTGCCCGACCCTGACAGCCCTGGGGCTCTGGGGATATCAGGACATGGGCCACTGGTGTGGTTCAGGGCTTCTGGGGGGCTCCAGGAATGCTGGGGGCTCCTGGGGGGAATTGAGAGCCCTGTGGGAGTTCAGGATTCCCGAGGGTGGTCAGGGCCTTGGGGACCCCACAGTCACCCCCACCCCTTTCCTTTGCAGCCTCCAGGAAGCACCAGGAAAGGTGAGTGGGGGGCTCCAGCCATGAGCCCCCCCCCTTTTCCCCAGCCCCCAAGACCTCCCATCCCCTCTCACACATCCCCCCATCCCTGCAGGGCTCCCCCAGAGCCCCCGGCCCCCCCGGAGGAGGGGGAGGTGCTGTACACCCACGTCACGGGGACGAAGCAGACGCAGGGTGAGTACGGGGTGGGACACACACAGGGACACGTCACCCACGGGGGGTGTCACACAGATGCCACAGCCAGGGTCTCCTTCAGGGCCCACCCGCACCGCTCCGCCCCAGGATACCCAAGTGACCTACGCGGAGCTGCCGGGACCCCACGGGCGACCGCGGGCACCCAGTGACATCTACGGGAACGTGCTGGGACACTGAGGGTGCTGGGGGACACTGGAGGACCCGACTGACTTCTGCTGGGCCCAAAATGCAGCTTTTTGCTGAAACTGGGAGAAATGGTGTTTCTTTGTTCAGTTCTCTCCTGCTTTAGGAACGGGATTCTCCAATTTTTTCCTTCTACGAAAAACCTTTCTCTCCCCGTCCGGCTGTGGAGGGCAGTGAGAGAGCGGCTTTGGTGGGTGCGGGGCATCCGGGCAGCGTCAGCCCACGGCAAGGCAGGAAGGAGGAGGGTCCCGCTCAGGGTGCTGAGCAGATCCTTGTGGCATTTGCCTGAGTTTTGGGGCTCCCTCAGTGCCTTGGGCAGAGGGACAAAATGATGCATTGCTGCATTTCCGGGCTGCTTCCCTCGCAGCTGCCCCTGCAGGGGCGCTTTCCAGCCAGCCCTGCTCTGCAAACCATCAAAGGCCCTCGCTCACAGAGCCACTGCTTGGGCTCCCCTTGGCTTTTGTGCTTCTCGCAGGCCTGAGCAAACCACAGCCACGCCTTTTCCCCCACACAATTCTCACCTTGCAGCAGCTCTAAAGCTGCGAGAGTCAAAGCCCAGGGGGCGGGGGGGACCCTCAGGACCCGTTCCCTGCTCGGCAGCTCCCCTGAAATATCGAGCCGTGCCTCTGGCCCGCGGCCGTGCCGGGGCTGCTGGAGGTGACCCCGGCTGGATGGCGACAGTGGCTTCGGCCACGCTGGCGCAGCCGCTTGGGCCACATCGGCCCCGTCGCTCGCCGCAGCCCGGGACAGTGGCGGCCCTCGCAGCGCGATGGCAGCCGCGACCTGCGGCAGTGGCCGAGCCCAGGACTCCGCTCCCGCAGTGCCGGGCCTTCCTGCCCCGGCTCCCCGCTCCCCGCCACGCTCCCCGCACCTCCCCCCGGCGCCGCCCGCCCGCCCCAGGGCCGGGCCCGGCGGAGGCTCCGCAGCGGCTCCGGGGCTCAGGCGCCGCTCGGCGAGCGCCGGCTGCGGGCCTTTGGCCACCGGCGGCTACCGGGCAGCGCCGGGCAGCGCTGGCGTGGCTTGGGCTGCTGGGCCCCCGCCGGCCGGCCCGGCTCCGTGCCGGGGCTCTCGCGGCGCTGCCGCTGCTGCCGGGCTCCAGCTCGGGCCGAGGAGCTCGGCAGCTGCGGGATCGCTGCCCGTGGCGACGGGACGGCACCGCCGCACGTCCCCGAGCCCTTGGGCGGCTGTCAGCGAGAGGGGACAAAGAGCGAGCAGCAGCTCCTTCCCCTGCGCGCCTCTGGAAGGAAAAGCCCCGCGCGTCCCCGCGCTGTCCCGGCAGAGCCCAGGGACCGCTGTCCCCGCGCCCTTGGGGACACTTTGCAGCCTGGGCTGGCCTTTGGGATGTCCTTCCCCTTCTGCCGCTCCTTTCCCCCCTTCCAGGTGCTGTCCCGGGCCAGGGCGGCTTTAGGGCTCAGCCCTGTTTTCCCTGGCCACAAGTCTGCCCCAAAGGATTTGCCAAAGCCGTTCGGGGTTTCCAGAGGCGAGCAAGGAAAGCTGGAATGGGATTAGCTGCACTCCCAACTGCTTTGGGAAGCTGGTTTGCCTTGTGGGGCGGGAGGTTGGGGGCGCTGCCATCTCCCTGCGCTCCCACAAGGAGCCCCGGGCGGCTTTGGGATCTCTTATCTCGGAGGCACCTGGATCAAAATCTCCTAATTGGATTCCCCGGGTTAATGAATTAATCCCAGCAGTTCCCGGCTCTGGGGTGGCGGCGGTGACTGGCGCCGTCACCTCCGGGCGATTCGGTGCCAAACCCTTCCATCCAACAGCCCGAATTTGGGAAGCTGCTCTGGGATCTGCGGGCCGGGCTGTGGGAGAGCCCCTGCAGAGGGGCCAGCACAGCCAAACTTCGGGACTATTTCTGGGAGCGAGGCCCCGGGAAACGGCGCAGTGCCGGGCCATGGGATTGGGACCAGGATTTAAAGCTCCCAACAGAATTCGCAGGAAAGAGAATTCGCAGGAAAGAGAATTCCCAGGAAACCCCGCAGCCGCGCGTGCCCGGGATCAGCTCCCGCACAGCGCAGAGCCGGGGCAGATCCGGCCGGGATGGGCTCGGGGAAGCCACGCCGGGATCGGGAACCCGAGCCCGCCCGGGTGTCCCTTCAGCAGGTGGCACTCTGGGGACAGCAGAGGGACAGCCCCAGTCAGGCCGGACTGGGAGCACTGGGAGCTGCCCAGCGCTGCCGCTGCATGGCCCCGCTATCCCCGGCTCCTGGAGCTGTCCCCGGGTCCCCCTCCCGCCACCCCCCGCCAGCCCCCGGTGGCCACGGGCGGGGCACAGGGGGCATCTCCCGGTGCCCGCGCTGCTGCTGGAGCTGAGGCTCCGCGGGTCCCTGACCCCCCCTTCCCACCCCAACCCCAGGCTGGGGAGGATTTGGCGAGGATTTGGGGGGATTTGGGGAGGATTTGGGGGGATTTGGGGTCTCTCAACCCGTCCTGTCCCGCAGCTCTCGGGCTCCATCCCCATCGCGATCCTTCGGGATGTCACAGCCTCGCCCCGAGCGCTGCCCTCCCTCGGGAACAACCCCAAGATCCTCGAAATCATCACCAAAAACCTGGTCCGGGAGCTCATGGGAGGCTGTGCCCGAGCCCTGGGGGGATTTGGGGACCCGGGGCTGTCACTGCGCTGTCCCAAAACATCAGGGATCAGGGATGGGCAGTGTGGCCAAGGAGCGCGGAACACCCGCAACTGAATAATCCCCAAACTCAACAAATCCCAAAAAAAGCCCCAGAAAACCTTCCCGGCAGCCAAAAAAGCTCCTTTAGGGCAGAGCCGGGGGTACTTTACCCCCAAAATGTGTCCAGTGCTGCCTCCGTATCCCAAAATGCCCGCGAGAGGCAGCGGAGCCGTGTGTTTGTGCACGGGGATGCTTTAGGAGCACGGCTGAACTTCAGGATCCCCGGCCCTAATTACAACACCTCATTAAGGGCCCGCATTAACCCAACCTGCTCCAATTTAGCCTCGTTCTGACCTCCCCAAATTTTCTTTGGGGTTGTTCGGCTTCGCTTCCTGTTTGGAACCTCTGCGGTGTCCTGAAAGGTGTCCCCGATGAGTCAGGTTTGGGGTTTTTGGGAGAGGGAAAGGGGGAGGAGGATTTTGGGGCTGATTCAGGGTTTTGGCACTGGTTCAGGTTTTTAGGGCTGGTTTGGGTTTTGAGGCTGGTTCAGATTTTTAGGGCTGATCCATTTTTTTGGGGCTGGTTTAGGTTTTTTTGGGTAGTTCAGATTTTGGGACTGGTTCAGGTTTTTGGGGCTTGTTCTGATTTCGGGGCAAATTTAGTTTTTGGGCCTGGCTCAGATTTTAGGTGCGGCTCCCTTTTTGCCTCTGGCTCAGATTTTTAGGGCCTGTCCACTTTTTAGGACCAGCTCACCCTTCCAGCCTGGATGGTTTGCAGAGCAGGGCTGGCTGGCAAGCGCCCCTGCAGGGGCAGCTGCGAGGGAAGCAGCCCGGAAATGCAGCAATGCATCATTTTGTGCCTCTGCCCAAGGCACTGAGGGAGCCCCAAAACTCAGGCAAATGCCACAAGGATCTGCTCAGCACCCTGAGCGGGACCCTCCTCCTTGCCGAGCTGAGCAGGCAGAGCTGAACAAACCAACCCCATTTCTCCCGCTTTAATCCAAACGCTGCCTTTTGGGTCCAAGAAGAGGCAAAAGGGTCCTGTGCCCCCCCCCCCCCCCGGCACTGGGAGGGGGAATGGGGAGGCCCTGGGGTGCTGGGAAGGGCAGTGAGGGACCCCTGGGGGGACTCGATGCCTCCCAGTGATCCCCAATTTCCCCCCAGGGTCACATCACACTCTCGTAGGTGGCACCGGGGTCCTGCTGTCCCTCGTAGGGTCCCGGCAGCTGCGCGTTGGTCACTTGTGGATGCCGAGGGGGGGCAGGGCCGGGGGACACCCGTGGGGGCGCTGACAGAGACAGCGGTTGTGGGGACCTGGGAGGGGGTGACACCCGTGGGGGACGTGTCCCTGTCCCCAGCCCCGTACTCACCCCCCGCCCGCTCGCTGCCCACGCCGTGGGGCTCCTGCAGCTCCCCCTCCTCCGGGGGGGCCCTGCGGGGATAAGGGGGGGCCTGAGGGGGTGTCTGGGGAAGGGGGAAAGGGGAGTCACGGCCGGAGCCCCCCCACTCACCTGTCCTGGGGCTTCCTGGCAGCTGCAAGGAAAAGGGGAGGGGGTGACCGTGGGCACCCCGGGACCCCTGAACCTTCCTGGGACCTCGGCAGCTCCGACCACCCACGGGACCCCCCAATGCCCACTGGAGCCCCGATTCCCACCGCACCCCTGATTCCCTCCTGGACACTCCAAGCACCCCTGAACCCCCAGAACTTCTGCAGCACCGCAGTGCCCCTGAGCCCCCTGGTGCCCCCGACCCCCTGAGCCCCCACAACCCCAAGACTGACCAGGAGGGGCATCCCCAAAACTCCCTCAGGACCCCAGAAAGATCCCCCAACATCCCTGCACGGCCCTCCAGGAACTCCCCAAACCCTCCAGGAGCTCCCACTGCCAGCCCAATATTCCTCAAAGCCCACCCAGGGGTGTCCCTGGAGCCCAACCAAGACCCTCCAGAATCCTCCTCAAGCCCCCAGGACCCCCAGCCGAGGTCACTGTGGGCTCCGTTTCCCCCAGCTCAGGGGCTGTGGCTGCTGCCCCATCGCCCCCCCACTCTGGGGGCTTCCCCTCACTCCAGCACCCCCGGTGGCCCCATTGTCACCCACCCAGGCGGTGCCACCAGTGACAGCCCCCGATGACACCCAGGAGCAGGAGCAGGAACAGGAGGCTCCTGCCGATGTTCACAGCCACTGCTGGGGACAGAGGGGGACACATCAGGGTCAGCTGCCATGCCGGGGCTTCTGCATCCTCCAGTAACCCCGAGTGAGCCCACCTGTGTCCCAGTGTGCCCGCAGTGTCACCGTCAGTGCCAGCTCGGGGCTGAGCGCCCGGAACACGCGGTGCCCGTCCTGTCCCAGCTGGTTGGTGGCCACGCACTGGTAGGTGCCGGAATGTCCCACATGGACGTCGCCGAGCTCCAGGAGGGGACCCCGGGCCACCTCGCGGCCGTTGCGCAGCCAGGTGAAGGTGACAGGGGATGAGCCCACCTGCACCGAGCAGCGCAGGGTCACGGGGTCACCTGCGCGCACCGGCTGTGCCAGGGCACCGGGGCTGATGGTGGCATTGGCCACGGGCACTGCGGGGACACAGACGGGGCTGAGGCCGGGGGGAGGGGCTGGCACCGGGAGAGGGGAGCAGGGACGCGGGGGTGAGAGTGAGGTGCGTGAGATGTCGCGGATGGGTCACGTCAGGGAGGGGTGAGGAGGCACTGGGAATGGTGTCTGGAAAGGATGGGTGTTCCCAGGCAGGAGGGGCGGACCCGTGGCGGCTGTCGGGGCTCCCCGCGCCCATCCCCGCACTCACTGCGCACCGTGACGCGGAGCCGGGCGCTGCTCTTCCGCACGGCCCCCGCTCGGAGCGCACCTGGCAGCTGTAATTCCCCGAGTGGGAGACCCCCACGGCGGGCAGCAGGAGCTGCGGGGACCCCTGCGGGCCCCCCACCAACCGCCCGTGCCGGTAGAAGAGGTGCAGGAGGGGGGCTCGGGGCCGCAGGGGGCTGGGGGTGCTGAGGCAGCTGAGATTCAGGTGGGACCCCTCAGTGGGCTCGGGGGGACCCTCCAGCACCAACAGCGGGAAGACAGAGGGAAGGAGATGAGGGAGAGAACGTGACCCCGAGGCTGCTGTGAAGGGGCTGTGGGGGTGCTGAGGTGTGGGGGTGTCGGGGTGTCAGGGTGGCGGCTGTGGGGTGCTCACCGTGCACTGTCACTGTCACCGGCGACGACTCCTTCCAAAGTTCGTAATACACCCAGCCCCTGCAGCGGTAGCGGCCGCTGCGGTGCAGCTGCAGAGGGGACAGGGACAGCTCGGTCCTATTGTGAAACCACTGCAGTTGTTTCTCCTCGCGGTAGAAGGACACCGAGGTCACCGGTTTGTCCTGCCAGCTCCGGCAGCGCAGTGTCACCGTGTCCCCCTCCAGCAGTGCCCGCGCCGGCACCTGCAGCACCAGCCAGGCTGGGGGACAGGGGGGTCCGGTCACACCGTGGGGATCCGTGGGGTCCCGATGGCACCGGGATGCCCCGATTGGGTCACACCCAGCGCACCAGGGGTCCCCAATTCCAACACGGGGCTCCGCTCGCCCTGGGATGCTCTGGGATGTCCCCGTGTGCAGGGGACGGGCTCTCGTCACACCAGGGGGGTGACCCATGGAGCGGAGCCCACCCAGAGCCCTCGGGGACCCCGCGGGTGCCAGGCTGGGGACACCCAATCCCCCTCACCATTGAAGACGCTCACGGTGGGGCTGCGCCCGGTGCCGGCTCTGTCACACTGGTAGGTGCCACTCTCGGTGACAACGAATCGGTCGGGTCCCTGCAGCCGCCAGCGCTGCCCGTCCTTGTACCAGGTGGTGGCAGCGGCGGTGCCCGAGCCCTGGCAGGTCAGTGTCACCCGGTCCCACAGCACCGGCGGCGTCCAGGGGGGCTGCACGAGGAGCTGGGTGGTCTGGGCGTCTGTGGGTGACAGGGGACACCAGCCTGCCAGGGCCAGCGCGGGATGGGGACAGCGGGGCGGGGACGTGGCATCCCCCCGAGGACTCACCAGCGAGGCCGAGGGTCTGGGCTGGAAGGGAGAAGGGACAGGGCTGGGTGGGGGTGGCAGCGCGGGGACAGCGGCACCCGGGGCACGGAGTGTGGGGCTGTCCCCAAACTGTCCCCACGGGGTCACCGGTTTAGCACGGAGGTCTCAGGGATGGGGACACCTTTGTCACCCTGGGCTGAGGCAGGACATGAGGACACTGTGGCCACTCCGGGCATGGGGACTCGACCGACACCCGGTGCTGGCCCAGGTCACCTCCAGCAGCCCCACGGCTCCTCTCACCACCACCAAATCTCCCTGGTGCTTGGCCCTTTCTCCCTGCCCCTGTCCTCACGCCTGGCCCAGTCCCATCGTGCCCATCCCCACATCCCCGTCCTTACATTCCTGTCCCTCGATTCCTTCCCCTGTTCCCCACAGCCACCCCACGACTCCGGTCACATTTAAGGGGTCCATGCCCATGTTCGGGCTCTGCTGGCACTGGGGACCTCAGGGCACCCCGCAGACCCCCTCTGCCCCCTCCCCACCGCTCTCTGCCTCACCAGGGCCCATTCCCGGGGCGTCAGGCCCGTGCCCGGGGCACTCACCCCACAGGAGCAGCGCCACCTTCCCGGCCATCCCGCTGTCCCCGGCCACCCGGGCTGGCTGTCACACGCTGCGGGGCCACCTGTCCCCTGGGTGGTGGGCAGGAAGCGAGGTCACGTCTCGCCCCCACGTGCTGGTGGCCCTTGGTGGGGGCAGGGTGGTGGCAGGGTGGAGACACAGCAGGGGACGGGCTGGGGCCATGGTGGGACATGGTGTTCCCAGGAGTGGGGGGCTCAGGGCATGTGGGGATCTCAGGATGGGTGTCCCAGGGGAATGGGGAGAGAGGGGAAGTGACAGGGAGTGTCTGTCTGGGGAATGGGGGTCCCCATGTGTCAGGGGGTCCCCAGGATGGGGGTCCTGAGGGAATGGGGGGCAAAGGGGGTGGGGGGAAGGGGATGGAGATGCTGGGCAACAGGAGACCCAGGATGGGGCTCGGAGAAAAGGGGGACACAGGGAATGGGGCTGCCACGGTCGGGTTCCCAGGGGAATGGGGGTCCCAGGGATGGGCAGTGCCTGGGGGAGATCGTGGGTCACAGCTCCTTCACCGGGTGCCTCAGATTTTGGGGTGACTCAGGGCCCAGCACGGCCCCCCCGGGGCGCTCATTACCTGGGGCGGCATCACAGGGGGGTCCTGGGGAGCTCCGGTTCTGTGTCCCCCCCACCCTTTGGCTTTTTCCTCTTTATTTCTCTTTTGTCCTTCATTTCCTCACGGTTGTGCCACGCTGCCTCACCGCCCAGTGTGCGGCTCAGTGATCCTGGGGAGCTCCTGAGCAGGGAACGGGTTGGAGGCACCCTGTGCAGGGGGAATAGGGGGTGTGGGGGCGCAGAGAGGGGTGGGGGGGCAGTGGGGGATGGGGGTGTCCGGCTGTGCCCCCCAACACTTTCGCTTTCTCTCTCGGGCAGCAGAAGGAAGAGGCCGTTTGTGCTGAGAGTCAGACGGGGGCGGGTTCTTACCTTGGGGGGCACATCCAGAGGGGTCCTGTCCTGGGCAATGGCGGTGCTGGGGGGGGTCTCTGGGCACATTCCTGGGTGGGGGGTCCCTCTCCCAGTGGTGGCACATTTTGGGGACCCCTGTCCTGGAAGGGCCCTGCCGGCTCCCACTGTCCCTGCTTGGGCACTGTGACCTCTGGAGGGCACAAATTTGGGGCTGCCCTGTCCCTTCTATGTCCCTTCCCCTTGATGATCCCCTCCACTCTGGGAGCCCCCAATCCCCCTTTGGGATCCCCCAAGGTGCAGCCCCTCTTCCCCATCCTGCAGCCCCCTGTGACCCTTCTGTGGCTGAGAAGCCCCACGGGGTGCCAGTGGGGGTGACAGGGGGTGGGTGTCAGTCGGGGAGGGCACAGACC
The DNA here is from genome assembly GCF_965178545.1 of Coloeus monedula. Taxonomy (NCBI): domain Eukaryota; kingdom Metazoa; phylum Chordata; class Aves; order Passeriformes; family Corvidae; genus Coloeus; species Coloeus monedula. Next base: position 2,163,498 of record NC_138809.1, on the reverse strand, counting down.
CCTCCACAACCTCCCACAGACACCCCAAGCCCCCAGCCCTGGCAGGGTCTCAGCGCTGCCAACCAGGAAATGGATGAGACCCTGCAGATGAAACGCTCGGGACACTCCTGGCTGTGCCCCGCTCTGCCCACAGCACCTGAGCACCAACCTGCCCCCTCTGCCTCAACACCCACATGGAAAAATGGAGCTTTTTTCCTTCTGCAAATGGCTGGTTTGGCCAAAAATTGATAACACACCACTGAGACACCACAAGTGTGGAGGGGCTGAAGCTGTTGTGGGGCTGCCCCCGCCTCTCCAGCTCCCACTTCCCCCCGTGTGGTTTCCGTCCCGGGGGGTTGGGACACTTTGGGTTTGTTGGTTTTGGGAGAAAACCTATTTCAGACTTCTCCATTCTCGCTCATCCCCTGCAGGATCTGAGGCGGCAAGAGCAGCTTGGGAATGGAGCCCCAGGCAGGAAGCAGCTCCCAAACTCCTGCGTGCAGCCAGTGGCCATCCAAGTGTGGGGCCAGGCCACGCCACAGCCCCACTGCGCAGGGATGGGCATTGGCCAGCCCTGCTCTGGCCAGCCCCAGGGGCAGCCAGGACCTGAGGGTCCCCCCCGCCCCCTGGGCTTTGACTCTCGCAGCTTTAGAGCTGCTGCAAGGTGAGAATTGTGTGGGGGAAAAGGCGTGGCTGTGGTTTGCTCAGGCCTGCGAGAAGCACAAAAGCCAAGGGGAGCCCAAGCAGTGGCTCTGCGAGCGAGGGCCTTTGATGGTTTGCAGAGCAGGGCTGGCTGGAAAGCGCCCCTGCAGGGGCAGCTGCGAGGGAAGCAGCCCGGAAATGCAGCAATGCATCATTTTGTGCCTCTGCCCAAGGCACTGAGGGAGCCCCAAAACTCAGGCAAATGCCACAAGGATCTGCTCAGCACCCTGAGCGGGACCCTCCTCCTTCCTGGCTCAAACCTGCTGCCCTTTGGAAGCTCCTGGAAAGAATGTTTGGGTTCTGGCTGTGGCCGCCAGGCGAGAGGGAGAAGTGTGGAAATATCGAGCCGTGGCTCCACACGTGGATCTGGGGAACAGGGGGTGGGAGCAGGAGCAGGGAGTGCCCAGGCAGGGGAATTCAGAGTGGGATGGAGTGGATTTACCAGGGAATCAGACCCTGAGGGACACACGGGCATTTCCACAGCTTCCTGGGCAGTGCTCCCAGGATGGACAGAGTTGTTCCCTTTTGGCAGCAGAAGCCATGGGAAGTCAATCAAGTCTCAGGGTGGCAATGAGAAAAATGGGAAGAGTTCCTAAATATGGCCCCAGAAAAGCCATCCTTGTGGGCTGGGGTGGTGCCCAGCAGACAGGGAACAATCCCATGCACCTGTTGGACACTCAGGGAGATTTCCCACTCCGGGTTACCCACAGGCAAACGCTGCTGTGGGATGCACCAATGGGCTCCTAAAGGGAAACAAAAAGTCTCATTTCTCTGTGATTTGTTTGGGGTTTTTATTGTGAGAGACTTGTTGGGAGACCAACGATTAAAAGGATTCTATAAACCAGAGCATTTTGTAAGAGTGTTGGTTTGATTTTGGCTGAGTTTATTCTTCTTTACTGGGAAAAAATTGGTGTGGGAAAAGCTTTGTGCCTTTATCCTATGTTGAGGAGGATGAAAGTTTGGTAAGGTATGTAGGCTTGGCAGAAAGGTCTGTGAATGTAGAAGCTGGGGATGAGTTAGAAATGAAAGCATGTTTTGATATAGAGTAAAAGATGTTTTGCTGAAACACTGATCGCTGAGTAACTGAGAAGGGAAAGGTTGGAGATGAGTTGGAAGGAGATTTTTAGGAGTAGGACAAAGGTATGTGACTACAAACAAAGACATGTTTTTCACCAAGTAAATGAGTCTCAAGAAGAGCATAAGTCAATAGAAAACACGTCTGTACCAAACGAGAGATATGGCAGGCAAACAAGAAATGTCAAAGTAGGAAGAAAATAGAAGTCTGAGAATTTTTCATTGTAAGTTTAAATTGTAACTTACTTACTCTTGTGATTGGATAATAATGACTATAACATGGTGATGGTAGTAGCTATGATAGGCTATAGGCAAATGTAAAGGTATTGTGTGTGGTGCTTATTGGTTGTTATGTGTTAAGATACTCTGCAAAGAAAAGTATCTAATGCTTTGTAACTTGAACAGAAAGTGGCTTCAGGTATGCCCACAGCTGGAGCTGGCAGCTGTAGGGCTGGCTCTGGATACCCACTCCCTGAGCTGCTGTAACTTCACCTATGCAAACAACAGCTTTCAAGAGAGCCGTCTGAAGTCCAGACATCCTTTGTGAAACTTTCTCCTATAAATTGGCGCCCAGCGTTGTAGAGGGGCAAAAAGGGATTTTTTCCGCATATAGGAGACTTCTCGGTGAACGTGTAGTCGGTCACTGAAACGAAGTGACCTGAGGAGCTGCAAACGAGACGCTTGAAAGGAAAGCGTGTGCAGCTGCTAACGAGAGGAGACGCCTGAAAGGAAGGCGTGTGGAGGCCGGACAGACACTGCAACGGGTCAGAGCCTGGACCGGACCTCAACGAGGGAGGCCAGATGGACACTGGGATGGGTCAGAGCCTGGACCGGACCTCAACGAGGAAGGCCAGATGGACACTGCGACAGGTCAGAGCCTGGACCGGACCTCGACGGGCCGGCAAAGGTGAGCACCGAGTAATCCAGTCATGGGTCAGCATGCGTCTGCCCAACAGAAGGATGTCTATCAGCACCTAAAACCCCTAGTTAAGTCCAGTCCAACTAAATTGGCAAAAAAAGAACTGAAAGATCTCATAGCATGGACTGTGACCCATGTCCCAATCGCTGACTCTAAAGCAGTCTACACCAGAGACTTTTGGGACTCAGTGGCAATCAAATTATTTAATGCCATATCACGCCGGGACAAGAGAACCACAAAACTCATCCCGGCTTGTGCAGCGTTAGTGGAAATATTCGCCGCCCCCCCCGCACCGCCGCGCAGCTCCGCCCCGCCGCCTCCTCGCCCGCCGCCACCTCCATCGGCCGTGCCGGAGTCACGGAGCCAGTCCCCCGCGGCCCCGCCGCCTCCTCGCCCGCCGCCACCGAGATCGGCCGTGCCGGAGTCACGGAGCCAGTCCCCCGCGGCCCCGCCGCCTCCTCGCCCGCCGCCACCGAGATCGGCCGTGCCGGAGTCACGGAGCCAGTCCCCCGCGGCCCCGCCGCCTCCTCGCCCGCCGCCACCGAGATCGGCCGTGCCATCGCCGCCCCCGCCGGGCCCCATCCCCGCGCCGCAGCCGCCCCCGCCGGGGTCCCCCGGCCCCGCCCAGCAGCATCCCTCCGCGCAGCGCAGCCCCGCCTCACAAGCCGCGAACGGGGAGGGAACGGAGGGCAATGATGCAGCTCCAGTGGCAGGGGGGACGGAGAGCTGCTCTGCTGGAGCTGATGCTTTAAATCTAACACAAGGAAACCCTGAAAAGCAGCCAGATTTGTTTGCAATGAGCCCCAGAGTCCCGCCAGCGAGCGGCGGGGATCTTGCAACCCAGAAAGAGAAAACGAGTTCTGAGAGTTTGTCAGTGCTACTTTCTGAATCAAAAAATCCCTCAAAGTGCTCAGATTATTCTCAATTAACAGATTGGCATGAAATAAGACGCCAAATCTGTAAAGATGGAAGTCTCAGTCTATTAGCTAAGCCTGTGATAGCTAGCCAACAGCCTGACAGTCCTAAAACGGGGGTTCCCATCCCCACTCTCGAAATTAAAGGACTAAAAAGGGCTGTAAGATACAGTGGTATTTGCTCACCGTATCTTAAACAACTGCTAAAAAGTACCCTAAAAGGAACACATCAAACTTTAAAACACATTTTTAAATCAACAGAAAGGGGGAGAAGCCCAGGCTACACCTCAAAGAAGGTTGAATAAAGCCTTGTATGTTTATAATTTCTTGAGCAGCTCTGCAGAAGAGCCTGATCCCCCCATTTACAGACATTTCTTGAACAACAAAAAAGCAAAATTGAAAGAACACCCCCAGTTTTAATTAAGAATTTGGAATCAGGAAAAATAGAAAGACCATATGATCTTATAACATGGGGAAAGGGGTTTGCATGTCTCCCCACAGGTGAAGGAACCAAGTGGATTCCAGCACAGAAGGTGAAGCCGTACCACGCATCAAAGCCCGCTGTCGGTTCCACTTCAGGCAGTGACCCCGCGAGTGGAAGCCGAGAAGCGGCACCCAAATGTGAACTCGGCAGAACCACTGAGAGAAGATCATCTGCCAGAAACGGCTCAAGAAGAGAATGGAGTTTTAGTATTATTTGTGCAGATGCATGTTGCTTTTAACCTTTTGTTTTTGTTTTTGCAGTGAAGCTTTACCTGTAAATCAACTGTTATAAACGTATATTATAAGATTGGCTTCTCGCAAAGTATAAAGGTAGATATTATATAATGTTAGAAATGCTTTTTGCTGTGTGGATGTAGTTTTCTCTCATTTTAGCAAGAATGTTAGCAAGTGTGAGCAAGTAAGAGAACCTCCAAGCGAACGGAGGATGAGTCCCAAGGAGCTGCTGATCAACACTTTGTCCAGGGAACAAAAGGGCCCAAAGGCTGCTCCGCCCGGAGAACGGGCGGCCAGGAGGGTCCGAGAGCTGCTATCACCGCTCTGCTCGGGGGGCAAAGAGGCCCTGTACTAGTTTGAAAACAAACCAGTGGGAGGCACCAAGTCAGAATAACAATTTAATGGGGAAGTTTAAAGAAAAGGAAAGAAAAAAAAACTAAAAGAAAACACTGATTCAAACTGGCAGAGTCAAGATACAACCTGAGTCCCTGTTAGGCAGGGTGGTGGTAGCAGTCTGCTAGAATGATGGCTGCAGTCCTCTGAAGCGGTGATCCTGTAGAAAAGAGGGTCTACTCTTCCTCAGAAGGTCCAGTGGTGGCTGTGTAGCTCCTGTCCTCTGGAAATCCAGTGGAAAGGCCTCCTCTCTGGTGTTCAGCCTCAGCTTATATCCACGCTGGGATGCTTGGTTCCTCCCTCTGGGTGGAGCATCTCACAATGGGGTAATGAGTCATGAGGCCAGGTGTTGATTGGGCTCATTAACAGATGATAGTCCAGAGGGAGTTATCTATGAGTCATGCGGCAGGACAATGATGGGCCATTAACAGCAAGATAGTCTGGGGGGAGGAGGCAAGGAAACACTGCCCCACCTGATTTCAACGGCTGATGGGGATGGTAATAGAATACACTGCAACCCAGGACATTATCCACCCCTTATTCTATTACCATCTACATCATCCCAAATCAATACCTTCTTTAAACTCTACACACACATATATGTATATATATATATATATAGATATATATATATATATATCCATATATATACAATGAAACCCTACGCACCGTTCTCACCTAAGATTAGGTCTCCTTGCGGTCAGTACACAATGGGTTTCCCCATCTTTTTGCATTACCCACCAAGTGCAACCAGGTCCTTGAGCAAAGACAATCCCACGGATGGGTTTGCCTTTGCCTGAGGTGGGATTGATCCAAACAGTCTTTCCTAAAATACCCCTCAGGTGTACCGCAGGGACTCTATCTCCATCCACTGTGTGCAAGGGTTCAGACTCGGCGGGACCAGCTCGATTGATGGACCCTCGGGTATTGACCATCCAGGTGGCCTTTGCTAAGTTCACTTCCCAATTTTTGAAGGTCCCCCCACCAAGTGCCTTCAGGGTGGTTTTAAGTAGTCCATTGCAGCGTTCAACTTTTCTGGCAGCTGGTGCATGATAAGGAATATGATATATCCATTCAATACCATGTTCTCTGGCCCAGGTGTTGATGAGGCTGTTCTTAAAATGAGTCCCGTTGTCCGACTCGATCCTGTCAGGGGTGCCATGTCTCCACAGGACTTGCTTTTCCAGGCCCAGGATGGTGTTCCGGGCTGTAGCGTGAGGCACAGGGTAGGTCTCCAGCCATCCAGTTGTCGCTTCAACCATGGTCAACATGTAGCGCTTGCCTTGGCGGGTTTGGGGAAGGGTGATGTAATCAACCTGCCAGGCTTCCCCATACCTGTACTTTGACCATCGTCCACCGTACCACAGAGGCTTCACCCGCTTGGCCTGTTTGATTGCAGCACAGGTCTCACAACTGTGGATGACCTGTGAGATGCTGTCCATGGAAAGGTCCACCCCTCGGTCACGGGCCCATCGGTATGTTGCATCTCTCCCCTGATGACCAGAGGCATCATGGGCCCAACGAGCTAGGAATAATTCTCCCTTGTGCTGCCAGTCCAGATCCACCTGAGATACTTTCACCTTAGCAGCTCGGTCCACCTGCTCGTTGTTGTGATGCTCTTCATTAGCCTGACTCTTGGGTACGTGTGCATCCACGTGTCGAACCTTCACGGTCAGCTTCTCTACTCGGGTGGCGATGTCCTGCCAAATCTCAGCGGCCCAGATGGGTTTCCCTCTGCGCTGCCAGTTGGCCTTTCTCCAGCGATCCAGCCATCCCCACAGAGCATTAGCTACCATCCATGAGTCGGTGTAGAGATAGAGCCTCGGCCACTTCTCTCGTTCAGCAATATCCAAAGCCAGCTGGACAGCTTTAAGCTCTGCAACCTGACTCGATCCACCTTGTCCCTCGGTAGCTTGTGCAACTCATCGTGTGGGGCTCCATACTGCAGCTTTCCACTTTCGGTTAGCGCCTACAATTCGGCAGGAACCATCAGTGAAGAGGGCATAACGTCTTTCAGTCTCTGGTAGCTCATTATATGGTGGGGCTTCCTCAGCACGAGTCACTTGCTCTTCCTCTTCTTCAGAAGATAATCCAAAAGTCTCACCTTCAGGCCAGTTTGTTATAATTTCTAGAATCCCAGGGCGATTCGGGTTTCCAATACGGGCACGCTGTGTGATGAGGGCGATCCATTTGCTCCATGTGGTGTCGGTGGCGTGATGCGTGGAAGGAACCTTTCCCTTGAACATCCAACCCAGCACCGGTAGTTGGGGTGCCAGAAGCAACTGTGCTTCAGTGCCAATTACCTCAGAGGCAGCTTGGACTCCTTCATAGGCTGCCAAGATTTCCTTCTCTGTGGGAGTGTAGTTGGCTTCAGACCCTCTGTAGCTTCGGCTCCAGAATCCCAGTGGTCGGCCCCGAGGCTCACCAGGCACCTTCTGCCAGAAACTCCAGGACAGACCATTGTTCCCGGCTGCAGAGTAGAGCACGTTCTTCACCTCTGGTCCTGTTCTGACTGGGCCAAGGGCTACCGCATGAGCGATTTCCTGCTTGATCTGGGCGAAGGCTTGCTGCTGTTCAGGGCCCCAGTGGAAATCATTCTTCTTGCGGGTAACCAGGTAGAGAGGACTCACGATCTGGCTGTACTCGGGAATGTGCATCCTCCAGAAACCTATGGCGCCTAGGAAAGCTTGTGTTTCCTTCTTGTTGGTCGGTGGAGACATCGCAGTGATCTTATTGATGACCTCAGTGGGAATCTGACGCCGTCCATCTTGCCACTTTACTCCCAGGAACTGGATCTCTTGAGCAGGTCCCTTGACTTTGCTCCTTTTGATGGCAAAGCCAGCTTCCAGGAGAATCTGGATGATTTTCTCTCCTTTCTCAAACACTTCCTTTGCTGTGTTTCCCCACACAATGATGTCATCAATGTATTGCAGATGTTCTGGAGCCTCACCCTTTTCCAATGCAGTCTGGATCAGTCCGTGGCAAATGGTGGGACTGTGCTTCCACCCCTGGGGCAGTCGATTCCAGGTGTATTGCACACCCTTCCAGGTAAAAGCAAACTGGGGCCTGCATTCTGCTGCCAAAGGAATGGAGAAGAAGGCATTGGCAATGTCAATAGTGGAGTACCACTTCGCTGCTTTGGACTCCAGCTCGTACTGAAGTTCCAACATGTCCGGCACAGCGGCGCTCAATGGTGGCGTGACCTCATTCAGGCCACGGTAGTCCACCGTCAGCCTCCATTCTCCACTGGACTTACGCACTGGCCATATAGGGCTGTTGAAAGGTGAATGGGCCTTGCTGACCACCCCTTGGCTCTCCAGTTTGCGAATCATCTCATGGATGGGAACCACAGAGTCTCTGTTGGTGCGGTATTGCCGGCGGTGCACTGTTGCTGTGGCGATTGGCACCTGTTGTTCTGCAACTCTCAGCAGTCCCACAGCAGAGGGGTCATCTGAGAGGCCAGGCAATGTACTCAGTTGTCTGATATCTTCTGTCTCCACAGCAGCTATCCCAAAAGCCCAACGATGTCCTTGTGGGTCCTTGAAATACCCATTTCTGAGATAGTCTATGCCGAGAATGCACGGGGCCTCCGGGCCCGTCACGATGGGGTGTTTCTGCCACTCGTTCCCAGTTAAACTCACTTCAGCTTCCAGTACAGTCAGCTGCTGGGATCCTCCTGTCACTCCAGAAATAGAAATGGGTTCTGCTCCCACATACCTTGATGGCATCAGAGTGCATTGAGCACCGGTGTCAACCAAAGCCGTGTATTTTTGTGGGTCAGATGTGCCAGGCCATCGGACCCACACAGTCCAAAAGACCCGATTCTCCCTTTCCTCTACCTGGCTAGAGGCAGGGCCCCTCTATTCCTGGTCATGTTGCATGTTGCTCCCTTCCGGTGAATACGTTCCTGAGGTCCCTTCAAGAGGATTGGTCATATTATCATTCCGGTACCGTCTGGAGTTCTGTGTGCGAGAGACCGGAGCAATATTGACTCTAGATGCGCTTCTTGTGGTAGTCGTCCCTCTTTTTAGTTCACGTACCCGAGCTGCTAAGGAGGAGGTGGGTTTTCCATCCCACTTACTCATGTCTTCTCCATGTTCCTGAAGGAAAAACCAGAGGTTACCTCGTGGGGTGTATCCTCTCTCCCTGGTTGGGGGACGCCGGTTCCTAATGGCAGAGACTCTTGTTGGTTCTGGCGAGATCGGGTAAATCTCTTCCTTAAGTTCCTTTTTCAGTTTCTGATGGCCTTCTTCAATCAAGCTCCGGACTTGCTCAGCCAAAAGACTTGTTTCCACGGATGAGACATGGGTGCGAAACGGGGCTGTGACCGTGTCCTCGTAAATCCTCAGTTTGTTCACCAAGACTCCCACCCTGTCCTTGCCTTCCCTCCATTGCAGCGTTGCCAGGTAACGGGAGTATATCTCTGGTCCAAGGCGTGCGAACCTCAACCACATCTGTGATGTGCACTGGACACCATCTGGGCTCTTAGGAAATCTCTCGTCTTCTGAGAAAATGATCTCCAGCACAGCCAATTCCCTCAGGCACCGGATACCTTGTTCCATTGTGCTCCATTTCCCTTGGTGCACCTGGAGGTCTTCTTTACAAAGGTACCTGTCCCTTACACTTGTAAGCAGTCGCCGCCAGAGGCTGAGAGTTTCTTGGGTTCTCCCGATCCCCTGGTCAATGACCACATCCCGGGACAGAGATCCCAGCTGCCTGGCCTCACTTCCGTCCAGAATGGTGTCATTGGCTGCAGCGTCCCAGATGCGGAGCAGCCAGGTCAGGATAGACTCGTTCGTCTGGCGGGTGAATTCCCTCCGCAGGTCACGCAGCTCACCCAGGGATAGCGACCGAGTGATGATCTCTGGCTCTGCCTCTTCTGCTGGGTGCGAAGGTCCTGCTGCATCCTCGTCAGTCACAATGCGGGCTGATTTGCTTTTTGATTTCTTCTTCTGAACGGGGGCAACTGCAATTGGTTTAGGCTGTTCTGGTTCGGTGACGGTTTGCATGGGGACACTGAGAGTGCTTTTGGTTCCCTTCTCCTCTGTGTCAGTCTGCGTGGACATGGACGCTGTTGCTTTGCATCTGGGTCCTTTCTCCTCGGTGTCAGTCTGCGTAGACATGGACGCTGTTGCTTTGCATTTGGTTTCTTTCTCCTCTGTGTCAGTCTGCGTAGACATGGACGCTGTTGCTTTGCATTTGGTTTCTTTCTCCTCTGTGTCAGTCTGCGTAGACATGGACGCTGTTGCTTTGCATTTGGTTTCTTTCTCCTCTGTGTCAGTCTGCGTAGACATGGACGCTGTTGTCTTGCATCTGGGTTCTTTCTCCTCGGTGACAGTCTGAGTAGACATGGACACTGTTGCTTTGCATTTGGTTCCTTTCTCCTCTGTGTCAGTCTGCGTAGGCATGATGTTTGTTGCTCTGCTCTTTTTCCCTCCCTCATCCTGAGGATGCTGTGCCATGGCTCTGATCCTAAGCATGGTGTACATGGTGCAGGCTGTACAGAGAAGACAAAGCAGAACTGACAGCAAGTTTATGCCGTCTTTGACATCCAGAGGGAATTCAATATTTTCAAAAACTGCTGTGCCTGGCCTGAAAGGCTGGAAGAAACCACTCTCTACTCCTCCCACCAGGGGCTGGGTGCGATTGTTGAGGAGATCCCAGACATAGGAGCCCAGACTAGGACAGCCAAACAAAACTGAGTATATACTCCAAATGGTATTCATCGCCTCGCAGGTTATTATGCTGTAGACATAATAAACCATTAAAGCAATTCTCATACCATTCCCTGGTTTTAACAGGAGTAATACTACAGGCAGGTAGTTCCCCATGTGAGGAAAAATATAGAGAGCAAGATACAGTACCCACATAGACAAGCTGAGCACCATGGTGAATAGGTTTCCGTTAACACAAAATTGTAATTCTGACTTTCTCTCAGAGCTGCCCCACCTTGGGCGCCAAATTATGTACTAGTTTGAAAACAAACCAGTGGGAGGCACCAAGTCAGAATAACAATTTAATGGGGAAGTTTAAAGAAAAGGAAAGAAAAAAAACTAAAAGAAAACACTGGTTCAAACTGACAGAGTCAAGATACAACCTGAGTCCCTGTTAGGCAGGGTGGTGGTAGCAGTCTGCTAGAATGGTGGCTGCGGTCCTCTGAAGCAGTGATCCTGTAGAAAAGAGGGTCTGCTCTTCCTCAGAAGGTCCAGTGCTGACTGTGTAGCTCCTGTCCTCTGGAAATCCAGTGGAAAGGCCTCCTCTCTGGTGTTCAGCCTCAGCTTATATCCACGCTGGGATGCTTGGTTCCTCCCTCTGGGTGGAGCATCTCACAATGGGGTAATGAGTCATGAGGCCAGGTGTTGATTGGGCTCATTAACAGATGATAGTCCAGAGGGAGTTATCTATGAGTCATGCGGCAGGACAATGATGGGCCATTAACAGCAAGATAGTCTGGGGGAAGGAGGTGAGGAAACACTGCCCCACCTGATTTCAACGGCTGATGGGGATGGTAATAGAATACACTGCAACCGAGGACAGGCCATGAAGGTGGGCAGCCACCCGCCGATCGTGTGGGGAGTTTGCTGTCTCCATAACAACCCAGGTGACTCTGCTATTCGTCTCCCTTTTTTGATTGATACGGGATCAGATGTTACCGTTGTCCCAGAAACGTACTGGCCTATACATTGGGAACTGGAGGAGGCCCCCATGGTGGGCGGAGTTGGGGGACTATCTCGGGCCCAAAAAAGCACCCAGCTGATAGCGATAACGCTCCACACCGAAAGAGGACCGGAGAAAACTATCACCCTTTTCCCATATGTTATGCCAAAGTGTCCACCCTTGTTGGGGAGGGATGCCCTTTGCCCTACTGAAAGTCAGGGTGACAAATTTATTCTAAGGGCCACTGCCGCATACCCACCGCTGCCCATCAAACTGGTATGGAAATCGGTTGACTTGGTGTGGACCGAGCAGTGGCCCTTGTCAAAGCCTCGAATGACCGCCCTCCTCGAGCTAGTTAGCCGCGAGCTACAGCGGAACCACATAGAGCCCTCCACAAGCCCATGGAACACCCCGGTTTTCGTAATACCCAAATGATCTGGTGAGGGCTTTCGCCTCCTGCATGACCTGCGGGAGGTGAACAAAAAAATCCAACCAATGGGTCCGGTCCAAACCTTGCTGCCCATGAACTTGATGATACCAAAGGGGCAGCCCTGCGCAGTGCTTGACATTAAAGACTGTTTCTTTTCCATACCCCTGCATGATGAAGACAAAGAGCGGTTTGCCTTTTCCATCGTCTTCCCGAACAGCCAACGGCCTAACCTGCGCTTCCAGTGGAAGGTGCTGCCCCAAGGGATGGTCAACTCCCCCACCATCTGCCAGATCACGGTAGACCGAGCACTAGCACCAGTCCGGCACAGCGACCCAGCCGCGACCATCATTCAGTACATGGATGACATCCTGATCGCCGCGCCATCAACGAGCCAGGTAGACCGACTGGTGTCAACAGTCTCAGAGACCCTGAAAGCAAATGGCTTTGAGATTGCGAGCGCAAAGATAAAAAAGGGACCATGTGTAACCTTTCTCGGAGTGGGAATTACAAGCTCCTACCTAACCCCGCTCCAGATAAAAATCCGCAGGGATATCAAGATGCTCCATGATATGCAGCAGCTGGTGGGATCTTTACAATGGCTCTGCAACATCATCCTGATTCCTCCCGAGGTCATGGACCCTTTAAATGACCTCCTGAGAGGAAAAAACTCATGGGAACAGAAAGTTCTGACACCAGAAGCGACAAGCTCGCTCGACTTTATCGAGCAGCAAATGTCTGTGAGTACGCTTACCAGGTGGGACCCAGGAGCACCTCTTGATTTGTATGTTCACTTTACAAAGAAAGGAGGGGTAGGAGCGCTAGCCCAGGGGCCCCCTGACAAAGCCCAACCGATACAGTGGGTGGTCTTGGGAAAGCCGTCGTGTGCATTTTCCCCGGGAGTTGAGTGTCTTGGCAACCTTATCATGAAAGGGAGAAGGCTTGCCCTAAGGCACTTGGGCACGGAACCTGCCAAGATATACCTACCCTTCTGCAAACAGCTCTCCGTGCAATCAACGACAATGTCAGAGCTTTTAGCCATAGCCCTCGCTGGTTTTGGAGGAGAGATTCGCTATGCCGCAAAACCCCCATGGACCCAGCTGCTTGCGATCATCGACATCGATCTCCCGCCAAAAGTCATTGACCAACCGCAACCGGGACCGACGGTCTTCACAGACGCATCGTCGCTAACCTCAACTGCAGCAGCGGTGTGGCAGTCGGGAGAGCAGTGGCAGTGCATCAAAGCAACCGACCCTACGCTTTCAGTCCAACAACTCGAAGCAGCTGCCATGGTGTTGGCGTGTGGACTGTTCCCAGAAGAGCACCTCAACATTGTGACTGACTCTATGTTTGTGGCTAAGCTTTGCCTAGCCACGTCAGGGCCTGGCGTGTCAGTGTCCACGGTGGCTGTGATGCTTGAAGAAGCACTCTCTTCACGGAAGGGCACCATATCTGTCATCCACGTTAACAGCCACAATCCGGTTAAAGGATTCTTTCAAATCGGAAACGACAAGGCAGACGCCGCCGCAAAAGGACTGTGGACACTGAGAGATGCCCATCAGCTACACGAGTCTCTCCACATCGGAGCTAGAGCACTAGCAAAAAGGTGCGGGATTTCAACTGCTGATGCGAAACACGTCGTAGCCACATGCCCCCACTGTCAAAAATCACCGCTGTGGTCCGGTGGAGTTAACCCCAGAGGCCTTAAAGCCTCAGAAATATGGCAAACGGACTTTACACTATGTCATCTGCTAAAACCCCGAGAGTGGCTTGCAGTGACTGTGGACACATATAGTGGAATGATCGTGGCCACACAACACCTAAGAACTGATTCTAAAGCAGCCATCCAACACTGGCTAACAGCTATGGTGTGGCTCGGCGTTCCGAAGCAGATCAAGACAGACAACGGTCCGAACTTTATCTCAAAATCGAGCCAAACATTTGTTTCAAAGTGGGGTATCACTCTGGTACATGGCATGCCGTACAATAGCACCGGGCAGGCCATTGTTGAGCGGGCAAATCAAACCCTGAAAACCAAATTGGAAGTGTTAGCAAAACCAGAGGGCTTTACCAATTCTATTCCCCCAGGAGACCAGGCGCGCATATTGGCAACTGCCCTGCTAGCACTGAACCAATTCCCTAGGGGGGATGAGACAAATAGTCCCGCTCAAAAACACTGGGCCACTCGAGCACTAGACGAAGGCCCACAAGTTGTAATCAAAAATGAGTTGGGGGAATGGGAACAAGGCTGGAGACTAGTGCTCACGGGGCGAGGGTACGCGGCTGTTAAAAAAGATGGTAGAGTCAAATGGTGTCCACTTAAGTCTATCAAACCTGACCTTCAGAATAAGACTAATGAAAGCTGTGAGGTTTTGTTTGCAGGACTGGATCTTTGGACGCCCCCGTGACCCATACATCCCTGTGCCTGAGGGAAGCGACAAGTCATCGAGCAGCCCAGCAGCACCCAAGAATCCTACACCAGTGAAATCCAAGCAACAACGGTATCTTTGCATAATTTTGCTTTTACAGCTCCTTGGCAGAGGGCAAGCCGATGCAGAACATCACCCTCACCAGCCATTCAGGTGGGTCCTACGCCACCTTTCGGGCGACAAAGCAATCAAAGAAACCATCACACCAGACAGCCCATCTTTCGAGTTTAAGTTAAAAGACATTTTTCCCTCACATCAACAATTCCCTAATTTCGGTGATTTCTCACTGTACCAAACCTATTGGTGTCCTGCTTCAAACCCAGGTAAAAGCTACTGTAACTATCCTGGGTACGGTTACTGTGGGTATTGGGGGTGTGAGACTATCGTGACAAGCAACAGATGGCGACCACAGCAACCTGATGAGTTCCTCCAAGTCAAGTATGCACCCCAAGGCTGTCACGAGCCAAAATTCTCACTTGACAAGCAAATATACCTGCCCCAAGACGGAACGAGACACACTTGCACACACTACAGAATGACAATTCTACAGCCGGCCCATAAGAGCTGGGCCTCAGGTAGAGCGTGGACAGTGTATGTTTGCGCCCCTCACAACTATTGGATGAACGTACAAATTGTCAAGCTCCTACCGTCAGAATCCTGACCAGTCGGGCCTAATCAGATTCTTACGGTAAATAGAAATCCTATCCTCACCCCACCTGGCCCATTAAGTACCTATCAGATGCCCAAGTCAGCTCCTTACGATCCGTTTCTCAGCGTACTGAATGCTACCTTTTTGTCATTGAATCAATCAAACCCGAACTTTACAGAATCATGTTGGCTGTGTTATGACGCGCAACCCCCTTTTTATGAGGGCATTGCACTTCATGTTCCTTTTGGCTACTCAGCAGCACAAAATCCACACCAGTGCAGGTGGAACATCCCCTGCAGAGGAGTCACTCTGAGTCAGATCACAGGCCAAGGCAAGTGCTTTGGCAGTGCAGCCTTAGCAAAACGAATGGGCAATGTCTGTACTGAATTTGTCAAACTTGACAAAACGACCAATAAGTGGATGGTCCCATCCGTGTCAGGAATGTTTGTTTGCCAGCAATCTGGAATAAGCCCCTGTGTGCTCCTTAATAAGTTTGATAACTCTGCTGATTTTTGTGTCCGAGTTTTAATTGTTCCTAGAGTCCTGTATCACCAAGGAAGAAGAAATGTGCCACCTTTTTGAAGAACCTAGCCGGCTCCACAAGAGAGAAATAATAACAGGCATCATGATCGCAATGCTGCTCAGCCTTGGAGCCACCGGCGCGGCCACAGGTGTTTCAGCCCTCGTGACCCAACACCAGGGACTTTCTCAGCTGCAGATGACTATTGATGAGGACTTACAAAGGATTGAAAAATCCATCTCCTTTCTAGAGAAATCTGTTTCCTCGCTCTCAGAAGTCGTCCTGCAGAACAGGCGAGGACTGGACCTCTTGCTCATGCAACAAGGAGGCCTGTGTGCAGCCTTGAAAGAGGAATGCTGCTTTTATGCAGACCACACTGGAGTTGTACGGGACTCAATGACTGAACTGAGAGAAAGACTAGCCCAGAGAAAAAGAGAAAGAGAAGCCCAACAAGGATGGTTCGAGTCATGGTTTAACCAGTCTCCATGGCTGACCACCCTTGTTTCCACTCTAATAGGCCCCCTCACTATGTTACTCCTAAAGCTGATTTTCGGGCCTTGCATACTAAACAAATTGGTGTCATTTGTTAAAAGCCGGCTAGAAAAGGTTAACATTCTGTTTGTTGACCGCCAGCAATTGCTCTAGAGCGCATTTATTTTCTGAATGTTATATCACTTTTTATAACTTGTTATGTAGGTTTTTACTAGTTCTTGAAATTTTGTACCATTTATACTTTGCATGTTTTTTAATCAATCATGGGGGGGAGGGGGAAATGTGGATAATTTAGGATAGGGGGGGGGAAATGTAGGAGATTAGGGACAGGCGTTCGGAAGATATCGCGTTGTACAGGACAGGTAAAGCCCCTCCCCTCTACAGGTAATACCTGACCAGAAGGAAGTGACCTGGTAAACCCAGGTTATTTAACCCTATGTAACCCATGAATAAACGCCATTTGCCGTCCACCAAATTGGTGTCCGCGAGCTGATGGCCCGAACGACCTGAGGTGGTCGTCGTACCGTTCCTGGTACCAGGTCGCTACGCCTCCGAGAGGCAACAGCTGGGAACTACAAGGGAGTTTTGAGGATTTACAGCTGTGTAGATAAGACCCGGAGAAGGGGAGGTAAACTCTGAATTCTTTGAATCATAACAGAACTGTAGAAGCTTGCCAATGTAAATCCAATCAGGTAGAAGCAGAAATTTGATTTGATAAGTTTTAAGCCACTTAAGAGTTCACAAGCTGGTCCACTATGTAAGTGCCTTTGGATTGCGAAGAAACGGAGTTTGCTCTTCTCAACCACATTGGTTTTGGACTGCAATTTCTCCCCTCAGCAGAGCCACCGGGAATTTTTCAATTCCAACAGCTCAGGTTTTTAGGGCTGGTTCAGTTTTTGGGGCTGGTTTAGGTTTCTTGGGCAGTTCAAGTTTTGAGGCTGCTTCGGATGTTGGGACTAGTTCAGTTTTTGTCACTGGTTCCATTTTTTGGGCTGGTTTGTGTTTTGGGGCCATTTCAGGTTTTTGGGGACAGTTTGGGTTATGGGGCTTATTCCAATTTAAGGACTGGTTCAGGTTTTTAGGGCTGGCTCAGTTTTTGGGGCTGGTTCAGTTTTTGGGTGCAGTTCAGTTTTTGGGGATGGTTCAGGTTTTGCCACCGGTTCAGATTATGGGACAGGTTCAGGTTTATGGGACTTGTTCCGATTTTGGGGCAAATTCAGTTTTGGGGCTGGCTCAGACTTTAGGTCCAGCTCACTTTTTGCCTCTGGCTCAGCTTTTTAGGGCCTGTGCAGTTTTTAGGACCAGCTCACCCTTCCAGCCTGGATGGTTTGCAGAGCAGGGCTGGCTGGAAAGCGCCCCTGCAGGGGCAGCTGCGAGGGAAGCAGCCCAGAAATGCAGCAATGCATCATTTTGTGCCTCTGCCCAAGGCACTGAGGGAGCCCCAAAACTCAGGCAAATGCCACAAGGATCTGCTCAGCACCCCGAGTGGGACCCTCCTCCTTGCCGAGCTGAGCAGGCAGAGCTGAACAAACCAACCCCATTTCTCCCACTTTAATCCAAACGCTGCCTTTTGGGTCCAAGAAGAGGCAAAAGGGTCCTGTGCCCCCCCCCCGGCACTGGGAGGGGGAATGGGGAGGCCCTGGGGTGCTGTGAAGGGCAGTGAGGGACCCCTGGGGGGACTCGATGCCTCCCAGTGATCCCCAGTTTCCCCCCAGGGTCACATCACACTCTCGTAGGTGGCACCGGGGTCCTGCTGTCCCTCGTAGGGTCCCGGCAGCTGCGCGTTGGTCACTTGTGGATGCCGAGGGGGGGCAGGGCCGGGGGACACCCGTGGGGGCGCTGACAGAGACAGCGGTTGTGGGGACCTGGGAGGGGGTGACACCCGTGGGGGACGTGTCCCTGTCCCCAGCCCCGTACTCACCCCCCGCCCGCTCGCTGCCCACGCCGTGGGGCTCCAGCAGCTCCCCCTCCTCTGGGAGGACCCTGCGGGGATAAGGGGGGGCCTGAGGGGGTGTCTGGGGAAGGGGGAAAGGGGAGTCACGGCCGGAGCCCCCCCACTCACCTGTCCTGGGGCTTCCTGGCGGCTGCAATG
Source organism: Coloeus monedula (assembly GCF_965178545.1). Taxonomy (NCBI): domain Eukaryota; kingdom Metazoa; phylum Chordata; class Aves; order Passeriformes; family Corvidae; genus Coloeus; species Coloeus monedula. Next base: position 2,145,534 of record NC_138809.1, on the reverse strand, counting down.
AAAAGGGGAGGGGGTGACCGTGGGCACCCCGGGACCCCTGAGCCTTCCTGGGACCTCGGCAGCTCCAACCACCCACGGGACCCCCAAATCCCCACTGGAGCCCCAATTCCCACCACACCCCTGATTCCCCCCGGACACTCCAAGCACCCCTGAACCCCCAGAACTTCTGCACCACCGCAGTGCCCCTGAGCCCCCTGGTGCCCCCGACCCCCTGAGCCCCCATGACCCCAAGCCTGACAGGGAGGAGGACCGCCAAACCCCACCAGACCCCAGAAAGATCCCCCAACATCCCTGCACGGCCCTCCAGGAACTCCCCAAACTCTCCAGGAGCTCCCACTGCCAGCCCAATGTTCCTCAAAGCCCACCCAGGGCTGCCCCTGGAGACCAACCAAGACCCTGCAGAATCCTCCTCAAGCCCCCAGGACCCCCAGCCGAGGTCGCTGTGGGCTCCGTTTCCCCCAGCTCAGGGGCTGTGGCTGCTGCCCCATCGCCCCCCCACTCTGGGGGCTTCCCCTCACTCCAGCACCCCCGTTGGCCCCATTGTCACCCACCCAGGCGGTGCCACCAGTGACAGCCCCCGATGACACCCAGGAGCAGGACCAGGAACAGGAGGCTCCTGCCGATGTTCACAGCCACTGCTGGGGACGGAGGGGGACACATCAGGGTCAGCTGCCATGCCGGGGCTGCTGCACCCTCCAGTAACCCCGAGTGAGCCCACCTGTGTCCCAGCGTGCCCGCGGTGTCACCGTCAGTGCCAGCTCGGGGCTGAGCGCCCGGAAGACGCGGTGCCCGTCCTGTCCCAGCTGGTTGGTGGCCACGCACTGGTAGGTGCCGGAATGTCCCACATGGACGTCGCCGAGCTCCAGGAGGGGACCCCGGGCCACCTCGCTGCCGTTGTGCAGCCAGGTGAAGGTGACAGGGGCTGAGCCCACCTGCACCGAGCAGCGCAGGGTCACGGGGTCACCTGCGCGCACCGGCTGTGCCAGGGCACCGGGGCTGATGGTGGCATTGGCCACGGGCACTGCGGGGACACAGACGGGGCTGGCACCTGGCATGGGGGGATGGGGATGTGGTGGGTGGGGTCACCCCATTCCTGAGGGTCCCGCTCACCCAGGACGGTGACATTCAGGGGGACACTCTTGGCCACGCTGTCCCCGTTGCTGGCTCGGCACTGGTAGTGGCCGCTGTCATTGTCCCCAACGTGGCGCAGCTCCAGGCGGGGGCCGGTGCCCAGCGGTGCCCACGAGTCCCCCCGGTGCCAGGAGAAGGACAGGGGACCTGTCCCCGCAGCCACCGCGCAGCTCAGCACCAGGCGGTCCCCCAGTGCCACCTGTGCCCCGGGGGGCTGCGCCGACACGGACACCCCCGAGAGCGGGACCCCTGCGGGAAGGGGACAACAGGGGACAGTGAAGGACTCGAGGAAGTTTAGAGAGCATCGGGGGGACCCCTGTGAGGATGGGACCACACCGAGATGGTGGGGGAGGCTTGGAAATGGCAAGAATGGACCCCAAGGAAGGATGGGGGGTTTCAGGGAAGGGACACCTTGAGAGGGATGGGGGGACCCGAGGGAGGGGTGGGGACCCAGACAGGGATGGTGGCACCTGGATACTGTGGAGGGATCTCAGAGAGGGGCAGGGTGGACCCAGGGAAGGGTGAGGGCACTGGGTGAGGGATGGGGATACCCAGGCAATGATGGGGGAAGCCGGAAAAAGTCATGGAGGGCTGGGTGTCCCCAGGCAGGACTGGGGGACCCGTGGCGGCTGTCGGGGCTCCCCGCGCCCATCCCCGCACTCACTGCGCACCGTGACGCGGAGCCGGGCGCTGCTCTTCCGCACGGCCCCCGCTCGGAGCGCACCTGGCAGCTGTAATTCCCCGAGTGGGAGACCCCCACGGCGGGCAGCAGGAGCTGCGGGGACCCCTGCGGGCCCCCCACCAACCGCCCGTGCCGGTAGAAGAGGTGCAGGAGGGGGGCTCGGGGCCGCAGGGGGCTGGGGGTGCTGAGGCAGCTGAGATTGAGGGGGGACCCCTCAGTGGGCTCGGGGGGACCCTCCAGCACCGGAATGAGACAGGGAAGGAGATGAGGGGGAGGATGTGACCCCGAGCCTGCTGTGAAGGGGCTGTGGGGGTGCTGAGGTGTGGGGGTGTCGGGGTGTCAGAGTGGCGGCTGTGGGGTGCTCACTGTGCACTGTCACTGTCACCGGCGCTGACTCCTTCCACACCTCGGAGTCCACCCAGCCCCTGCAGCGGTAGCGGCCGCTGTGGTGCATCCGCAGAGGGGACAGGGACAGCTCGGTCCTACTGCGGAACAGCTCCAGTTGTTGCTCCTCGCGGTAGAAGGACACCGAGGTCACCGGTTTGTCCTGCCAGCTCCGGCAGCGCAGTGTCACCGTGTCCCCCTCCAGCAGCGCCCGCGCCGGCACCTGCAGCACCAGCCAGGCTGGGGGACAGGGGGGTCCGGTCACACCGTGGGGATCCGTGGGGTCCCGATGGCACCGGGACGCCCCGATTGGGTCACAGCCAGCGCACCAGGGGTCCCCAGTTCCAACACGGAGCTCCGCTCGCCCTGGGATGCTCTGGGATGTCCCCGTGTGCAGGGGACGGGCTCTCGTCACACCAGGGGGGTGACCCATGGAGCGGAGCCCACCCAGAGCCCTCGGGGACCCCGCGGGTGCCAGGCTGGGGACACCCAATCCCCCTCACCATCGGAGACGTTCACGGTGGGGCTGCGCCCGGTGCCGGGTCTGTCACACTGGTAGGTGCCACTCTCGGTGACATCGAATCGGTCGGGTCCCTGCAGCCGCCAGCACTGCTCGTCCTTGTACCAGGTGGTGGCAGCGGCGGTGCCCGAGCCCTGGCAGGTCAGTGTCACCCGGTCCCACAGCACCGGCGGCGTCCAGGGGGGCTCCACGAGGAGCTGGGTGGTCTGGACGCCTGCGGGTGACAGGGGACACCAGCCTGCCAGGGCCAGCGCGGGATGGGGACAGCGGGGCGGGGACGTGGCATCCCCCCGAGGACTCACCAGCGAGGCAGAGGGTCTGGGCTGGAAGGGAGAAGGGACAGGGCTGGGTGGGGGTGGCAGCGCGGGGACAGCGGCACCCGGGGCACGGAGTGTGGGGCTGTCCCCAAACTGTCCCCACGGGGTCACCGGTGTGGCACGCAGGTCTCAGGGATGGGGACACCTCTGTCACCCTGGGCTGAGGCAGGACACGGGGACACTGTGGCCACTCCGGGCATGGGGACTCGACCGACACCCGGTGCTGGCCCAGGTCACTTCCAGCAGCCCCACGGCTCCTCTCACCACCACCAAATCTCCCTGGTGCTTGGCCCTTTCTCCCTGCCCCTGTCCTCACGCCTGGCCCAGTCCCATCGTGCCCGTCCCCACATCCCCATCCTTACATTCCTGTCCCCCCCATTCCTGTCCCTTGTGTCCCACAGCCACCCCATGACTGCGGTCACATTTAAGGGCTCCATGCCCATGCTCGGGCTCTGCTGGCCTTGGGGATCTCAGGGCGCCCCGCAGACCCCCTCTGCCCCCTCCCCACCGCTCTCTGCCTCACCAGGGCCCATCCCCGGGGTGTCAGGCCCGTGCCCGAGGCACTCACCCCACAGGAGCATCGGCACCTTCCCGGCCATCCCGCTGTCCCCGGCCACCCGGGCTGGCTGTCACACGCTGCCGGGGCCACCTGTCCCCTGGGTGGCTGGCAGGAAGCGAGGTCACGTCTCGTCCCCACGTGTTGGTGGCCCTTGGTGGGGGCAGGGTGGTGGCAGGGTGGGGGCAGGGTGGAGACACAGCAGGGGACAGGCTGGGGCCATGGTGGGACATGGTGTTCCCAGGAGTGGGGGGCTCAGGGCATGTGGGGATCTCAGGATGGGTGTCCCAGGGGAATGGGGAGAGAGGGGAAGTGACAGGGAGTGTCTGTCTGGGGAATGGGGGTCCCCATGTGTCAGGGGGTCCCCGGGACGGGAGTCCTGGAAGGGAATGGGGGGTAAAGGGGGTGGGGGAAGGGGATGGAGATGCTGGGCAACAGGAGACCCAGGATGGGGCTCGGAGAAAAGGGGGACACAGGGAATGGGGCTCCCATGGTCGGGATCCCAGGGGAATGGGGGTCCCAGGGATGGGCAGTGGCTGGGGGGGCTCGTGGGTCACAGCTCCTTCACCGGGTGCCTCAGATTTTGGGGTGACTCAGGGCCCAGCACGGCCCCCCCGGGGCTCTCATTACCTGGGGCACCATCACAGGGGGGTCCTGGGTAGCTCCGGTTCTGTGTCCCCCCCACCCTTTGGCTTTTTCCTCTTTATTTCTCTTTTGTCCTTCATTTCCTCACGGTTGTGCCACGCTGCCTCACCCCCCAGTGTGCGGCTCAGTGATCCTGGGGAGCTCCTGAGCAGGGAACGGGTTGGGGAGACCCTGTGCAGGGGGAATAGGGGGTGCGGGGGCACAGAGAGGGGTGGGGGGGCAGTGGGGGATGGGGGTGTCCGGCTGTGCCCCCCAGCACTTTCACTTTCTCTCTCGGGCAGCAGAAGGAAGAGGCCGTTTGTGCTGAGAGTCAGACGGGGCCGGGTTCTGACCTGGGGGGGGCACATCCAGAGGGGTCCTGTCCTGGGGGTGTCCCTGTTCTGGGGGTGACACATCCTGGGGGGATCCTGTCCCAGGGCTGCCCCATCCCGGCTGCCAGGGGGGTCCTGTCCTGGGGGATGGCGGTGCTGGGGGGGTCTCTGGACACATTCCGGGGGGTGGGAGGTCCCTGTCCCAGTGGTGGCACATCCTGGGGACCCCTGTCCTGGAAGGGCCCTGCCGGCTCCCACTGTCCCTGCTTGGGCACTGTGACCTCTGCAGGGCACAAATTTGGGGCTGCCCTGTCCCTTCGATGTCCCTTCCCCTTGACGGTCCCCCCCACTCTGGGAGCCCCCAATCCCCCTTTGGGATCCCCCAAGGTGCAGCCCCTCTTCCCCATCCTGCAGCCCCCTGTGACCCTTCTGTGGCTGAGAAGCCCCACGGGGTGCCAGTGGGGGTGACAGGGGGTGGGTGTCAGTCGGGGAGGGCACAGACCCCGCCACAACCTCCCACAGCCACCCCAAGCCCCCAGCCCTGGCAGGGTCTCAGCGCTGGCAACCAGGAAATGGATAAGACCCTGCAGATGAAACGCTCGGGACACTCCTGGCTGTGCCCCGCTCTGCCCACAGCACCTGAGCACCAACCTGCCCCCTCTGCCTCAACACCCACATGGAAAAATGGAGCTTTTTTCCTTCTGGAAATGGCTGATTTGGCCAAAAATTGATACCACACCCCTGAGACACCGCAAATGTGGGGGGGCTGAAGCTGTTGTGGGGCTGCCCCCCCTCTCCAGCTCCCACTTCCCCCCGTGTGGTTTCCGTCCCGGGGGGTTGGGACACTTTGGGTTTGTTGGTTTTGGGAGAAAACCTATTTCAGACTTCTCCATTCTCGCTCATCCCCTGCAGGATCTGAGCTGGCAAGAGCAGCTTGGGAATTTAGCCCCAGGCAGGAAGCAGCTCCCAAACTCCTGCGTGCAGCCAGTGGCCATCCAAGTGTGGGGCCAGGCCACGCCACAGCCCCACTGTACAGGGATGGGCATTGGCCAGCCCTGCTCTGGCCAGCCCCAGGGGCAGCCAGGACCTGAGGGTCCCCCCCGCCCCCTGGGCTTTGACTCTCGCAGCTTTAGAGCTGCTGCAAGGTGAGAATTGTGTGGGGAAAAGGCGTGGCTGTGGTTTGCTCAGGCCTGCGAGAAGCACAAAAGCCAAGGGGAGCCCAAGCAGTGGCTCTGCGAGCGAGGGCCTTTGATGGTTTGCAGAGCAGGGCTGGCTGGAAAGCGCCCCTGCAGGGGCAGCTGCGAGGGAAGCAGCCCGGAAATGCAGCAATGCATCATTTTGTGCCTCTGCCCAAGGCACTGAGGGAGCCCCAAAACTCAGGCAAATGCCACAAGGATCTGCTCAGCACCCTGAGCGGGACCCTCCTCCTTCCTGGCTCAAACCTGCCGCCCTTTGGATGCTCCTGGAAAGAATGGTTGGGTTCTGGTTGCGGCCGCCAGACGAGAGGGAGAAGTGTGGAAATATCGAGCCGTGGCTCCACACGTGGATCTGGGGAACAGGGGGTGGGAGCAGGAGCAGGGAGTGCCCAGGCAGGGGAATTCAGAGTAGGATGGAGTGGATTTACCAGGGAATCAGACCCTGAGGGACACACGGGCATTTCCACAGCTTCCTGTGCAGTGCTCCCAGGATGGACAGAGTTGTTCCCTTTTGGCAGCAGAAGCCATGGGAAGTCAATCAAGTCTCAGGGTGGCAATGAGAAAAATGGGAAGAGTTCCTAAATATGGCCCCAGAAAAGCCATCCTTGTGGGCTGGGTTGCTGCCCAGCAGACAGGGAACAATCCCATGCACCTGTTGGACACTCGGGAGATTTCCCACTCCGTGTTATCCACAGGCAAACGCGGCTGTGGGATGCACCAATGGGCTCCTAAAGGGAACCAAAAAGTCTCATTTCTCTGTGATTTGTTTGGGGTTTTTATTGTGAGAGACTTGTTGGGAGACCAACGATTAAAAGGATTTTAAACCACATTTGTGGTGCCTCAGTAGTGTGGTATCAATTTTTGGCCAAATCAGCCATTTCCGGAAGGAAAAAAGCTCCATTTTTCCATGTGGGTGTTGAGGCAGAGGGGGCAGGTTGGTGCTCAGGTGTTGTGGGCAGAGCAGGGCACAGCCAGGAGTGTCCCGAGTGTTTCATCTGCAGGGTCTCATCCATTTCCTGGTTGCCAGCACTGAGACCCTGCCAGGGCTGGGGGCTTGGGGTGGCTGTGGGAGGTTGTGGCGGGGTCTGTGCCCTCCCCGACTGACACCCACCCCCTGTCACCCCCACTGGCACCCCGTGGGGCTTCTCAGCCACAGAAGGGTCACAGGGGGCTGCAGGATGGGGAAGAGGGGCTGCACCTTGGGGGATCCCAAAGGGGGATTGGGGGCTCCCAGAGTGGGGGGGACCGTCAAGGGGAAGGGACATCGAAGGGACAGGGCAGCCCCAAATTTGTGCCCTGCAGAGGTCACAGTGCCCAAGCAGGGACAGTGGGAGCCGGCAGGGCCCTTCCAGGACAGGGGTCCCCAGGATGTGCCACCACTGGGGAAGAGACCCCCCACCCAGGAATGTGCCCAGAGACCCCCCCCAGCACCGCCATCCCCCAGGACAGGAACCCCTGGCCGGGATGGGGCAGCCCCAGGATCCGAGATGGGACAGGATCCCCCCCAGGACCTGCCACCCCCAGAACAGGGACCCCCCTAGGACAGGACCCCTCTGGATGTGTCCCCCCAGGTCAGAACCCGGCCCCCGTCTGACTCTCAGCACAAATGGCCTCTTCCTTCTGCTGCCACAGAGAGAAAGTGAAAGTGTTGGGGGGCACAGCTGGACACCCCCAATCCCCACTGCCCCCCACCCCTCTCTGCGCCCCCGCACCCCCTATTCCCCCTGCGCAGGGTGCCTCCAACCCGTTCCCTGCTCAGGAGCTCCCCAGGATCACTGAGCCGCACACTGGGGGATGAGGCAGCGTGGCACAACCGTGAGGAAATGAAGGACAAAAGAGAAATAAAGAGGAAAAAGCCAAAGGGTGGGGGGGACACAGAACCGGAGCTACCCAGGACCCCCCTGTGATGCCGCCCCAGGTAATGAGCACCCCGGGGGGGCCGTGCTGGGCCCTGAGTCACCCCAAAATCTGAGGCACCCGGTGAAGGAGCTGCGACCCACGAGCCCCCCCAGCCACTGCCCATCCCTGGGACCCCCATTCCCCTGGGAACCCGACCGTGGCAGCCCCATTCCCTGTGTCCCCCTTTTCTCGGAGCCCCATCCTGGGTCTCCTGTTGCCCAGCATCTCCATCCCATTCCCCACACCCCCTTTGCCCCCCATTCCCTCAGGACCCCCATCCTGGGGACCCCCTGACACATGGGGACCCCCATTCCCAGACAGACACTCCCTGTCACTTCCCCTCTCTCCCCATTCCCCTGGGACACTCATCCTGAGATCCCCACATGCCCTGAGCCCCCCACTCCTGGGAACACCATGTCCCACCATGGCCCCAGCCTGTCCCCTGCTGTGTCTCCACCCTGCCCCCACCCTGCCACCACCCTGCCCCCACCAAGGGCCACCAACACGTGGGGACGAGACGTGACCTCGCTTCCTGCCCGCCACCCAGGGGACAGGTGGCCCCGGCAGCGTGTGACAGCCAGCCCGGGTGGCCGGGGACAGCGGGATGGCCGGGAAGGTGGCGCTGCTCCTGTGGGGTGAGTGCCCCGGGCACGGGCCTGACGCCCCGGGGATGGGCCCTGGTGAGGCAGAGAGCGGTGGGGAGGGGGCAGAGGGGGTCTGCGGGGTTCCCTGAGGTCCCCAAGGCCAGCAGAGCCCGAGCATGGGCATGGAGCCCTTAAATGTCACCGGAGTCGTGGGGTGGCTGTGGGGAACAGGGGGACAGGAGTGGAGAGACAGGAATGTAAGGACGGGGATGTGGGGACGGGCATGATGAGACTGGGCCAGGTGTGAGGACAGGGGCAGGGAGAAAGGGCCAAGCACCAGGGAGATTTGGTGGTGGTGAGAGGGGCCGTGGGGCTGCTGAAGTGACCTGGGCCAGCACCGGGTGTCGGTCGAGTCCCCATGCCCGGAGTGGCCACAGTGTCCCCATGTCCTGCCTCAGCCCAGGGTGACAGAGGTGTCCCCATCCCTGAGACCTGCGTGCCACACCGGTGACCCCGTGGGGACAGTTTGGGGACAGCCCCACACTCCGTGCCCCGGGTGCCGCTGTCCCCGCGCTGCCACCCCCAGCCAGCCCTGTCCCTTCTCCCTTCCAGCCCAGACCCTCGGCCTCGCTGGTGAGTCCTCGGGGGGATGCCACGTCCCCGCCCCGCTGTCCCCATCCCGCGCTGGCCCTGGCAGGCTGGTGTCCCCTGTCACCCGCAGGCGCCCAGACCACCCAGCTCCTCGTGCAGCCCCCCTGGACGCCGCCGGTGCTGTGGGACCGGGTGACACTGACCTGCCAGGGCTCGGGCACCGCCGCTGCCACCACCTGGTACAAGGACAGGCAGCGCTGGCGGCTGCAGGGACCCGACCGATTCGTTGTCACCGAGAGTGGCACCTACCAGTGTGACAGACCCGGCACCGGGCGCAGCCCCCCCGTGAGCATCTCAAATGGTGAGGGGGGTTGGGTGTCCCCAGCCTGGCACCCGCGGGGTCCCCGAGGGCTCTGGGTGGGCTCCGCTCCATGGGTCACCCCCCTGGTGTGACGAGAGCCCGTCCCCTGCACACGGGGACATCCCAGAGCATCCCAGAGCGAGCGGAGCCCCGTGTTGGAATTGGGGACCCCTGGTGCGCTGGCTGTGACCCAATCGGGGCGTCCCGGTGCCATCGGGACCCCACGGATCCCCGCGGTGTGACCGGACCCCCCTGTCCCCCAGCCTGGCTGGTGCTGCAGGTGCCGGCGCGGGCGCTGCTGGAGGGGGACACGGTGACACTGCGCTGCCGGAGCAGGCAGGACAATCCGGTGACCTCGGTGTCCTTCTACCGCGAGGGGAAACAACTGCAGCTGTTCCGCGATGGGACCGAGCTGTCCCTGTCCCCTCTGCGGCTGCACCACAGCGGCCGCTACCGCTGCAGGGGCTGGGTGGACTCCGAGGGGTGGAAGGAGTCGGAGTCAGCGCCGGTGACAGTGACAGTGCACAGTGAGCACCCCACAGCCGCCACCCTGACACCCCGACACCCCCACACCTCAGCACCCCCACAGCCCCTTCACAGCAGCCTCGGGGTCACGCTCCCCCCACCCCATCTCCTTCCCAGAGCTCTTCTCGCTGTTGGTGCTGGAGGGTCCCCCCGAGCCCCCCGAGGGGTCCCCCCTGAATCTCAGCTGCTTCAGCACCCCCAGCCCCCTGCAGCCCCGAGCCCCCCTCCTGCACCTCTTCTACCGGCACGGGCGCTTGGTGGGGGGCCCGCAGGGGTCCCCGCAGCTCCTGCTGCCCGCCGTGGGGGTCTCCCACTCGGGGAATTACAGCTGCCAGGTGCGCTCCGAGAGGGGGCCGTGCGGAAGAGCAGCGCCCGGCTCCGCGTCACGGTGCGCAGTGAGTGCGGGGATGGGCGCGGGGAGCCCCGACAGCCGCCACGGGTCCCCCAGTCCTGCCTGGGGACACCCAGCCCTCCATGACGTTTTCCGGGTCCCCCCATCACTGCTCGGTATCTCCATCCCTCACCCGGTGCCCTCACCCCTCCCTCGGGTCCCCCCATCCCTCTCAAGGTGTCCCTCCCCTGAAACCCCCCATCCTTCCTTGGGGTCCATTCCTGCCCTTTCCAAGCCTCCCCCACCATCTCTGTGTGCCCTCGTCCTCACAGGGGTCCCCCCGATGCTCTCTAAACTTCCTCGGGTCCTTCACTGTCCCCTGGTGTCCCCTTCCCGCAGGGGTCCCGCTCTCGGGGGTGTCCGTGTCGGCGCAGCCCCCCGGGGCACAGGTGGCACTGGGGGACCGCCTGGTGCTGAGCTGCGCGGTGGCTGCGGGGACAGGTCCCCTGTCCTTCTCCTGGCACCGGGGCGACTCGTGGACACCGCTGGGCACCGGCCCCCGCCTGGAGCTGCGCCACGTTGGGGACAATGACAGCGGCCACTACCAGTGCAGGGCCAGCGACGGGGACAGCGTGGCCGAGAGTGTCCCCATGAATGTCACCGTCCTGGGTGAGCGGGACCCTCAGGAATGGGGTGACCCCACCCACCACATCCCCATCCCCCCTGGCCAGGTGCCAGCCCCGTCTGTGTCCCCGCAGTGCCCGTGGCCAATGCCACCATCAGCCCCGGTGCCCTGGCACAGCCGGTGCACGCAGGTGACCCCGTGACCCTGCGCTGCTCGGTGCAGGTGGGCTCAGCCCCTGTCACCTTCACCTGGCTGCACAACGGCAGCGAGGTGGCCCGGGGTCCCCTCCTGGAGCTCGGCGACGTCCATGTGGGACATTCCGGCACCTACCAGTGCGTGGCCACCAACCAGCTGGGACAGGACGGGCACCGCGTCTTCCGGGCGCTCAGCCCCGAGCTGGCACTGACGGTGACACCGCGGGCACACTGGGACACAGGTGGGGTCACTCGGGGTTACTGGAGGGTGCAGAAGCCCCGGCATGGCAGCTGACCCTGATGTGTCCCCCTCTGTCCCCAGCAGTGGCTGTGAACATCGGCAGGAGCCTCCTGTTCCTGGTCCTGCTCCTGGGTGTCATCGGGGGCTGTCACTGGTGGCAGCGCCTGGGTGGGTGACAATGGGGCCAACGGGGGTGCTGGAGTGAGGGGAAGCCCCCAGAGTGGGGGGGCGATGGGGCAGCAGCCACAGCCCCTGAGCTGGGGGAAACGGAGCCCACAGTGACCTCGGCTGGGGGTCCTGGGAGCTTGAGGAGGATTCTGGAGGGTCTTGGTTGGGCTCCAGGGGCTCTCCTGGGTGGGCTTTGAGGAATATTGGGCTGGCAGTGGGAGCTCCTGGAGAGTTTAGGGAGTTCCTGGAGGGCCGTGCAGGGATGTTGTGGTATCTTTGTGGGGTCTGGTGGGGTTTGGCGGTCCCCCTCCCTGACAGGCTTGGGGTCGTGGGGGCTCAGGGAGTGGGGGGCACCAGGGGGCTCAGGGGCACTGCAGTGGTGCAGAAGTTCTGGGGGTTCAGGGGTGCTTGGAGTGTCCAGGGGGGAATCAGGGGTGCGGTGGGAATTGGGGCTCCAGTGGGCATTTGGGGGTCCCGTGGGTGGTCGGAGCTACCAAGGTCCCAGGAAGATTCAGGGGTCCCGGAGTGCCCACGGTCACCCCCTCCCCTTTTCCTTGCAGCTGCCAGGAAGCCCCAGGACAGGTGAGTGGGGGGGCTCCGGCCGTGACTCCCCTTTCCCCCTTCCCCAGACACCCCCTCAGGCCCCCCCTTATCCCCGCAGGGTCCCCCCGGAGGAGGGGGAGCTGCTGGAGCCCCACGGCGTGGGCAGCGAGCGGGCGGGGGGTGAGTACGGGGCTGGGGACAGGGACACGTCCCCCACGGGTGTCACCCCCTCCCAGGTCCCCACAACCGCTGTCTCTGTCAGCGCCCCCACGGGTGTCCCCCGGCCCTGCCCCCCCTCGGCATCCACAAGTGACCAACGCGCAGCTGCCGGGACCCTACGAGGGACAGCAGGACCCCGGTGCCACCGACGAGAGTGTGATGTGACCCTGGGGGGAAATTGGGGATCACTGGGAGGCATCGAGTCCCCCCAGGGGTCCCTCACTGCCCTTCACAGCACCCCAGGGCCTCCCCATTCCCCCTCCCAGTGCTGGGGGGGGGGGGTGGGGCACAGGACCCTTTTGCCTCTTCTTGGACCCAAAAGGCAGCGTTTGGATTAAAGCGGGAGAAATGGGGTTGGTTTGTTCAGCTCTGCCTGCTCAGCTCGGCAAGGAGGAGGGTCCCGCTCAGGGTGCTGAGCAGATCCTTGTGGCATTTGCCTGAGTTTTGGGGCTCCCTCAGTCCCTTGTGAATCACACCTCAACCGGGCCAGGAGACCCTTCAGAGACAGAGTCAGAGAAGTGGGTATTTGCTTTATTCGGCGCGCCGGCTGTGTGGGGATCGCTCCTCCAAACACACACACCTGGTGCTCTCTACAACACAGTATGAAGGGTTCAATGATGAATATTCATCACATTCCTTGGGACAGGTGTGGTTATACAAATTAATTCTCGGAAGTCATTAGCATGTGGGCCACGCATGCGCTGTGTGTCCTGGTGGTCGCGCTGGAGGAAGGCCTCTCCTCTTCCTCGGGGGTCTTTCTGATGAAGACCAGTAGTCATCCTCCCAGTGAACTTTTCACCTTTCTCCCTGGGCATGCGTAGTCCTTTGAGGAATGATTCAGCAGTCTCGGAGATGATCCTTGTCCCCTCTATCTTGACAAGATTAGGGTGAATTGGGCTTCTCAGGCTTTGTAATTAACATCTTCTGTCTGAACTAACATTTGCTGTCTCCCAATAGTTCACTTGTGCTTCCATGAGTTAGTTCTTGACTGCCCCTTCTTCAAACCCCCCTTTTCTTTGGTTATTTGTAATTCTTTGCAAATCTTCCATGTCTTTAAAATAAGAACCCTTCTCTGTCTTATTTCTAAGTTTATGCTTGTGTCATTGAGCATAAGCATCGCAATTCCAAGTACATAACATCATACAACAGTAACTACTGATACAAACAGTAAGTAAGAATGCAGTAACACAAATAGCTATTCCAAACAATTGTTTAAGCCAGGATAAGTTGGGTAACCACGATGTAAGTGTGTCTCATACCTCTTTAAACCCCCAAGAAGTGTCACCTAAGGTGATTTGATGCAATGTTCGCCTTGGATAAATAATGTTAGCAGTTTTCTGAGTATTACAATGAGATCTTTTATTTTAGCCCACCCATCTGTGCTCATTTGTTTCTTGGATTTAATTTAAATCATCAGTGTCGTATGATGGGGGTTTTTTTGTTTGTTTGGTTGGTTTTTTGTTTGATTGTTTGTTTTATCCATAAGGATTCTAGAAGGAATTAGAGTTAGGGCTTGGATCTGAACTCTACTGGCCACTGCCTTTGCTGTTTTGTCTGCCATAGCATTTCTCAGTTCAGGGATAGTGTTACCCTGGGAGTGTCCCTTACAATGCATTATAGCCACTTTGGAAGGTTTTACCACTGCTTCCAGTAACTGCATGATTTCAGTAGCATGCTTGATTTCTTTCTTCTGTGAGGTTAATAAACCTCTTTCTTTCCAGATAGCCCCGTGAGCATGTACCACCCCAAAAGCATACCTTGAATCAGTCCAAATGTTGATAGGTTTTCCTTTGGCCAACGCCAAGGCTCCAGTTAGGGCTGTTATTTCAGCCTTTTGAGCTGATGTCCCCACAGGTAACGGTTTTGCCTCAATGACAGCGTCTGTGGTTGTAACTGCATACCCAGCGAGCCGCTCACCATCCTTGACATAACTGCTCCCGTCGGTGAACCAGTTTTCCTGCATTTTCTACTGGAGAGTCCTTTAGGTCCGGGCGGCCGGAGTAAACTGCCTCCATGGTTTCAATGCAGTCCTGCTGTACACGCTCCTCAGCAGCCTTGCCCTGGAGGTAAGCTGCTGGGTTTAAAACGTTGGTTACTTGGATACTCACATCCTCCGATTCTGCTAGGACAGCCTGGTATTTGACAAAGTGAGATGGGGTTAACCAGTGATTTCCTTTCTGTGTGAGCACTGCTGACACTGGGTGAGAGACAAAAACGGTTCTCTGCTGGCCCAATGTGAACTTGTGAGCTTCTTCTATGTTCAGGATCACAGCTGCCACTGCACGCAGGCAGGCGGGCCATCCTTGGCTGACCACGTCCAGCTGCTTGGAGAAATAAGCCACTGGCCCTTTGTATGGTCCCAGCTTCTGTGCCAAAAGTCCCAGTGCCAGTCCTTGTCTCTCATGTGAGAACAACAGAAAAGGTTTAGTGACATCCAGTATGCCCAGTGCTGGAGCTTGCATCAGCTCACGTTTCAGAGTTACAAATCATTATTAGTCTCTGGTGTCCAGCATAGGTGAGTTCCCCCAGTCTCTTTTAGGAGTTGGTATAAAGGTTTCACAAGGAGTCCATAGTTGTAGATCCATAATCTACACCATCCTGTCATTCCCAGAAAGGTTCTCAGTTCTTTGCTTGTGGTTGGCCTGGGCATTTGACAAATTGCCTCTCTCCTGTTGTCTCCCAAGGCTCTCTCCCCTCCTGCCAGTTCATACCCCAGATACGTAACTTTCTGGAGGACTAGCTGAGCCTTTTCAGGGGAGACTCTATATCCACTTCGTCCCAGAAAATTTAAAAGACTTACAGTCCAGTTCTTGCAGTCTTCACGGGTCCTTGTTGCCATCAGTAGATCATCAACGTACCGCAGAAATGTACCTTCTCCAAGTGGTGGTGTCCAGGCTTCCAGTTCCTTGGCTAATTGATTTCCAAATATCATGGGTCTTGAATCCTTGCGGCAATACAGTCCATGTAAGTTGGCTTTTTCTCCCTCTTCTGGGGTTTTCCCATTCAAAGACAAAAATTTCCTGACTGCTTTCAGCTAATGGCAGACAAAAGAGAGCATCTTTAAAATCTAAAACTGAAAACCACACCCAGTCACCTTGTAATTTTGTGAGTAAAGTGTCCTCAGGTCCTGAACTAATCAATAACTTTCATTTGGCTTTCGTACTGGTAGAATTGGGGTATTGCAGGAAGATCTACACTCTCTCAACAACCTCTGATTCATAAATTTAGTAATTATTGGTTCTATTCCTACTCATGCTTCATGCCTTAGTGGATATTGTTTAATTGACACCGGTTGTGCCCCTTCCAGTAGTTCAATAATCACTGGGGGAGCCCGTTTTGATCTCTCTGGAATTTCAACATCTCCTACTAATGGGATCACTTGATCTGTTCTTTTACTATCTGTGGGTATTTCTCTTCCCTTTATCTAATCTTAGTGGTTTGACTTACACTTTAAAGTCCTGGTCAGGTATCTTCAGGAGGCTTCTTTGGTTGTAGCTTCTTTCTACAGTTTTTGTTATAATAATATTCTTACTCTGCTGTATAATTCTATACATGATGAAGGATTCGTTTTTATGATAGAAAACTAACACACAAAACATTTTCCTACAAAATGTTCTCATGCAAACATACCTTTACATTAGGGCTATGCTCTGTTTTCCAGGAGACAGATTATAGCACTCTTGTCATTTAATCTTGACACAAACTACCAACTGTGGCTTTAGTTTGGTGGGATTAAAAATGAAATGAATTCTCTTTCAAATGTAGGGCTCTTTTGGGGTTTTTTTTGGTGTTTTTTTTTTTTTTTTTTTTTTTTTTTTTTTGTGAATAAATTGCCTTGATCCCATTCTGCACCTCCAACTGAGATTGCAGAATGTGCTATAAATAGGAGGGGTGAGGAAAAGTTAAAACATCCTCTTAAGACATATGGCATGAGATTGAACAGCACTTTCGTTTGAGAGCTGGTAGAGGCTTTTCTGTATCCCTCTTGGTTTGGGAAGGGGGATTCAATCATTTCTCATGTAGCATTTGCTTGTGTTTTGTCAAGATTTTTTTTAATTCACTAATTAGAAAATCCAAAAAATTTAGCCCGATTATAATAATTTTGAAGCCTTCTGAGGCAGAACTGGGAAGGTTAGTCCATATTTGTAGGATTTCAAATATGTATAAATTCTTATACCAACTCTCAGGATAATATTGGTTGAGACAAATTATACATCTATAAGACTTTAACCATACCATTTTTCAGTAAAAAGACAAACCAAGCTAGACAAAAATTAAACTCAAGAATATGTAGAATGCTTTAACTACTATTTGATCTTTCACCAAGTCACTCGCAATGAAAACACATTAACAAATTACAAACAAATTACAAACATTAACCAACTGACAATGCGAGCAATTATGGTGACACTTTAAATTTTAAATTTCGTTGGTTTTCACACAGCTCCATCTCATGTGTTGGTAGATTGCTATAAAAGAAAAGTGAAAATTTGGCCCACTAGACCGATTATTAAAAAAAAGAAGTAAAACTTTTTGGGGCTAAGACAAAGTGACAGTGAAGCAATGGTTATCACATTTCGGTGTGATTTTGCTGCTTGCAGTTTCCTTGCTCTCAAACTGCTTTCTTTATCTTTGATGTCGGGACATTTGACATTCCTAGAAAAGAGAAAAGAAACAAACTTTCCCCCTCCCCAAAAAAATGAAAGCTATGTCTGAGTGAAACAAGAGTTTAATTGCATTAACTTATTCAAGTGGAGTTTTAGGTTTTATTCTATGAAGTGCTTGTTGCACCACTTTTATTGTCTCCCACAGGTTTTCAGTGGGATTTCTTCCAATTGATTCTTCAGTGGAGGGAGTGAGACTGCTTTGAAAAGTTTTG
Source organism: Coloeus monedula (assembly GCF_965178545.1). NCBI lineage: Eukaryota > Metazoa > Chordata > Aves > Passeriformes > Corvidae > Coloeus > Coloeus monedula. The sequence goes on along the minus strand of NC_138809.1, from coordinate 2,128,632 downwards.
CAAGAGTTGCAGTCTGTGAATCAGGCATTTGGATTGCCTTTTTTTTTTTTTTCAGCGTTTTAGTAGGCTTCTGCTTTTCACCCTGGAGCAGTTTACCTTATCAGTTTGCTCCTTTTGTTCTAGTGGTTTTCCTTTTTGGACAAGATCAAGTTCAGCAGCAAGCAATGCTACTGCCTAAAACCCCCTTCTCTCTCCTTTTTTTTTTTTTTTTTAATGACCAATCACATTTTTAGCAATCAATTACCTTTTAGTAACCAATTGTTCTTTATCTAATTTTTTTTTTTTTTTACTAAGTCCACCCAGGATTAGAGAGGTGACTGACAAATTAACCAAGGAAGGACAGCAAAACATTTTCCCCATAGGTTTCTCTACAGCCCCCACAGATGAGGCTGCCTGACAAATACCTGGGCCTGCACAGGGACAACACCATCCCCACAAGGCTGCAGGATTAGAATCTGCCAATTCTAGTTCTCCACAATAAAGCACAGACTGGTGGCGAGGCTCCCCACAAGATAGGAGCTCGCCTCAGAACTGAAACCTGCCAATGTTGGCTTTTCACAACAAAACACAAAAGGCACAGGGGCACGGATCCCCTCCAAACAGGAGCCTTACAGCTCCGCACAAAACACCGAGCAGAAAAGGGAACTAAACACCCAAACCTATTAATCACAATGTCCACAATTCTTACAACTTCTGCCATCACCTTTGCCATTGCTTTCGCCTTTTCTTCATCTCTTACTTTTCTAACCAGTTCCTTTCAAATTTCTCACTATTCTCTGCCACTCTCCCCTTACTCTAACATTATCTGCACTTTCATTTTCTGCCAAGATTTTTTTTATTCTTACTCTTTCCAGTCTGATACCAAGCTCTCTCCTCTGGCAGCTTGGACACCACCCACGCCATCTAGTAGAAGTACAATACCACTTTCTCTCACAATTAACACATGCACACAAACCCAAGCTTCACAACTGTTTTCATACACTAAACATGGGATTTCAAAAGGGAAATTAGCTGGGGTTATATTAGAAAAGTGTTGGAGCCTGGGTGTTCTCAATTCAGTAACTAAAATCTTTCTCCTCTAAAATCCAGCCCCCCTTTGGACAGTAAGGTTGAATTCCAAACCAACAGTTTATATGATTTATCCTCGTTCACTCTTTGCCAAACGCTTCGCTTTTCTCTGGCCGAGCCCATGGCCGGGGTACGGAAGCGCAGATAGAGCTCCTCACTCGCTCCACACTTTGACAGCACATCTCATCCACTCTCACTCACACAGCAGCAGAACAGCAACAGACAAAACACAAATAGCCGTACAATAGCGCATAACAGCGGGGTCCAACCCCTTAAAGGTACCTTTCACAGTGGGGTCCAACCCCGGGGGGTCCAACCCCTTTAAAAGTCGGGGTCCAACCCCTTAAAAGTACTTTTCCTCTTGCCCAGGACTAATTCTGGGAGACCCAGTCTTCCTCGGGACTTTCAACCCACCCTCAGGGACTCAAACCCTGCACCTGCAGTTATTCTGTGTTTCAAAGGAATAGCAAATCCCTTAATTTGGTGCAGATGGTCCTTGTCTGCCCCTGCCGTGAGCCAAAGGACACCTGAGCTCCCCCTGAAAATTCAGGGTCGCGACTGGGAGGTCTGCTTCCCCCTGGATCCGGCAGTCGCGCAGAGAGGGTCCCATCTGGGGTGCCAGATGAATCACACCGCAACCGGGCCAGGAGACCCTTCAGAGACAGAGTCAGAGAAGTGGGTATTTGCTTTATTCGGCGCGCCGGCTGTGTGGGGATCGCTCCTCCAAACACACACACCTGGTGCTCTCTACAACACAGTATGAAGGGTTAAATGATGAATATTCATCACATTCCTTGGGACAGGTGTGGTTATACAAATTAATTCTCGGAAGTCATTAGCATGTGGGCCAGGCATGCACTGTGTGTCCTGGTGGTCGAACTGGAGGAAGGCCTCTCCTCTTCCTCGGGGGTCTTTCTGATGAAGACCAGTAGTCATCCTCCCAGTGAACTTTTCACCTTTCTCCCTGGGCATGCGTAGTCCTTTGAGGAATGATTCAGCAGTCTCGGAGATGATCCTTGTCCCCTCTATCTTGACAAGATTAGGGTGAATTGGGCTTCTCAGCCTTTGTAATTAACATCTTCTGTCTGAAGTAACATTTGCTGTCTCCCAATAGTTCACTTGTGCTTCCATGAGTTAGTTCCTGACTGCCCCTTCTTCATTGGGAGCCCAGAGCTTTTCTGTTAATTGCCCTTTATTGTCCTGCCGCCTCTCAGAGATAACTCCCTCTGGACTATCATCTGTTAATGAGCCCAATCAACACCTGGCCTCATGACTCATTACCCCATTGTGAGATGCTCCACCCAGAGGGAGGAACCAAGCATCCCAGCGGGGATATAAGCTGGGACTCTGAGCACCAGAGACAACCCTTCCCACTGGATTTCCAGAGAACAGAAGCTACACAGCCACCATTGGACTTTCTGAGGAAGAGCAGACTCTTTTACTACAGGATCACCGCTTCAGAGGACTGCAGCCACCATTCAGGCAGACTGCTACCACCACCCTGCCTAACAGGGACTCAGGTTGTACCTTGACTCTGTCAGTTTGACAGTATTTTCTTTTACTTTTTTCCTCCTTTTCTTTAACTTCCCCATTAAATTGTTATTCTGACTCGGTGCCTCCCACTGGTTTGTTTTCAAACTAGTACACTGGTTCAGGGTTTGCCACTGGTTCAGGGTTTGCCACTGGTTCAGGTTTTTAGGGCTGGTTCAGTTTTTGGGGCTGGTTTAGGTTTTTAGGTCCAGTTCAGTTTTTGGGGCGGGTTTAGGTTTTTTGGGTAGTTCAAGTTTTGAGGCTGCTTTGGATTTTGGGACTAGCTCAGGTTTTGTCACTGGTTCCATTTTTTGGGCTGGTTTGGGTTTTGGGGCCAGTTCAGGTTTTTGGGGCCAGTTTGGGTTCTGGGGCTTATTCCAATTTAAGGATGGGTTCAGGTTTTGGGACTGGTTTGGGTTTTTGGGGCTAGTTCAGGTTTTCAGGTCCAGTTCAGGTTTTGGGGCTGGTTCAGGTTTTTGGGGCCAGTTCGGGTTATGGGGCTTCTTCCAATTTAAGGACCGGATCAGGTTTTAAGGTTGGTTCAGGTTTTGGGTCCAGTTCAGTTTTTGGGGCTGGTTCAGTTTTTGGGGCTGCTTTAGGTTTTTTGGGTAGTTCAAGTTTTGAGGCGGGTTCAGGTTTTGCCACTGGTTCAGGGTTTGGGACTTGTTCAGGTTTCTGGGGCTGGTTCAGTTTTTGGGACTGGCTCAGGTTTTTAGGTACAGTTCAGTTTTTTTGGGCTAGATCAGTTTTTGTCACTGGTTCAGGTTTTTGGACTTGCTTGGGTTTTGGGGCTGGTTCAGATTTTTAGGGCTGGTCCATTTATTTTGGGGTGGCTTAGGTTTTTTTGGGTAGTTCAAGTTTTGAGGCTGGTTCAGGTTTTGCCACTGGTTCAGGGTTTGGGACTGGTTCAGGGTTTTGGGGGCTGGTTCAGCCTTTGTGGCTGGTTAAGGGTTGGGGGGCTAATTGAGGTTTTAGGGCTACTTCAGGTTTTGGGGCTGATTGAGGTTTGATGGTTGTTTCAGTTTTTGTCACTGGTTCAGGTTTTTAGGGCTGGTTCAGTTTTTGGGGCTGGTTTAGGTTTTTTGGGTAGTTCAAGTTTTGAGGCTTCTTCGGATTATGGGACTAGCTCAGTTTTTGTCACTGGTTCCATTTTTTGGGACTGGTTTGGGATTTGGGGCCATTTCAGGTTTTTGGGGCCAGTTCGGGTTCTGGGGCTTATTCCAATTTAAGGATGGGTTCAGTTTTTGGGGCTGGTTCAGGGTTTTGGGGCTGGTTCAGGTTTTGCCACTGGTTCAGATTTTGGGGCTGGTTCAGGGTTTTGGGGCTTGTTCCGATTTTGGGGGAAATTCAGTTTTTGGGCCTGGCTCAGATTTTACGTGCAGCACACATTTTACCTCTGGCTCAGCTTTTTAGGGCCTGTGCAGTTTTTAGGACCAGCTCACCCTTCCAGCCTGGATGGTTTGCAGAGCAGGGCTGGCTGGCAAGCGCCCCTGCAGGGGCAGCTGCGAGGGAAGCAGCCCGGAAATGCAGCAATGCATCATTTTGTGCCTCTGCCCAAGGCACTGAGGGAGCCCCAAAACTCAGGCAAATCCCACAAGGATCTGCTCAGCACCCTGAGCGGGACCCTCCTCCTTCCCAAGCTGAGCAGGCAGAGCTGAACAAACCAACCCCATTTCTCCCGCTTTAATCCAAACGCTGCCTTTTGGGTCCAAGAAGAGGCAAAAGGGTCCTGTGCCCCCCCGGCACTGGGAGGGGGAATGGGGAGGCCCTGGGGTGCTGTGAAGGGCAGTGAGGGACCCCTGGGGGGACTCGATGCCTCCCAGTGATCCCCAATTTCCCCCCAGGGTCACATCACACTCTCGTAGGTGGCACCGGGGTCCTGCTGTCCCTCGTAGGGTCCCGGCAGCTGCGCGTTGGTCACTTGTGGATGCCGAGGGGGGGCAGGGCCGGGGGACACCCGTGGGGGCGGTGACAGAGACAGCGGTTGTGGGGACCTGGGAGGGGGTGACACCCGTGGGGGACGTGTCCCTGTCCCCAGCCCCGTACTCACCCCCCGCCCGCTCGCTGCCCACGCCGTGGGGCTCCAGCAGCTCCCCCTCCTCCGGGGGGGCCCTGCGGGGATAAGGGGGGGCCTGAGGGGGTGTCTGGGGAAGGGGGAAAGGGGAGTCACGGCCGGAGCCCCCCCACTCACCTGTCCTGGGGCTTCCTGGCGGCTGCAAGGAAAAGGGGAGGGGGTGACCGTGGACACCCCGGGACCCCTGAACCTTCCTGGAACCTCGGCAGCTCCGACCACCCACGGGACCCCCAAATGCCCACTGGAGCCCCGATTCCCACCGCACCCCTGATTCCCCCCTGGACACTCCAAGCACCCCTGAACCCCCAGAACTTCTGCACCACCGCAGTGCCCCTGAGCCCCCCGGTGCCCAAGAACCCCTTGAGCCCCCAGAACCCCAAGCCCAACAGGGAGGGGCACCCCCAAAACTCCCCCAGAAGCCCAGAAAGATCCCCCAACATCCCTGCACGGCCCTCCAGGAACTCCACAAACCCTCCAGGAGCTCCCACTGCCAGCCCAATGTTCCTCAAAGCCCACCCAGGGCTGCCCCTGGAGACCAACCAAGACCCTCCAGAAACTTCCTAAAGCCCCCAGGACCCACAGCCGAGGTCACTGTGGGCTCCGTTTCCCCCAGCTCAGGGACTGTGGCTGCTGCCCCATCGCCCCCCCACTCTGGGGGCTTCCCCTCACTCCAGCACCCCCGTTGGCCCCATTCTCACCCACCCAGGCGCTGCCACCGGTGCCAGCCCACAATGACACCCAGGAGCAGGACCAGGAACAGGAGGCTCCTGCCGATGTTCGCAGCCACTGCTGGGGACAGAGGGGGACACATCAGGGTCAGCTGCCATGCCGGGGCTTCTGCACCCTCCAGTAACCCCGAGTGAGCCCACCTGTGTCCCAGCGTGCCCGCGGTGTCACCGTCAGTGCCAGCTCGGGGCTGAGCGCCCGGAACACGCGGTGCCCGTCCTGTCCCAGCTGGTTGGTGGCCACGCACTGGTAGGTGCCGGAATGTCCCACATGGACGTCGCCGAGCTCCAGGAGGGGACCCCGGGCCACCTCGCTGCCGTTGCACAGCCAGGTGAAGGTGACAGGGGCTGAGCCCACCTGCACCGAGCAGCGCAGGGTCACGGGGTCACCTGCGTGCACCGGCTGTGCCAGGGCACCCGGGCTGATGGTGGCATTGGCCACGGGCACTGCGGGGACACAGACGGGGTTGAGGCCGGGGGGAGGGGCTGGCACTAGGAGAGGGGCGCGGGAGTCAGAGCGGGATGGGTGAGATGTCGCGGATGGGTCATGCCAGGGAGGGGAAAGGAGGCACCGGGAATGGTGTCTGGAAAGGATGGGTGTCCCCAGGCAGGACTGGGGGACCCGTGGCGGCTGTTGGGGCTCCCCGCGCCCATCCCCGCACTCACTGCGCACCGTGACGCGGAGCCGGGCGCTGCTCTTCCGCACGGCCCCCGCTCGGAGCGCACCTGGCAGCTGTAATTCCCCCAGTGGGAGACCCCCACGGCGGGCAGCAGGAGCTGCGGGGACCCCTGCGGGCCCCCCACCAACCGCCCGTGCCGGTAGAAGAGGTGCAGGAGGGGGGCTCGGGGCCGCAGGGGGCTGGGGGTGCTGAGGCAGCTGAGATTCAGGTGGGACCCCTCGGGGGGCTCGGGGGGACACTCCAGCACCAGCATCGGGGTGAGAGAGGGAAGGAGATGAGGGGGAGGATGTGACCCCGAGGCTGCTGTGAAGGGGCTGTGGGGGTGCTGAGGTGTGGGGGTGTCGGGGTGTCAGAGTGGCGGCTGTGGGGTGCTCACCGTGCACTGTCACTGTCATCGGCGCCGACTCCGTCTCAATCCACCCCTGTGACACCTCGGAATACACCCAGCCCTTACAGTGGTAGCGGCCGCTGTGGTGCAGGCGCAGAGGGGACAGGGACAGCTCGGTCCCATCGCGGAATCTCTGCAGTTGTTTCTCCTCGCGGTAGAAGGACACCCAGGTCACCGGATTGTCCTGCCAGCTCCGGCAGCGCAGTGTCACCGTGTCCCCCTCCAGCAGCGCCCGCGCCGGCACCTGCAGCACCAGCCGGTCTGGGGGACAGGGGGGTCCCGTCACACCGCGGGGATCCGTGGGGTCCCGATGGCACCGGGACGCCCCGATTGGGTCACACCCAGCGCACCAGGGGTCCCCAATTCCAACACGGAGCTCCGCTCGCTCTGGGATGCTCTGGGATGTCCCCGTGTGCAGGGGACGGGCTCTCGTCACACCAGGGGGGTGACCCATGGAGCGGAGCCCACCCAGAGCCCTCGGGGACCCGCGGGTGCCAGGCTGGGGACACCCAACCCCCCTCACCATTGGAGACGCTCACGGGGGGGCTGCGCCCGGTGCCGGGTCTGTCACACTGGTAGGTGCCACTCTCGGTGACAACGAATCGGTCGGGTCCCTTCTGCCACCAGCGCTGCCCGTCCTTGTACCAGGTGGTGGCAGCGGCGGTGCCCGAGCCCTGGCAGGTCAGTGTCACCCGGTCCCACAGCACCGGCGGCGTCCAGGGGGGATCCACGAGGAGCTGGGTGGTCTGGGCGCCTGCGGGTGACAGGGGACACCAGCCTGCCAGGGCCAGCGCGGGATGGGGACAGCGGGGCGGGGACGTGGCATCCCCCCGAGGACTCACCAGCGAGGCCGAGGGTCTGGGCTGGAAGGGAGAAGGGACAGGGCTGGGTGGGGGTGGCAGCGCGGGGACAGCGGCACGCGGGGCACGGAGTGTGGGGCTGTCCCCAAACTGTCCCCACGGGGTCACCGGAGTGGCACGGAGGTCTCGGGGATTGGGACACCTCTGTCACCCTGGGCTGAGGCAGGACATGGGGACACTGTGGCCACTCCGGGCATGGGGACTCGACCGACACCCGGTGCTGGCCCTGGTCACCTCCAGCAGCCCCACGGCTCCTCTCACCACCACCAAATCTCCCTGGTGCTTGGCCCTTTCTCCTTGCCCCTGTCCTCATGCCTGGCCCAGTCCCATCGTGCCCAACCCCACATCCCCGTCCTTACATTCCTGTCCCTCCATTCCTTCCCCTGTTCCCCACAGCGGCCCGACGACTCCGGTGACATTTAAGGGGTCCATGCCCATGCTCGGGCTCTGCTGGCCTTGGGGACCTCAGGGCACCCCGCAGCCCCCCTCTGCCCCCTCCCCACCGCTCTCTGCCTCACCAGGGCCCATCCCCGGGGCGTCAGGCCCGTGCCCGGGGCACTCACCCCACAGGAGCAGCGCCACCTTCCCGGCCATCCCGCTGTCCCCGGCCACCCGGGCTGGCTGTCACACGCTGCCGGGGCCACCTGTCCCCTGGGTGGCGGGCAGGAAGCGAGGTCACGTCTCGTCCCCACGTGTTGGTGGCCCTTGGTGGGGGCAGGGTGGTTGCAGGGTGGGGACAGGGTGGAGACACAGCAGGGGACAGGCTGGGGCCATGGTGGGACATGGTGTTCCCAGGAGTGGGGGGCTCAGGGCATGTGGGGATCTGAGGATGGGTGTCCCAGGGGAATGGGGAGAGAGGGGAAGTGACAGGGAGTGTCTGTCTGGGGAATGGGGGTCCCCATGTGTCAGGGGGTCCCCAGGATGGGGTCCTGAAGGAATGGGGGGCAAAGGGGGTGTGGGTAAGGGGATGGAGATGCTGGGCAACAGGAGATCCAGGATGGGGCTCCGAGAAAAGGGGGACACAGGGAATGGGGCTGCCACGGTCGGGTTCCCAGGGGAATGGGGGTCCCAGGGATGGGCAGTGCCTGGGGGGGCTCGTGGGTCGCAGCTCCTTCACCGGGTGCCTCAGATTTTGGGGTGACTCAGGGCCCAGCACGGCCCCCCCGGGGCGCTCATTACCTGGGGTGGCATCACAGGGGGGTCCTGGGTAGCTCCGGTTCTGTGTCCCCCCCACCCTTTGGCTTTTTCCTCTTTATTTCTCTTTTGTCCTTCATTTCCTCACGGTTGTGCCACGCTGCCTCACCCCCCAGTGTGCGGCTCAGTGATCCTGGGGAGCTCCTGAGCAGGGAACGGGTTGGAGGCACCCTGGGCAGGGGGAATAGGGGGTGCGGGGGCGCAGAGAGGGGTGGGGGGGCAGTGGGGGATGGGGGTGTCCGGCTGTGCCCCCCAACACTTTCACTTTCTCTCTGTGGCAGCAGAAGGAAGAGGCCGTTTGTGCTGAGAGTCAGACGGGGGCGGGTTCTGACCTGGGGGGGCACATCCAGAGGGGTCCTGTCCTGGGGGGAGGTCCCTGTTCTGGGGGTGACACGTCCTGGGGGGATCCTGTCCCAGGGCTGCCCCATCCCGGCTGCCAGGGGGGTCCTGTCCTGGGGGATGGCGGTGCTGGGGGGGTCTCTGGACACATTCCTTGGGGGGGGTCTCTTACCCAGTGGTGGCACATCCTGGGGACCCCTGTCCTGGAAGGGCCCTGCCGGCTCCCACTGTCCCTGCTTGGGCACTGTGACCTCTGCAGGGCACAAATTTGGGGCTGCCCTGTCCCTTCTAGGTCCCTTCCCCTTGATGGTCCCCTCCACTCTGGGAGCCCCCAGTCCCCCTTTGGGATCCCCCAAGGTGCAGCCCCTCTTCCCCATCCTGCAGCCCCCTGTGACCCTTCTGTGGCTGAGAAGCCCCACGGGGTGCCAGTGGGGGTGACAGGGGGTGGGTGTCAGTCGGGGAGGGCACAGACCCCGCCACAACCTCCCACAGCCACCCCAAGCCCCCAGCCCTGGCAGGGTCTCAGCGCTGGCAACCAGGAAATGGATGAGACCCTGCAGATGAAACGCTCGGGACACTCCTGGCTGTGCCCCGCTCTGCCTACAACACCTGAGCACCAACCTGCCCCCTCTGCCTCAACACCCGCATGGAAAAATGGAGCTTTTTCCCTTCTGGAAATGGCTGATTTGGCCAAAAATTGATAACACACCACTGAGGCACCACAAATGTGGAGGGGCTGAAGCTGTTGTGGGGCTGCCCCCCCTCTCCGGCTCCCACTTCCCCCCGTGTGGTTTCCGTCCCGGGGGGTTGGGACACTTTGGGTTTGTTGGTTTTGGGAGAAAACCTATTTCAGACTTCTCCATTCTCGCTCATCCCCTGCAGGATCTGAGCTGGCAAGAGCAGCTTGGGAATGGAGCCCCAGGCAGGAAGCAGCTCCCAAACTCCTCCGTGCAGCCAGTGGCCATCCAAGTGTGGGGCCAGGCCACGCCACAGCCCCACTGCGCAGGGATGGGCATTGGCCAGCCCTGCTCTGGCCAGCCCCAGGGGCAGCCAGGACCTGAGGGTCCCCCCCACCCCCTGGGCTTTGACTCTCGCAGCTTTAGAGCTGCTGCAAGGTGAGAATTGTGTGGGGAAAAGGCGTGGCTGTGGTTTGCTCAGGCCTGCGAAAAGCACAAAAGCCAAGGGGAGCCCAAGCAGTGGCTCTGCGAGCGAGGGCCTTTGATGGTTTGCAGAGCAGGGCTGGCTGGAAAGCGCCCCTGCAGGGGCAGCTGCGAGGGAAGCAGCCCGGAAATGCAGCAATGCATCATTTTGTCCCTCTGCCCAAGGCACTGAGGGAACCCCAAAACTCAGGCAAATCCCACAAGGATCTGCTCAGCACCCTGAGCGGGACCCTCCTCCTTGCCGAGCTGAGCAGGCAGAGCTGAACAAACCAACCCCATTTCTCCCGCTTTAATCCAAACGCTGCCTTTTGGGTCCAAGAAGAGGCAAAAGGGTCCTGTGCCCCACCCCCCAGCACTGGGAGGGGGAATGGGGAACCCGTGGAGGGTACTGGGAGCACTGGGAGCACTGGGAGCACTGGAACGGGGAGCTCTGGGCAGCCCCACATGGGACCCCCCACTCGTGACCACCCCACCCCCAGGCAGGGGTGGGCACCCATGGGAGCCGTGGGGTGGGGGGGACACACGGGGGTGCCCTCACGCAGGGACATCCAGTGCCCCCCAGTGCCCCGCAGTGCCCCCAGTGTCACAGCACGTTCTCATAGATGTCACTGGGGTCCTGCTGTCGCCCGTGGGGTCCCGGCAGCTCCGCGTAGGTCCCCTGGGGGGATGTGGCGTGGGGGGACCCTGCGGGAGACAGCGGTTGTGGGGAGCCGGGTGGGGGTGACACCCGTGGGTGACGTGTCCCTGTCCCTGGCCCCGTACTCACCCCCTGCATTCCGGGTGCTCCCAACGAGGCTGTACAGCACCTCCCCCTCCTCTGGGGTGGCCGGGGGCTCTAGGGGGGCCCTGCGGGGGTAAAGGGGGGGGGCTGTGGGCTGGGGGGTTTATGGGGTGGAGGTAAAATTGAGCTCAGGACTGGAGCCCCCCACTCACCTTTCCTGGTGCTTCCTGGCGGCTGCAAAGAAAATGTGTGGGGTGACTGCGGCGTCCCTGGGGCCCCTAAAAACCCTCGGGACCCCTGAGTCCACCCAGAACCCCCAAGCCTCCCCTATGCCCCCCAGAAGCTCTGAACCACCCTGGTGTTCCCGAACCTCTGAGCCCCCAGAGCCCCAAGGCCGGGAGGGAGGGGGATCCCCCAAACACCGCTAAAACCCCTGAAAGTACCCCCAGCATCCCAACGCCACCCCAAAGCCCCCAGGATCCTGAGCTGGGGTCACAGGGGGCTCATCCACCCCCAAGTCGCGAGCTGTGGGTGCTGCCCCATTCCCTCCCTACTCTGGGGGGCTTCCCACCACCCCCGGGACCCCCGAAACCCCCATTGTCACCCACCCAGGCGATGCCACCGGTGCCAGCCCACAATGACACCCAGGAGCAGGACCAGGAACAGCAGGGAACCACCGACCCCTGCGGCCACTGCTGGGGACAGAGGGGGACACATCAGGGTCAGCTGCCATGCCGGGGCTTCTGCACCCTCCAGTAACCCCGAGTGAGCCCACCTGTGTCCCAGTGTCCCCGCAGTGTCACCGTCAGTGCCAGCTCGGGGCTGAGCGCCCGGAACACGCGGTGCCCGTCCTGTCCCAGCTGGTTGGTGGCCACGCACTGGTAGGTGCCGGAATGTCCCACATGGACGTCGCCGAGCTCCAGGAGGGGACCCCGGGCCACCTCGCGGCCGTTGTGCAGCCAGGTGAAGGTGACAGGGGCTGAGACCACCTGCACCGAGCAGCGCAGGGTCACGGGGTCACCTGCGCGCACCGGCTGTGCCAGGGCACCGGGGCTGATGGTGGCATTGGCCACGGGCACTGCGGGGACACAGACGGGGCTGAGGCCGGGCGGAGGGGCTGGCACCGGGAGAGGGGCGCAGGGACGCGGGAGTCAGAGCGGGTGGGTGAGATGTCGCGGATGGGTCATGCCAGGGAGGGGTGAGGAGGCACCGGGAATGGTGTCTGGAAAGGATGGGGGTTCCCAGGCAGGACTGGGGGACCCGTGGCGGCTGTCGGGGCTCCCCGCGCCCATCCCCGCACTCACTGCGCACCGTGACGCGGAGCCGGGCGCTGCTCTTCCGCACGGCCCCCGCTCGGAGCGCACCTGGCAGCTGTAATTCCCCGAGTGGGAGACCCCCACGGCGGGCAGCAGGAGCTGCGGGGACCCCTGCGGGCCCCCCACCAACCGCCCGTGCCGGTAGAAGAGGTGCAGGAGGGGGGCTCGGGGCCGCAGGGGGCTGGGGGTGCTGAGGCAGCTGAGATTCAGGGGGGACCCCTCGGTGGGCTCGGGGGGACCCTCCAGCACCAACAGCGGGATGAGATAGAGGGAAGGAGATGAGGGGGAGGATGTGACGCCGAGGCTGCTGTGAAGGGGCTGTGGGGGTGCTGAGGTGTGGGGGTGTCGGGGTATCAGGGTGGCAGCTGTGGGGTGCTCACCGTGCACTGTCACTGTCACCGGCGACGACTCCGACTCAATCCACTGTGACACCTCGTAATACACCCAGCCCCTGCACCGGTAGCGGCCGCTGTGGTGCAGCCGCAGAGGGGACAGGGACAGCTCGGTCCCATCGCGGAACAGCTGCAGTTGTTTCTCCTCGCGGTAGAAGGACACCGAGGTCACCGGATTGTCCTGCCAGCTCCGGCAGCGCAGTGTCACCGTGTCCCCCTCCAGCAGCACCCGCGCCGGCACCTGCAGCGCTAGAAGGGCTGGGGGACAGGGGGGTCCGGTCACAGCGCGGGGATCCGTGGGGTCCCGATGGCACCGGGACGCCCCGATTGGGTCACACCCAGCGCACCAGGGGTCCCCAATTCCAACACGGGGCTCCGCTCGCTCTGGGATGCTCTGGGATGTCCCCGTGTGCAGGGGACGGGCTCTCGTCACACCAGGGGGGTGACCCATGGAGCGGAGCCCACCCAGAGCCCTCGGGGACCCCGCGGGTGCCAGGCTCGGGACACCCAACCCCCCTCACCATTGGAGACGCTCACGGTGGGGCTGCGCCCGGTGCCGGCTCTGTCACACTGGTAGGTGCCACTCTCGGTGACAACGAATCGGTCGGGTCCCTGCAGCCGCCAGCGCTGCCCGTCCTTGTACCAGGTGGTGGCAGCGGCGGTGCCCGAGCCCTGGCAGGTCAGTGTCACCCGGTCCCACAGCACCGGCGGCGTCCAGGGGGGATCCACGAGGAGCTGGGTGGTCTGGGCGCCTGCGGGTGACAGGGGACACCAGCCTGCCAGGGCCAGCGCGGGATGGGGACAGCGGGGCGGGGACGTGGCATCCCCCCGAGGACTCACCAGCGAGGCCGAGGGTCTGGGCTGGAAGGGAGAAGGGACAGGGCTGGGTGGGGGTGGCAGCGCGGGGACAGCGGCACCCGGGGCACGGAGTGTGGGGCTGTCCCCAAACTGTCCCCACGGGGTCACCGATGTGGCACGGAGGACTCAGGGATTGGGACACCTCTGTCACCCTGGGCTGAGGCAGGACATGGGGACACTGTGACCACTCCAGGCATGGGGACTCGACCGACACCCGGTGCTTGCCCAGGTCACTTCCAGCAGCCCCACGGCTCCTCTCACCACCACCAAATCTCCCTGGTGCTTGGCCCTTTCTCCCTGCCCCTGTCCTCACGCCTGGCCCAGTCCCATCGTGCCCATCCCCACATCCCCGTCCTTACATTCCTGTCCCCCAGTTCCCCACAGCCACCCCACGACTCCGGTGACATTTAAGGGCTCCATGCCCATGCTCGGGCTCTGCTGGCCTTGGGGACCTCAGGGCACCCCGCAGACCCCCTCTGCCCCCTCCCCACCGCTCTCTGCCCCACCAGAGCCCATCCCCGGGGCGTCAGGCCCGTGCCCGGGGCACTCACCCCACAGGAGCAGCGCCACTTTCCCGGCCATCCCGCTGTCCCCGGCCACCCGGGCTGGCTGTCACACGCTGCCGGGGCCCCTTGTCCACTGGGTGGCGGGCAGGAAGCGAGGTCAGGTCTCGTCCCCACGTGTTGGTGGCCCTTGGTGGGGGCAGGGTGGGGGCAGGGTGGAGACACAGCAGGGGACAGGCTGGGGCCATGGTGGGACATGGTGTTCCCAGGAGTGGGGGGCTCAGGGCATGTGGGGATCTCAGGATGGGTGTCCCAGGGGAATGGGGAGAGAGGGGAAGTGACAGGGAGTGGCTTTATGGGGAATGGGGGTCCCCATGTGTCAGGGGGTCCCCAGGATGGGGGTCCTGAGGGAATGGGGGACAAAGGGGGTGGGGGAAAGGGGATGGAGATGCTGGGCAACAGGAGACCCAGGATGGGGCTCCGAGAAAAGGGGGACACAGGGAATGGGGCTGCCACGGTCGGGTTCCCAGGGGAATGGGGGTCCCAGGGATGGGCAGTGCCTGGGGGGGCTCGTGGGTCGCAGCTCCTTCACCGGGTGCCTCAGATTTTGGGGTGACTCAGAGCCCAGCACGGCCCCCCCGGGGCGCTCATTACCTGGGGCGGCATCACAGGGGGGTCCTGGGTAGCTCCGGTTCTGTGTCCCCCCCACCCTTTGGCTTTTTCCTCTTTATTTCTCTTTTGTCCTTCATTTCCTCACGGTTGTGCCACGCTGCCGCACCCCTCAGTGTGCGGCTCAGTGATCCTGGGGAGCTCCTGAGCAGGGAACGGGTTGGGGGCACCCTGGGCAGGGGGAATAGGGGGTGCGGGGGTGCCAAGAGGGGTGGGGGGGCAGTGAGGGATGGGGGTGTCTGGCTGTGCCCCCCCACACTCTCACTTTCTCTCTCGGGCAGCAGAAGGAAGAGGCCGTTTGTGCTGAGAGTCAGACGGGGGCGGGTTCTGACCTGGGGGGGCACATCCAGAGGGGTCCTGTCCTGGGGGAAAAGGGCTCCTCTGCTGTGGTGACACCTGGGTCTTGTCCCAGGCGGGTCCTCGTTCTGGGGGTGCCACGTCCTGGGGATTCCTGCCCCAGAGGTGGCACATCCTGGGGACCCCTCTCCTGGGGGGCCCTGAGCATTCCCGCTGGGGCACTGTGACCTCCGGGGTGCCCCAAATTCAGGAATTCCCTGTCACAACCTGCCCCTGACAATGGTAACTGCCAGGCTCAATTTGGTTGAATTCCCCTCATTCCCAATTGGTTGAGACAAAATCCTACATCCACAGGATAAAGGCACAAAGCTTTTCCCACACCAATTTTTTCCCAGTAAAGAAAAATCAGCTCAGCCAAAATCAAACCGACACTCTTACAAAATGCTCTGGTTTATAGAATCCTTTTAATCGTTGGTCTCCCAACAAGTCTCTCACAATAAAAACCCAAACAAATCACAGAGAAATGAGACTTTTTGGTTCCCTTTAGGAGCCCATTGGTGCATCCCACAGCCGCGTTTGCCTGTGGGTAACACGGAGTGGGAAATCTCCCTGAGTGTCCAACAGGTGCACGGGATTGTTCCCTGTCTGCTGGGCAGCAACCCAGCCCACAAGGATGGCTTTTCTGGGGCCATATTTAGGAACTCTTCCCATTTTTCTCATTGCCACCCCAAGACTTGATTGACTTCCCATGGCTTCTGCTGCCAAAAGGGAACAACTCTGTCCATCCTGAGAGCACTGCACAGGAAGCTGTGGAAATGCCCGTGTGTCCCTCAGGGTCTGATTCCCTGGTAAATCCACTCCATCCCACTCTGAATTTTCCTGCCTGGGCACTCCCTGCTCCTGCTCCCACCGCCCGTTCCCCAGATCCACGTGTGGAGCCACGGCTCGATATTTCCACACTTCTCCCTCTCGTGTGGCGGCCGCAACCAGAACCCAACCATTCTTTCCAGGAGCTTCCAAAGGGTGGCAGGTTTGAGCCAGGAAGGAGGAGGGTCCCGCTCAGGGTGCTGAGCAGATCCCTGTGGGGTTTGCCTGAGTTTTGGGGCTCCCTCAGTGCCTTGGGCAGAGGCACAAAATGATGCATTGCTGCATTTCCGGGCTGCTTCCCTCGCAGCTGCCCCTGCAGGGGCGCTTTCCAGCCAGCCCTGCTCTGCAAACCATCAAAGGCCCTCGCTCGCAGAGCCACTGCTTGGGCTCCCCTTGGCTTTTGTGCTTCTCGCAGGGCTGAGCAAACCACAGCCACGCCTTTTCCCCACACAATTCTCACCTTGCAGCAGCTCTAAAGCTGCGAGAGTCAAAGCCCAGGGGGCGGGGGGGACCCTCAGGTCCTGGCTGCCCCTGGGGCTGGCCAGAGCAGGGCTGGCCAATGCCCATCCCTGCGCAGTGGGGCTGTGGCGTGGCCTGGCCCCACACTTGGATGGCCACTGGCTGCACGCAGGAGTTTGGGAGCTGCTTCCTGCCTGGGGCTCCATTCCCAAGCTGCTCTTGCCGCCTCAGATCCTGCAGGGGATGAGCGAGAACGGAGAAGTCTGGAATAGGTTTTCTCCCAAAACCAATAAACCCAAAGTGTCTCAAACCCCCGGGACGGAAACCACACGGGGGGAAGTGGGAGCCGGAGAGGGGGGGCAGCCCCACAACAGCTTCAGCCCCCCCACATCTGCGGTGTCTCAGTGGTGTGTTATCAATTTTTGGCCAAATCAGCCATTTCCAGAAGGAAAAAATCTCCATTTTTCCATGTGGGTGTTGAGGCAGAGGGGGCAGGTTGGTGCTCAGGTGCTGTGGCCAGAGTTGGGCACAGCCAGGAGTGTCCCGAGCGTTTCATCTGCAGGGTCTCATCCATTTCCTGGTTGCCAGCGCTGAGACCCTGCCAGGGCTGGGGGCTTGGGGTGGCTGTGGGAGGTTGTGGCGGGGTCTGTGCCCTCCCCGACTGACACCCACCCCCTGTCACCCCCACTGGCACCCCGTGGGGCTTCTCAGCCACAGAAGGGTCACAGGGGGCTGCAGGATGGGGAAGAGGGGCTGCACCTTGGGGGATCCCAAAGGGGGACTGGGGGCTCCCAGAGTGGAGGGGACCATCAAGGGGAAGGGACCTAGAAGGGACAGGGCAGCCCCAAATTTGTGCCCTGCAGAGGTCACAGTGCCCAAGCAGGGACAGTGGGAGCCGGCAGGGCCCTTCCAGGACAGGGGTCCCCAGGATGTGCCACCACTGGGACAGGGACCCCCCACCCCCAGGAATGTGTCCAGAGACCCCCCCAGCACCGCCATCCCCCAGGACAGGACCCCCCTGGCAGCCGGGATGGGGCAGCCCTGGGACAGGATCCCCCCAGGACGTGTCACCCCCAGAACAGGGACCTCCCCCCAGGACAGGACCCCTCTGGATGTGCCCCCCCAGGTCAGAACCCGCCCCCGTCTGACTCTCAGCACAAACGGCCTCTTCCTTCTGCTGCTGGGGAGAGAAAGTGAAAGTGTTGGGGGGCACAGCCGGACACCGCCATCCCCCACTGCCCCCCCACCCCTCTCTGCGCCCCCGCACCCCCTATTCCCCCTGCACAGGGTACCCCCAACCCGTTCCCTGCTCAAGAGCTCCCCAGGATCACTGAGCCGCACACTGGGGGGTGAGGCAGCGTGGCACAACCGTGAGGAAATGAAGGACAAAAGAGAAATAAAGAGGAAAAAGCCAAAGGGTGGGGGGGACACAGAACCGGAGCTACCCAGGACCCCCCTGTGATGCTGCCCCAGGTAATGAGCGCCCCGGGGGGGCCGTGCTGGGCCCTGAGTCACCCCAAAATCTGAGGCACCCGGTGAAGGAGCTGTGACCCACGAGCCCCCCCAGGCACTGCCCATCCCTGGGACCCCCATTCCCCTGGGAACCCGACCGTGGCAGCCCCATTCCCTGTGTCCCCCTTTTCTCCGAGCCCCATCCTGGGTCTCCTGTTGCCCAGCATCTCCATCCCCTTTCCCCCACCCCTTTTGCCCCCCATTCCCTCAGGACCCCCATCCTGGGGACCCCCTGACACATGGGGACCCCCATTCCCAGACAGACACTCCCTGTCACTTCCCCTCTCTCCCCATTCCCCTTGGACACCCATCCTGAGATCCCCACGTGCCCTGAGCCCCCACTCCTGGGAACACCATGTCCCACCATGGCCCCAGCCTGTCCCCTGCTGTGTCTCCACCCTGCCCCCACCCTGCCACCACCCTGCCCCCACCAAGGGCCACCAACACGTGGGGACGAGACCTGACCTCGCTTCCTTCCCGCCACCCAGGGGACAGGTGGCCCCGGCAGCGTGTGCCAGCCAGCCCGGGTGGCCGGGGACAGCGGGATGGCCGGGAAGGTGGCGCTGCTCCTGTGGGGTGAGTGCCCCGGGCACGGGCCTGACGGCCCGGGGATGGGCCCTGGTGAGGCAGAGAGCGGTGGGGAGGGGGCAGAGGGGGTCTGCGGGGTGCCCTGAGGTCCCCAAGGCCAGTAGAGCCCGAGCATGAGGTGACCAAGATTGTGAGGTGGCCATGGGGACCGGAACAGGGGGACAGGAATGGAGGGAGTGGGATGTAGCAAAAGGAACCTTGGGGCTGGGGCAGCTGTGGGTACCGAGCCAGGGGGACAGGGATGCAGGGATAGGGACAAGGGCCAAGCACCATCAGGATGGGCCACGGGGCCAGGTGCCATTGGGATGGGATCATGGGCAGAGGGCCGTGGGGATGTGGCCGTGGGGACAGGTGCTGTGGGGTGGGTGGAAGTGACTTGTACAAGCATGGGGTGCCCACAGTGTCCCCATGTCCTGCCTCAGCCCAGGGTGACAGAGGTGTCCCTGTCCTCAAGACCTCCGTGCTAAACCAGTGACCCCGTGGGGACAGTTTGGGGACAGCCCCACACTCCGTGCCCCGGGTGCCGCTGTCCCCGCGCTGCCACCCCCACCCAGCCCTGTCCCTTCTCCCTTCCAGCCCAGACCCTCGGCCTCGCTGGTGAGTCCTCGGGGGGATGCCACGTCCCCGCCCCGCTGTCCCCATCCCGCGCTGGCCCTGGCAGGCTGGTGTCCCCTGTCACCCGCAGGCGCCCAGACCACCCAGCTCCTCGTGCAGCCCCCCTGGACACCGCCGGTGCTGTGGGACCGGGTGACACTGACCTGCCAGGGCTCGGGCACCGCCGCTGCCACCACCTGGTACAAGGACGGGCAGCGCTGGCGGCTGCAGGGACCCGACCGATTCGTTGTCACCGAGAGTGGCACCTACCAGTGTGACAGACTCGGCACCGGGCACAGCCCCCCCGTGAGCGTCTCCGATGGTGAGGGGGGTTGGGTGTCCCGAGCCTGGCACCCGCGGGGTCCCCGAGGGCTCTGGGTGGGCTCCGCTCCATGGGTCACCCCCCTGGTGTGACGAGAGCCCGTCCCCTGCACACGGGGACATCCCAGAGCATCCCAGGGCGAGCGGAGCCCCGTGTTGGAACTGGGGACCCCTGGTGCGCTGGGTGTGACCCAATCGGGGCGTCCCGGTGCCATCAGGACCCCACGGATCCCCGCGGTGTTACCGGACCCCCCTGTCCCCCAGACCGGCTGGTGCTGCAGGTGCCGGCACGGGCGCTGCTGGAGGGGGACACGGTGACACTGCGCTGCCGGAGCTGGCAGGACAAACCGGTGACCTCGGTGTCCTTCTACCGCGAGGAGAAACAACTGCAGAGATTCCGCGATGGGACCGAGCTGTCCCTGTCCCCTCTGCAGCTGCACCACAGCGGCCGCTACCACTGTAAGGGCTGGGTGTATTCCGAGGTGTCACAGGGGTGGATTGAGTCGGAGTCGGCGCCGGTGACAGTGACAGTGCACGGTGAGCACCCCACAGCCGCCACTCTGACACCCCGACACCCCCACACCTCAGCACCCCCACAGCCCCTTCACAGCAGCCTCGGGGTCACGTTCACCCTGCTCCATCTCCTTCCCAGAGTTCTTCTCGGTGCCGGTGCTGGAGGGTCCCCCCGAGCCCACCGAGGGGTCCCCCCTGAATCTCAGCTGCCTCAGCACCCCCAGCCCCCTGCGGCCCCGAGCCCCCCTCCTGCACTTCTTCTACCGGCACGGGCGCTTGGTGGGGGGCCCGCAGGGGTCCCCGCAGCTCCTGCTGCCCGCCGTGGGGGTCTCCCACTCGGGGAATTACAGCTGCCAGGTGCGCTCCGAGCGGGGGCCGTGCGGAAGAGCAGCGCCCGGCTCCGCGTCACGGTGCGCAGTGAGTGCGGGGATGGGCGCGGGGAGCCCCGGCAGCCGCCACGGGTCCCCCAGTCCTGCCTGGGGACACCCAGCCCTCCATGACGTTTTCCGGGTCCCCCCTTCACTGCCCGGGTATCCCCATCCCTCACCCGCTGCCCTCACCCCTCCCTGGGTCCACCCGACCCCTCTCTGAGATCCCTCCACACTATCCAGGTCCCACCAACCCTGTCTGGATCCACACCCCTCCCTCGGGTACCCCCATCCCTCTCAAGGTGTTCCTTCCCTGAAACCGCCCATCCTTCCTTGGGGTCCATTCCTGCCCTTTCCAAGCCTCCCCCACCATCTCTGTGTGCCCCCGTCCTCACAGGGCTCCCTTCGATGCTCTCTAAACTTCCTCGGGTCCTTCACTGTCCCCTGGTGTCCCCTTCCCGCAGGGGTCCCGCTCTCGGGGGTGTCCGTGTCGGCGCAGCCCCCCGGGGCACAGGTGGCACTGGGGGACCGCCTGGTGCTGAGCTGCGCGGTGGCTGCGGGGACAGGGCCTCTGTCCTTCTCCTGGCACCGGGGGGACTCGTGGGCACCGCTGGGCACCGGCCCCCGCCTGGAGCTGCGCCACATTGGAGACAATGACAGCGGCCACTACCAGTGCAGGGCCAGCAACGGGGACAGCGTGGCCGAGAGTGTCCCCATGAATGTCACCGTCCTGGGTGAGCAGGACCCTCAGGAATGGGGTGACCCCACCCACCACATCCCCGTCCCCCCTGGCCAGGTGCCAGCCCCGTCTGTGTCCCCGCAGTGCCCGTGGCCAATGCCACCATCAGCCCCGGTGCCCTGGCACAGCCGGTGCGCGCAGGTGACCCCGTGACCCTGCGCTGCTCGGTGCAGGTGGGCTCAGCCCCTGTCACCTTCACCTGGCTGCGCAACGGCCGCGAGGTGGCCCGGGGTCCCCTCCTGGAGCTCGGCGACGTCCATGTGGGACATTCCGGCACCTACCAGTGCGTGGCCACCAACCAGCTGGGACAGGACGGGCACCGCGTGTTCCGGGCGCTCAGCCCCGAGCTGGCACTGACGGTGACACCGCGGGCACGCTGGGACACAGGTGGGCTCACTCGGGGTTACCGGAGGGTGCAGAAGCCCCGGCATGGCAGCTGACCCTGATGTGTCCCCCTCTGTCTCCAGCAGTGGCTGTGAACATCGGCAGGAGCCTCCTGTTCCTGCTCCTGCTCCTGGGTGTCATCGGGGGCTGTCACTGGTGGCACTGCCTGGGTGTGTGACAATGGGGCCAACGGGGGTGCTGGAGTGAGGGGAAGCCCCCAGAGTGGGGGGGCGATGGGGCAGCAGCCACAGCCCCTGACCTGGGGGAAACGGAGCCCACAGTGACCTCGGCTGGGGGTCCTGGGGGCTTGAGGAGGATTCTCGAGGGTCTTGGTTGGGCTTCAGGGGCAGCCCTGGGTGGGCTTTGAGGAACATTGGGCTGGCAGTGGGAGCTCCTGGAGGGTTTGGGGAGTTCCTGGAGGGCCGTGCAGGGATGTTGGGGGATCTTTCAGGGGCTTGGGGAGTTTTGGGGGTGCCCCTCCCTGCCGGGCTTGGGGTTCTGGGTCACCAGGGGGCTGTGGGGCACTGCGGTGGTGCAGAAGTTCTGGGGGTTCAGGGGTGCTTGGAGTGTCCAGGGGGGAATCAGGGGTGCGGTGGGAATCGGGGCTCCAGTGGGCATTGGGGGGTCCCGTGGGTGGTCGGAGCTGCCGAGGTCCCAGGAAGGTTCAGGGGTCCCGGAGTGCCCACGGTCACCCCCTCCCCTTTTCCTTGCAGCCGCCAGGAAGCCCCAGGACAGGTGAGTGGGGGGGCTCCGGCCGTGACTCCCCTTTCCCCCTTCCCCAGACACCCCCTCAGGCCCCCCCTTATCCCCGCAGGGCCCCCCCGGAGGAGGGGGAGCTGCTGGAGCCCCACGGCGTGGGCAGCGAGCGGGCGGGGGGTGAGTACGGGGCTGGGGACAGGGACACGTCCCCCACGGGTGTCACCCCCTCCCGGGTCCCCACAACCGCTGTCTCTGTCAGCGCCCCCACGGGTGTCCCCCGGCCCTGCCCCCCCTCGGCATCCACAAGTGACCAACGCGCAGCTGCCGGGACCCTACGAGGGACAGCAGGACCCCGGTGCCACCTACGAGAGTGTGATGTGACCCTGGGGGGAAATTGGGGATCACTGGGAGGCATCGAGTCCCCCCAGGGGTCCCTCACTGCCCTTCACAGCACCCCAGGGCCTCCCCATTCCCCCTCCCAGTGCTGGGGGGGCACAGGACCCTTTTGCCTCTTCTTGGACCCAAAAGGCAGCGTTTGGATTAAAGCGGGAGAAATGGGGTTGGTTTGTTCAGCTCTGCCTGCTCAGCTCGGGAAGGAGGAGGGTCCCGCTCAGGGTGCTAAGCAGATCCTTGTGGCATTTGCCTGAGTTTTGGGGCTCCCTCAGTGCCTTGGGCAGAGGCACAAAATGATGCATTGCTGCATTTCCGGGCTGCTTCCCTCGCAGCTGCCCCTGCAGGGGCGCTTTCCAGCCAGCCCTGCTCTGCAAACCATCCAGGCTGGAAGGGTGAGCTGGTCCTAAAAACTGCACAGGCCCTAAAAAGCTGAGCCAGAGGCAAAAAGTGAGATGCACCTAAAATCTGAGCCAGGCCCAAAAACTGAATTTCCCCCAAAATTGGAACAAGCCCCAAAAACCTGAACCAGCCCCAAATACTGAACTGGTGGCTAAACCTGAACCAGCCCCAAAAACTGAACTGGACCCAAAAACTGACCCGGACCCAAAAACTGAACTGGACCCAAAAACTGAACCAGCCCTAAAAACCTGGACCCATCCTTAAATTGGAAGAAGCCCCATAACCCAAACTGGACCCAAAAACCTGAAGCAGCCCCAAAAACTGAACTGCACCCAAAAAATCTGAACTAACCCTAAAAAGCTGAACCAGTCCTTAAATTGGAATAAGCCCCATAACCCAAACTGGCCCCAAAAACCTGAATTGGCCCCAAGACCCGAACCAGCCCAAAAAATGGAACCAGTGACAAAAACTGAGCTAGTCCCAAAATCTGAAGCAGCCTCAAAACTTGAACTGCCCAAAAAACCTAAACCAGCCCCAAAAACTGAACTGGACCTAAAAACCTCAACCAGCCCCAAAAACTGAACCAGCCCTAAAAACCTGAGCTGTTGGAATTGAAAAAGAAGGCCCGGTGGCTCCGGCAAGCGGAGAAATTGCAGTCCAAAACCACTGTGGTTGAGAAGAGCAAGCTCCGTTTCTTCGCAATCCAAAGGCACTTACATAGTGGACCAGCTTGTGAACTCTTAAGTGGCTAAAAACTTATCAAAGCGAATTTCTGCTTGTACCTGATTGGACTTACATTGGCAAGCTTCTACAGTTATGTTATGATTCAAAGAATTCAGAGTTTACCTCCCCTTCTCCCGGTCTCATCTACACAGCTGTAAATCTTCAAAACACCCTTTTTGTTCCCAGCCCTGTTTTTTTCACACAGGCCTTTTTCTCATGCAGAGTTTTTGCTTGTACGGTCCTTTCATTGATCCCAATAAGGCTATTTTGCAACACTGAACCAGTGACAAAAACTGAAACAACCATCAAACCTCAATCAGCCCCAAAACCTGAACTAACCCTAAAACCTCAATTAGCCCCCCAAACCTAAACCAGCCACAAAGGCTGAACCACCCCCAAAACCCTGAACCAGTCACAAACCCTGAACCAGTGGCAAAATCTGAACCAGCCTCAAAATTTGAACTACACAAAAAACCTAAACCAGCCCCAAAAACTGAACCAGCCCCAAAAACTGAACTGGAACCAAAAGCTTACCCAACCCTAAAAACCTGAACCAGTCCTTAAATAGGAATAAGCCCCATAACCTGAACTGGACCTAAAAACCTGAACCAGCCCCCAAAACCCAAACCAGTCCCAAAACCTGAACCAGTGACAAACCCTGAACCAGCCCCAAACCTTGAATCAGCCCCAAATCCTGAATCAGCCCCAAACCCTGAATCAGCTCCAAACTCTGAACCAGCCCCAAAATCCTCCTCCCCCTTTCCCTCTCCCAAAAGCTCCAAACCTGACTCATCGGGGACACCTTTCAGGACACCGCTGAGGTTCCAAACAGGAAGCGAAGCCAAACAACTCCAAGGAAAATTTGGGGAGGTCAGAACGAGGCTAAATTGGAGCAGGTTGGGTTAATGCAGGCCCTTAATGAGGTGTTGTAATTAGGGCCAGGCTTCCTAAAGTTCAGCCGTGCTCCTGAAGCATCCCCGTGCACAAACACACGGCTCCGCTGCCTCTCGCGGGCATTTTGGGATACGGAGGCAGCACTGGACACATTTTGGGGGTAAAGTACCTCCGGCTCTGCCCTAAAGGACCGTTTTTTGGCTGCCGGGATGGTTTTCTGGGGCTTTTTTGGGGATTTGTTGAGAGTTGGGGATTGTTCAGTTGCGGGTGTTCCATGCTCCTTGGCCACACTGCCCATCCCTGATCCCTGAGGTTTTGGGACAGCGCAGTGACAGCCCCGGGTCCCCAAACCCCCCCAAGGCTCGGGCACAGCCTCCCATGAGCTCCCGGAGCAGGTTTTTGGTGATGATTTTGAGGATTTTGGGGTTGTTCCCGAGGGAGGGCAGTGCTCCGGGCGAGGCTGTGACATTGCGAAGGATCGCGATGGGGATGGAGCCCGAGAGCTGCGGGACAGGACGGGTTGAGAGACCCCAAAATCCTCCCAAATCCTCGCCAAATCCTCCCCAGCCTGGGGTTGGGGTGGGAAGGGGGGGTCAGGGAACGGCGGAGCCTCAGCTCCAGCAGCAGCGCGGGCACCGGGAGATGCCCCCTGTGCCCCGCCCGTGGCCACCGGGGGCTGGCGGGGGGTGGCGGGAGGGGGACCCGGGGACAGCTCCAGGAGCCGGGGACAGCGGGGCCATCCAGCGGCAGCGCTGGGCAGCTCCCAGTGCTCCCAGTCCAGCCTGACTGGGGCTGTCCCTCTGCTGTCCCCAGAGTGCCACCTGCTGAAGGGACACCCGGGCGGGCTCGGGTTCCCGATCCCGGCGTGGCTTCCCCGAGCCCATCCCGGCCGGATCTGCGCCGGCTCTGCGCTGTGCGGGAGCTGATCCCGGGCACGCGCGGCTGCGGGGTTTCCTGGGAATTCTCTTTCCTGCGAATTCTCTTTCCTGCGAATTCTGTTTGGAGCTTTAAATCCTGGTCCCAATCCCATGGCCCGGCACTGCGCCGTTTCCCGGGGCCTCGCTCCCAGAAATAGTCCCGAAGTTTGGCTGTGCTGGCCCCTCTGCAGGGGCTCTCCCACAGCCCGGCCCGCAGATCCCAGAGCAGCTTCCCAAATTCGGGCTGTTGGATGGAAGGGTTTGGCACCGAATGCCCCCGAGGTGACGGTGCCAGTCACCGCAGCCACCCCAGAGCCGGGAACTGCTGGGATTAATTAATTAATCCGGGGAATCCAATTAGGAGATTTTGATCCAGGTGCCTCCGAGATAAGAGATCCCAAAGCCGCCCGGGGCTCCTTGTGGGAGCGCAGGGAGATGGCAGCGCTCCCAACCTCCCGCCCCACAAGGCAAACCAGCTTCCCAAAGCAGTTGGGAGTGCAGCTAATCCCATTCCAGCTTTCCTTGCTCGCCTCTGGAAACCCCGAACGGCTTTGGCAAATCCTTTGGGGCAGATTTGTGGCCAGGGAAAACAGGGCTGAGCCCTAAAGCCGCCCTGGCCCGGGACAGCACCTGGAAGGGGGGAAAGGAGCGGCAGAAGGGGAAGGACATCCCAAAGGCCAGCCCAGGCTGCAAAGTGTCCCCAAGGGCGCGGGGACAGCGGTCCCTGGGCTCTGCCGGGACAGCGCGGGGACGCGCGGGGCTTTTCCTTCCAGAGGCGCCCAGGGGAAGGAGCTGCCGCTCGCTGTTTGTCCCCTCTCGCTGACAGCCGGCCAAGGGCTCGGGGACGTGCGGCGGTGCCGCCCCGTCGCCACGGGCAGCGATCCCGCAGCTGCCGAGCTCCTCGGCCCGAGCTGGAGCCCGGCAGCAGCGGCAGCGCCCCGAGAGCCCCGGCACGGAGCCGGGGCGGCCGGCGGGGGCCCAGCAGCCCAAGCCACGCCAGCGCTGCCCGCTGCTGCCCGGTAGCCGCCGGTGGCCAAAGGCCCGCAGCCGGCGCTCGCCGAGCGGCGCCTGAGCCCCGGAGCCGCTGCGGAGCCTCCGCTGGGCCCGGCCCTGGGGCGGGCGGGCGGCGCCGGGGGGAGGTGCGGGGAGCGTGGCGGGGAGCGGGGAGCCGGGGCAGGAAGGCCCGGCACTGCGGGAGCGGAGTCCTGGGCTCGGCCACTGCCGCAGGTCGCGGCTGCCATCGCGCTGCGAGGGCCGCCACTGTCCCGGGCTGCGGCGAGCGACGGGGCCGATGTGGCCCAAGCGGCTGCGCCAGCGTGGCCGAAGCCACTGTCGCCATCCAGCCGGGGTCACCTCCAGCAGCCCCGGCACGGCCGCGGGCCAGAGGCACGGCTCGATATTTCAGGGGAGCTGCCGAGCAGGGAACGGGACCTGAGGGTCCCCCCCGCCCCCTGGGCTTTGACTCTCGCAGCTTTAGAGCTGCTGCAAGGTGAGAATTGTGTGGGGAAAAGGCGTGGCTGTGGTTTGCTCAGGCCTGCGAGAAGCACAAAAGCCAAGGGGAGCCCAAGCAGTGGCTCTGTGAGCGAGGGCCTTTGATGGTTTGCAGAGCAGGGCTGGCTGGAAAGCGCCCCTGCAGGGGCAGCTGCGAGGGAAGCAGCCCGGAAATGCAGCAATGCATCATTTTGTGCCTCTGCCCAAGGCACTGAGGGAGCCCCAAAACTCAGGCAAATGCCACAAGGATCTGCTCAGCACCCTGAGCGGGACCCTCCTCCTTCCCGAGCTGAGCAGGCAGAGCTGAACAAACCAACCCCATTTCTCCCGCTTTAATCCAAACGCTGCCTTTTGGGTCCAAGAAGAGGCAAAAGGGTCCTGTGCCCCCCCCCGGCACTGGGAGGGGGAATGGGAAGGCCCTGGGGTGCTGTGAAGGGCAGTGAGGGACCCCTGGGGGGACTCGATGCCTCCCAGTGATCCCCAATTCCCCCCCAGGGTCACATCACACTCTCGGCGGTGGCACCGGGGTCCTGCTGTCCCTCGTAGGGTCCCGGCAGCTGCGCGTTGGTCACTTGTGGATGCCGAGGGGGGGCAGGGCCGGGGGACACCCGTGGGGGCGCTGACAGAGACAGCGGTTGTGGGGACCTGGGAGGGGGTGACACTCGTGGGGGACGTGTCCCTGTCCCCAGCCCCGTACTCACCCCCCGCCCGCTCGCTGCCCACGCCGTGGGGCTCCAGCAGCTCCCCCTCCTCCGGGGGGGCCCTGCGGGGATAAGGGGGGGTCTGAGGGGGGGTCTGGGGAAGGGGGAAAGGGGAGTCACGGCCGGAGCCCCCCCACTCACCTGTCCTGGGGCTTCCTGGCAGCTGCAAGGAAAAGGGGAGGGGGTGACCGTGGACACCCCAGGACCCCTGAACCTTCCTGGGACCTCGGCAGCTCCGACCACCCACGGGACCCCCCAATGCCCACTGGAGCCCCGATTCCCACCGCACCCCTGATTCCCCCTGGAGACTCCAAGCACCCCTGAACCCTCAGAACCGCAGTGCCCCTGAGCCCCCCGGTGCCCAAGAACCCCCTGAGCCCCCAGAACCCCAAGCCCAACAGGGAGGGGCACCCCCAAAACTCCCCCAGGACCCCTGAAAGATCCCCCAACATCCCTGCACGGCCCTCCAGGAACTCCCCAAACCCTCCAGGAGCTCCCACTGCCAGCCCAATGTTCCTCAAAGCCCACCCAGGGCTGCCCCTGGAGCCCAACCAAGACCCTCCAGAATCCTCCTCAAGCCCCCAGGACCCCCAGCCGAGGTCGCTGTGGGCTCCGTTTCCCCCAGCTCAGGGGCTGTGGCTGCTGCCCCATCGCCCCCCCACTCTGGGGGCTTCCCCTCACTCCAGCACCCCCGTTGGCCCCATTGTCACACACCCAGGCGGTGCCACCAGTGACAGCCCCCGATGACACCCAGGAGCAGGACCAGGAACAGGAGGCTCCTGCCGATGTTCACAGCCACTGCTGGGGACAGAGGGGGACACATCAGGGTCAGCTGCCATGCCGGGGCTTCTGCACCCTCCAGTAACCCCGAGTGAGCCCACCTGTGTCCCAGCGTGCCCGCGGTGTCACCGTCAGTGCCAGCTCGGGGCTGAGCGCCCGGAACACGCGGTGCCCGTCCTGTCCCAGCTGGTTGGTGGCCACGCACTGGTAGGTGCCGGAATGTCCCACATGGACGTCGCCGAGCTCCAGGAGGGGACCCCGGGCCACCTCGCTGCCGTTGTGCAGCCAGGTGAAGGTGACAGGGGCTGAGCCCACCTGCACCGAGCAGCGCAGGGTCACGGGGTCACCTGCATGCATCGGGTGTGCCAGGGCACCGGGGCTGATGGTGGCATTGGCCACGGGCACTGCGGGGACACAGACGGGGCTGAGGCCGGGCGGAGGGGCTGGCACCGGGAGAGGGGCGCAGGGACGCGGGGATGAGAGCGGGATGGGTGAGATGTCGCGGATGGGTCATGCCAGGGAGGGGTGAGGAGGCACCGGGAATGGTGTCTGGAAAGGATGGGGGTTCCCAGGCAGGACTGGGGGACCCGTGGCGGCTGTCGGGGCTCCCCGCGCCCATCCCCGCACTCACTGCGCACCGTGACGCGGAGCCGGGCGCTGCTCTTCCGCACGGCCCCCGCTCGGAGCGCACCTGGCAGCTGTAATTCCCCGAGTGGGAGACCCCCACGGCGGGCAGCAGGAGCTGCGGGGACCCCTGCGGGCCCCCCACCAACCGCCCGTGCCGGTAGAAGAGGTGCAGGAGGGGGGCTCGGGGCCGCAGGGGGCTGGGGGTGCTGAGGCAGCTGAGATTCAGGGGGGACCCCTCGGTGGGCTCGGGGGGACCCTCCAGAACCGGCATCGGGAAGACAGAGGGAAGGAGATGAGGGGGAGGATGTGACCCCGAGGCTGCTGTGAAGGGGCTGTGGGGGTGCTGAGGTGTGGGGGTGTCGGGGTGTCAGAGTGGCGGCTGTGGGGTGCTCACTGTGCACTGTCACTGTCACCGGCGCTGAACGTGCCCACCGCTGTGATACACTGGAATTCACCCAGCCCCTGCAGCGGTAGCGGCCGCTGTGGTGCAGCCGTAGAGGGGACAGGGACAGCTCGGTCCTATTGTGAAACCACTGCAGTTGTTTCTCCTCGCGGTAGAAGGACACCCAGGTCACCGGTTTGTCCTGCCAGCTCCGGCAGCGCAGTGTCACCGTGTCCCCCTCCAGCAGCGCCCGCGCCGGCACCTGCATCACCAGCCAGGCTGGGGGACAGGGGGGTCCGGTAACACCGCGGGGATCCGTGGGGTCCCGATGGCACCGGGACGCCCCGATTGGGTCACACCCAGCGCACCAGGGGTCCCCAATTCCAACACGGGGCTCCGCTTGCCCTGGCATGCTCTGGGATGTCCCCGTGTGCAGGGGACGGGCTCTCGTCACACCAGGGGGGTGACCCATGGAGCGGAGCCCACCCAGAGCCCTCGGGGACCCCGCGGGTGCCAGGCTCGGGACACCCAACCCCCCTCACCATTGGAGACGCTCACGGGGGGGCTGCGCCCGGTGCCGGGACTCTCACACTGGTAGGTGCCACTCTCGGTGACAACGAATCGGTCGGGTCCCTGCAGCCGCCAGCGCTGCCCGTCCTTGTACCAGGTGGTGGCAGCGGCGGTGCCCGAGCCCTGGCAGGTCAGTGTCACCCGGTCCCACAGCACCGGCGGCGTCCAGGGGGGCTGCAGGAGGAGCTGGGTGGTCTGGGCACCTGCGGGTGACAGGGGACACCAGCCTGCCAGGGCCAGCGCGGGATGGGGACAGCGGGGCGGGGACGTGGCATCCCCCCGAGGACTCACCAGCGAGGCCGAGGGTCTGGGCTGGAAGGGAGAAGGGACAGGGCTGGGTGGGGGTGGCAGCGCGGGGACAGCGGCACCCGGGGCACGGAGTGTGGGGCTGTCCCCAAACTGTCCCCACGGGGCCACCGGTGTGGCACGCTGGTCCCAGGTATGGGGACACTGCGGTTACCCTGGGCTGGCACAGGTCACCCCCACCAGCTCCACGGCCTCTGTCCCCAAGGTCACATCCCCATGGTGCTTGTCCCTTTTTCCCTGTCCCTGTATCCCCGTCGCCCCCATTCCTGTCCCCCACAGCCACCCCACTACTCCGGTCACATTTAAGGGGTCCATGCTCTGCTGGGCTCTGCTGGCCTTGGGGACCTCAGGGCACCCCGCAGCCTCCCTCTGCCCCCTCCCCACCGCTCTCTGCCTCACCAGGGCCCATCCCCGGGCCGTCAGGCCCGTGCCCGGGGCACTCACCCCACGGGAGCAGCGCCACCTTCCCGGCCATCCCGCTGTCCCCGGCAACCCGGGCTGGCTGTCACACGCTGCCGGGGCCACCTGTCCCCTGGGTGGCGGCTCTTCGGTCGAAAGGGAAGGAAGTGAGGTCAGTTCTCACTCCTACGTTTTGGTAGCCCTTGGTGGGGGCAGGGTGGTGGCAGGAGGGGGCATGGTGGTGATGGTGGGGCGGTGTGGGGACGTGGTGGGGACACGGTGGGGACATGGTGTTACCAGAATTTGAAGGCTGTGATGTCAAGATAGAGGGGACAAGGATCATCTCCAAGACTGCTGAATCATTCCTCAAAGGACTACGCATGCTGTACTAGTTTGAAAACAAACCAGTGGGAGGCACCAAGTCAGAATAACAATTTAATGGGGAAGTTAAAGAAAAGGAAAGAAAAAAAAACTAAAAGAAAACATGGGTTCAAACTGACAGAGTCAAGATATAACCTGAGTCCCTGTTAGGCAGGGTGGTGGTAGCAGTCTGCTAGAATGGTGCCTGCAGTCCTCTGAAGCGGTGATCCTGTAGAAAAGAGGGTCTGCTCTTCCTCAGAAGGTCCAGTGGTGGCTGTGTAGCTCCTGTCCTCTGGAAATCCAGTGGAAAGGCCTCCTCTCTGGTGTTCAGCCTCAGCTTATATCCACGCTGGGATGCTTGGTTCCTCCCTCTGGGTGGAGCATCTCACAATGGGGTAATGAGTCATGAGGCAAAGTGTTGATTGGGCTCATTAACAGATGATAGTCCAGAAGGAGTTATCTCTGAATCAGGCGGCAGGACAATAAAGGGCAATTAACAGAAAAGCTCTGGGCTCCCAATGAAGAAGGGGCAGTCAAGAACTAACTCATGGAAGCACAAGTGAACTATTGGGAGACAGCAAATGTTAGTTCAGACAGAAGATGTTAATTACAAAGCCTGAGAAGCCCAATTCACCCTAATCTTGTCAAGATAGAGGGGACAAGGATCATCTCCGAGACTGCTGAATCATTCCTCAAAGGACTACGCATGCCCAGGGAGAAAGGTGAAAAGTTCACTGGGAGGATGACTACTGGTCTTCATCAGAAAGACCCCCGAGGAAGAGGAGAGGCCTTCCTCCAGTGCGACCACCAGGACACACAGCGCATGCGTGGCCCACATGCTAATAACTTCTGAGAATTAATTTGTATAACCACACCTGTCCCGAGGAATGTGATGAATATTCATCATTGAACCCTTCATACTGTGTTGTAGAGAGCACCAGGTGTGTGTGTTTGGAGGAGCGATCCCCACACACCCGGCGCGCCGAATAAAGCAAATACCCACTTCTGTGACTCTGTCTCTGAAGGGTCTCCTGGCCCGGTTGCAGTGTGATTCATCTGGCACCCCAGATGGGACCCTCTCTGCCCGGCTGCCGGATCCAGGGGGAAGCAGACCTCCCAGTCGCAACCCTGAATTTTCAGGGGGAGCTCAGCTGTCCTTTGGCTCACGGCAGGGGCAGACAAGGACCATCTGCACCAAATTAAAGGATTTGCTATTCCTTTGAAACACAGAATAACTGCAGGTGCAGGGTTTGAGTCCCTGAGGGTGGGTTGAAAGTCCCGAGGAAGACTGGGTCTCCCAAAATTAGTCCTGGGCAAGAGGAAAAGTACTTTTAAGGGGTTGGACCCCGACTTTTAAAGGGGTTGGACCCCCCGGGGTTGGACCCCACTGTGAAAGGTACCTTTAAGGGCTTGGACCCCGCTGTCATGCGCTATTGTACGGCTATTTGTGTTTTGTCTGTTGCTGTTCTTCTGCTGTGTGAGTGAGAGTGGATGAGACGTGCTGTCAAAGTGTGGAGCGAGTGAGGAGCTCTATCTGCAGTTCCGTACCCCGGCCACGGGCTCAGCCAGAGAAAAGCGAAGCGTTTGGCAAAGAGTGAACGAGGATAAATCATATAAACTGTTGGTTTGGAATTCAACCTTACTGTCCAAAGGGGGGGTGGATTTTAGAGGAGAAAGATTTTAGTTACTGAATTGAGAACACCCAGGCTCCAACACTTTTCTAATATAACCCCAGCTAATTTCCCTTTTGAAATCATGTGTTTAGTGTATGAAAACAGTTGTGAAGCTTGGGTTTGTGTGCATGTGTTAATTGTGAGAGAAAGTGGTATTGTACTTCTACTAGATGGCGTGGGTGGTGTCCAAGCTGCCAGAGGAGAGAGCTTGGTATCAGACTGGAAAGAGCAAGAATAAAAAAAATCTTGGCAGAAAATGAAAGTGCAGATAATGTTAGAGTAAGGGGAGAGTGGCAGAGAATAGTGAGAAATTTGAGAGGAACTGGTTAGAAAAGTAAGAGATGAAGAAAAGGCGAAAGCAATGGCAAAGGTGATGGCAGAAGTTGTAAGAATTGTGGACATTGTGATTAATAGGTTTGGGTGTTTAGTTCCCTTTTCTGCTCGGTGTTTTGTGCGGAGCTGTAAGGCTCCTGTTTGGAGGGGACCCGTGCCCCTGTGCCTTTTGTGTTTTGTTGTGAAAAGCCAACATTGACAGGTTTCAGTTCTGAGGCGAGCTCCTATCTTGTGGGGAGCCTCGCCACCAGTCTGTGCTTTATTGTGGAGAACTAGAATTGGCAGATTCTAATCCTGCAGCCTTGTGGGGATGGTGTTGTCCCTGTGCAGGCCCAGGTATTTGTCAGGCAGCCTCATCTGCGGGGCTGTAGAGAAACCTATGGGGAAAATGTTTTGCTGTCCTTCCTTGGTTAATTTTTTAGTCACCTCTCTACTCCTGGGGTGGACTTAGTAAAAAAAAAAAAAAAAAAGAGAGATCAAGAACAATTGGTTACTAAAAGATAATTGATTGCTAAAAATGTGATTGGTTATTAAAAAAAAAAAGAAAATGAGAGAGAAGGGGGTTTTAGGCAGTAGCATTGCTTGCTGCTGAACTTGATCTTGTCCAAAAGGAAAATCACTAGAACAAAAGGAGCAAACTGATAAGGTAAACTGCTCCAGGGTGAGAAGCAGAAGCCTACTAAAACCCTGAAGGGGAAAAAAAAGGTGGCAATCCAAATGCCTGATTCATAGACTGCAACTCTTGCAAAACTTTTCAAAGCAGTCTCATTCCCTCCACTGAAGAATCAATTGGAAGAAACCCCACTGAAAACCTGTGGGAGACAATAAAAGTGGTGCAACAAGCACTTCATAGAATAAAACCTAAAACTCCACTTGAATAAGTTAATGCAATTAAACTCTTGTTTCACTCAGACATAGCTTTCATTTTTTTGGGGAGGGGGAAAGTTTGTTTCTTTTCTCTTTTCTAGGAATGTCAAATGTCCCGACATCAAAGATAAAGAAAGCAGTTTGAGAGCAAGGA
Organism: Coloeus monedula; assembly: GCF_965178545.1. Taxonomy (NCBI): domain Eukaryota; kingdom Metazoa; phylum Chordata; class Aves; order Passeriformes; family Corvidae; genus Coloeus; species Coloeus monedula. The sequence continues at coordinate 2,094,845 of NC_138809.1, read as the reverse complement.
AACTGCAAGCAGCAAAATCACACCGAAATGTGATAACCATTGCTTCACTGTCACTTTGTCTTAGCCCCAAAATGTTTTACTTCTTTTTTTTTTAATAATCGGTCTAGTGGGCCAAATTTTCACTTTTCTTTTATAGCAATCTACCAACACATGAGATGGAGCTGTGTGAAAACCAATGAAATTTAAAGTGTCACCATAATTGCTGGCATTGTCAGTTGGTTAATGTTTGTAATTTGTTTGTAATTTGTTAATGTGTTTTCATTGCGAGTGACTTGGTGAAAGATGAAATAGTAGTTAAAGCATTCTACATATTCTTGAGTTTAATTTTTGTCTAACTTGGTTTGTCTTTTTACTGAAAAATGGTATGGTTAAAGTCTTATAGATGTATAATTTGTCTCAACCAATATTATCCTGAGAGTTGGTATAAGAATTTATACATATTTGAAATCCTACAAATATGGACTAACCTTCCCAGTTCTGCCTCAGAAGCCTTCAAAATTATTATAATCGGGCTAAATTTTTTGGATTTTCTAATTAGTGAATTAAAGAATCTTGACAAAACACAAGCAAATGCTACATGAGAAATGATTGAATCCCCCTTCCCAAACCAAGAGGGATACAGAAAAGCCTCTACCAGCTCTCAAACAAAAGTGCTGTTCAATCTCATGCCATATGTCTTAAGAGGATGCTTTAACTTTTCCTCACCCCTCCTATTTATAGCACATTCTGCAATCTCAGTTGGAGGTGCAGAATGGGATCAAGGCAATTTATTCACCAAAAAAAAAAAAAAACCACCCCAAAAAAAAAAAAAAAACAAACAGAAAAAACCCCAAAAGAACCCTACATTTGAAAGAGAATTCATTTCATTTCTAATCCCACCAAAATAAAGCCACAGTTGGTAGTTTGTGTCAAGATTAAATGACAAGAGTGCTATAATCTGTCTCCTGGAAAACAGAGCATAGCCCTAATGTAAAGGTATGTTTGCATGAGAACATTTTGTAGGAAAATGTTTTGTGTGTTAGTTTTCTATCATAAAAACGAATCCTTCATCATGTATAGAATTATACAGCAGAGTAAGAATATTATTATAACAAAAACTGTAGAAAGAAGCTACAACCAAAGAAGCCTCCTGAAGATACCTGACCAGGACTTTAAAGTGTAAGTTAAACCACTAAGATTAGATAAAGGGAAGAGAAATACCCACAGATAGTAAAAGAACAAATCAAGTGATCCCATTAGTAGGAGATGTTGAAATTCCAGAGAGATCAAAACGGGCTCCCCCAGTGATTATTGAACTACTGGAAGGGGCACAACCAGTGTCAATTAAACAATATCCACTAAGGCATGAAGCATGAGTAGGAATAGAACCAATAATTACTAAATTTATGAATCAGAGGTTGTTGAGAGAGTGTAGATCTTCCTGCAATACCCCAATTCTACCAGTACGAAAGCCAAATGAAAGTTATTGATTAGTTCAGGACCTGAGGACACTTTACTCACAAAATTACAAAGTGACTGGGTGTGGTTTTCAGTTTTTCATTTTAAAGATGCTCTCTTTTGTCTGCCATTAACTGAAAGCAGTCAGGAAATTTTTGCCTTTGAATGGGAAAACCCCAGAACAGGGAGAAAAAGCCAACTTACATGGATTGTATTGCCGCAAGGATTCAAGACCCATGATATTTGGAAATCAATTAGCCAAGGAACTGGAAGCCTGGACACCGCCACTTGGAGAAGGTACATTTCTGCGGTACGTTGATGATCTACTGATAGCAACAAGGACCCGTGAAGACTGCAAGAACTGGACTGTAAGTCTTTTAAATTTTCTGGGACGAAGTGGATATAGAGTCTCCCCTGAAAAGGCTCAGCTAGTCCTCCAGAAAGTTACATATCTGGGGTATGAACTGGCAGGAGGGGAGAGAGCCTTGGGAGACAACAGGAGAGAGGCAATTTGTCAAATATCCCGGCCAACCACAACCAAAGAACTGAGAACCTTTCTGGGAATGACAGGATGGTGTAGATTATGGATCTACAGCTGTGGACTCATTGTGAAACCTTTATACCAACTCCTAAAAGAGACTGGGGGAACTCACCTATGCTGGACACCAGAGACTAATAATGATTTGTAACTCTGAAACGTGAGCTGATGCAAGCTCCAGCACTGGGCATACTGGATGTCATTAACCCTTTTCTGTTGTTCTCACATGAGAGACAAGGACTGGCACTGGGACTTTTGGCACAGAAGCTGGGACCATACAAAAGGCCAGTGGCTTATTTCTCCAAGCAGCTGGACGTGGTCAGCCAAGGATGGCCCGCCTGCCTGCGTGCAGTGGCAGCCGTGATCCTGAACATAGAAGAAGCTCACAAGTTCACATTGGGCCAGCAGAGAACCGTTTTTGTCTCTCACCCAGTGTCAGCAGTGCTCACACAGAAAGGAAATCACTGGTTAACCCCATCTCACTTTGTCAAATACCAGGCTGTCCTAGCAGAATCAGAGGATGTGAGTATCCAAGTAACCAACGTTTTAAACCCAGCAGCTTACCTCCAGGGCAAGGCTGCTGAGGAGCCTGTACAGCAGGACTGCATTGAAACCATGGAGGCAGTTTACTCCGGCCGCCCGGACCTAAAGGACTCTCCAGTAGAAAATGCAGGAAACTGGTTCACCGACGGGAGCAGTTATGTCAAGGATGGTGAGCGGCTTGCTGGGTATGCAGTTACAACCACAGACGCTGTCATTGAGGCAAAACCGTTACCTGTGGGGACATCAGCTCAAAAGGCTGAAATAACAGCCCTAACTGGAGCCTTGGCGTTGGCCAAAGGAAAACGTATCAACATTTGGACTGATTCAAGGTATACTTTTGGGGTGGTACACGCTCACGGGGCTATCTGGAAAGAAAGAGGTTTATTAACCTCACAGAAGAAAGAAATCAAGCATGCTACTGAAATCATGCAGTTACTGGAAGCAGTGGTAAAACCTTCCAAAGTGGCTATAATGCATTGTAAGGGACACTCCCAGGGTAACACTATCCCTGAACTGGGAAATGCTATGGCAGACAAAACAGCAAAGGCAGTGGCCAGAAGAGTTCAGATCCAAGCCCTAACTCTAATTCCTTCTAGAATCCTTATGGATAAAAAACCCAAACAAACAAAAAAAAAAACCAAAAAACCAAGAAAAAAACCCCCATCATACGACACTGATGCTTTAATTAAATCCAAGAAACAAATGAGCACAGATGGGTGGGCTAAAATAAAAGATCTCATTGTAATACTCAGAAAACTGCGAACATTATTTATCCAAAGCGAACATTGCATCAAATCACCTTAGAAGACACTTCTTGGGGGTTTAAAGAGGTATGAGACAAACTTACATCGTGGTTACCCAACTTATCCTGGCTTAAACAATTGTTTGGAATAGCTATTTGTGTTATTGCATTCTTACTTACTCTTTGTATCAGTAGTTACTGTTGTATGATGTTATGTACTTGGAATCGCGATGCTTATGCTCAATGACACAAGCATAAACTTAGAAATAAGACAGAGAAGGGTTCTTACATTAAAGACATGCAAGATTGGTAAAGAATTACAAACAACCAAAGAAAAGGGGGGATTGAAGAAGGGGCAGTCAAGAACTAACTCATGGAAGCACAAGTGAACTATTGGGAGACAGCAAATGTTACTTCAGACAGAAGATGTTAATTACAAAGCCTGAGAAGCCCAATTCACCCTTATCTTGTCAAGATAGAGGGGACAAGGATCATCGCTGAGACTGCTGAATCATTCCTCAAAGGACTACGCATGCCCAGGGAGAAAGGTGAAAAGTTCACTGGGAGGATGACTACTGGCCTTCATCAGAAAGACCCCCGAGAAGGAAGAGGAGAGGCCTTCCTTCAGTGCGACCACCAGGACACACAGCGCATGCCTGGCCCACATGCTAATGACTTCTGAGAATTAATTTGTATAACCACACCTGTCCCGAGGAATGTGATGAATATTCATCATTGAACCCTTCATACTGTGTTGTAGAGAGCACCAGGTGTGTGTGTTTGGAGGAGCGATCCCCACACAGCTGGCGCGCCGAATAAAGCAAATACCCACTTCTCTGACTCTGTCTCTGAAGTGTCTCCTGGCCCGGTTGCAGTGTGATTCATCTGGCACCCCAGATGGGACCCTCTCTGCCCGGCTGCCGGATCCAGGGGGAAGCAGACCTCCCAGTCGCGACCCTGAATTTTCAGGGGGAGCTCAGGTGTCCTTTGGCTCACGGCAGGGGCAGACAAGGACCATCTGCACCAAATTAAGGGATTTGCTATTCCTTTGATACACAGAATAACTGCAGGTGCAGGGTTTGAGTCCCTGAGGGTGGGTTGAAAGTCCCGAGGAAGACTGGGTCTCCCAAAATTAGTCCTGGGCAAGAGGAAAAGTACTTTTAAGGGGTTGGACCCCGACTTTTAAAGGGGTTGGACCCCCCGGGGTTGGACCCCACTGTGAAAGGTACCTTTAAGGGCTTGGACCCCGCTGTCATGCGCTATTGTACGGCTATTTGTGTTTTGTCTGTTGCTGTTCTGCTGCTGTGTGAGTGAGAGTGGATGAGACGTGCTGTCAAAGTGCGGAGCGAGTGAGGAGCTCTATCTGCGGTTCCGTACCCCGGCCACGGGCTCGGCCAGAGAAAAGTGAAGTGTTTGGCAAAGAGTGAACGAGGATAAATCATATAAACTGTTGGTTTGGAATTCAACCTTACTGTCCAAAGGGGGGGTGGATTTTAGAGGAGAAAGATTTTAGTTACTGAATTGAGAACACCCAGGCTCCAACACTTTTCTAATATAACCCCAGCTAATTTCCCTTTTGAAATCCCATGTTTAGTGTATGAAAACAGTTGTGAAGCTTGAGTTTGTGTGCATGTATTGTGAGAGAAAGTGGTATTGTACTTCTACTAGATGGCGTGGGTGGTGTCCAAGCTGCCAGAGGAGAGAGCTTGGTATCAGACTGGAAAGAGCAAGAATAAAAAAAATCTTGGCAGAAAATGAAAGTGCAGATAATGTTAGAGTAAGGGGAGAGTGGCAGAGAATAGTGAGAAATTTGAGAGGAACTGGTTAGAAAAGTAAGAGATGAGGAAAAGGCGAAAGCAATGGCAAAGGTGATGGCAGAAGTTGTAAGAATTGTGGACATTGTGATTAATAGGTTTGGGTGTTTAGTTCCCTTTTCTGCTCGGTGTTTTGTGCAGAGCTGTAAGGCTCCTGTTTGGAGGGGACCCGTGCCCCTGTGCCTTTTGTGTTTTGTTGTGAAAAGCCAACATTGACAGGTTTCAGTTCTGAGGCGAGCTCCTATCTTGTGGGGAGCCTCGCCACCAGTCTGTGCTTTATTGTGGAGAACTAGAATTGGCAGATTCTAATCCTGCAGCCTTGTGGGGATGGTGTTGTCCCTGTGCAGGCCCAGGTATTTGTCAGGCAGCCTCATCTGCGGGGGTTGTAGAGAAACCTATGGGGAAAATATTTTGCTGTCCTTCCTTGGTTAATTTGTCAGTCACCTCTCTACTCCTGGGGTGGACTTAGTAAAAAAAAAAAAAAAGAGAGATCAAGAACAATTGGTTACTAAAAGATAATTGATTGCTAAAAATGTGATTGGTTATTAAAAAAAAAAAAAAAAAGGAGAGAGAAGGGGGTTTTAGGCAGTAGCATTGCTTGCTGCTGAACTTGATCTTGTCCAAAAAGGAAAACCACTAGAACAAAAGGAGCAAACTGATAAGGTAAACTGCTCCAGGGTGAGAAGCAGAAGCCTACTAAAACCCTGAAGGGGAAAAAAAAAAAAAAAGGTGGCAATCCAAATGCCTGATTCACAGACTGCAACTCTTGCAAAACTTTTCAAAGCAGTCTCACTCCCTCCACTGAAGAATCAATTGGAAGAAACCCCACTGAAAACCTGTGGGAGACAATAAAAGTGGTGCAACAAGCACTTCATAGAATAAAACCTAAAACTCCACTTGAATAAGTTAATGCAATTAAACTCTTGTTTCACTCAGACATAGCTTTCATTTTTTTGGGGAGGGGGAAAGTTTGTTTCTTTTCTCTTTTCTAGGAATGTCAAATGTCCTGACATCAAAGATAAAGAAAGCAGTTTGAGAGCAAGGAAACTGCAAGCAGCAAAATCACACCTAAATGTGATAACCATTGCTTCACTGTCACTTTGTCTTAGCCCCAAAATGTTTTACTTCTTTTTTTTTAATAATTGGTCTAGGTGGCCAAATTTTCACTTTTCTTTTATAGGAATCTACCAACACATGAGATGGAGCTGTGTGAAAACCAACGAAATTTAAAATTTAAAGTGTCACCATAATTGCTCGCATTGTCAGTTGGTTAATGTTTGTAATTTGTGTTTTCATTGCGAGTGACTTGGTGAAAGATGAAATAGTAGTTAAAGCATTCTACATATTCTTGAGTTTAATTTTTGTCTAACTTGGTTTGTCTTTTTACTGAAAAATAGTGTGGTTAAGGTCTTATAGATGTATAATTTGTCTCAACCAATATTATCCTGAGAGTTGGTATAAGAATTTATACATATTTGAAATCCTACAAATATGGACTAACCTTCCCAGTTCTGCCTCAGAAGGCTTCAAAATTATTATAATCGGGCTAAATTTTTTGGATTTTCTAATTAGTGAATGAAAAAAAAAATCTTGACAAAACACAAGCAAATGCTACATGAGAAATGATTGAATCCCCCTTCCCAAACCAAGAGGGATACAGAAAAGCCTCTACCAGCTCTCAAACGAAAGTGCTGTTCAATCTCATGCCATATGTCTTAAGAGGATGTTTTAACTTTTCCTCACCCCTCCTATTTATAGCACATTCTGCAATCTCAGTTGGAGGTGCAGAATGGGATCAAGGCAATTTATTCACCAAAAAAAAAAAAAAAAAAGAAAACAAAACCAAACCAAAAAAAACCCAAAAGAACCCTACATTTGAAAGAGAATTCATTTCATTTCTAATCCCACCAAAATAAAGCCACAGTTGGTAGTTTGTGTCAAGATTAAATGACAAGAGTGCTATAATCTGTCTCCTGGAAAACAGAGCATAGCCCTAATGTAAAGGTATGTTTGCATGAGAACATTTTGTAGGAAAATGTTTTGTGTGTTAGTTTTCTATCATAAAAACGAATCCTTCATCATGTATAGAATTATACAGCAGAGTAAGAATATTATTATAACAAAAACTGTAGAAAGAAGCTACAACCAAAGAAGCCTCCTGAAGATACCTGACCAGGACTTTAAAGTGTAAGTTAAACCACTAAGATTAGATAAAGGGAAGAGAAATACCCACAGATAGTAAAAGAACAGATCAAGTGATCCCATTAGTAGGAGATGTTGAAATTCCAGAGAGATCAAAACGGGCTCCCCCAGTGATTATTGAACTACTGGAAGGGGCACAACCAGTGTCAATTAAACAATATCCACTAAGGCATGAAGCATGAGTAGGAATAGAACCAATAATTACTAAATTTATGAATCAGAGGTTGTTGAGAGAGTGTAGATCTTCCTGCAATACCCCAATTCTACCAGTACGAAAGCCAAATGAAAGTTATTGATTAGTTCAGGACCTGAGGACACTTTACTCACAAAATTACAAAGTGACTGGGTGTGGTTTTCAGTTTTTCATTTTAAAGATGCTCTCTTTTGTCTGCCATTAACTGAAAGCAGTCAGGAAATTTTTGCCTTTGAATGGGAAAACCCCAGAACAGGGAGAAAAAGCCAACTTACATGGATTGTATTGCCGCAAGGATTCAAGACCCATGATATTTGGAAATCAATTAGCCAAGGAACTGGAAGCCTGGACACCACCACTTGGAGAAGGTACATTTCTGCGGTACGTTGATGATCTACTGATGGCAACAAGGACCCATGAAGACTGCAAGAACTGGACTGTAAGTCTTTTAAATTTTCTGGGACGAAGTGGATATAGAGTCTCCCCTGAAAAGGCTCAGCTAGTCCTCCAGAAAGTTACATATCTGGGGTATGAACTGGCAGGAGGGGAGAGAGCCTTGGGAGACAACAGGAGAGAGGCAATTTGTCAAATGCCCAGGCCAACCACAAGCAAAGAACTGAGAACCTTTCTGGGAATGACAGGATGGTGTAGATTATGGATCTACAACTATGGACTCCTTGTGAAACCTTTATACCAACTCCGAAAAGAGACTGGGGGAACTCACCTATGCTGGACACCAGAGACTAATAATGATTTGTAACTCTGAAACGTGAGTTGATGCAAGCTCCAGCACTGGGCATACTGGATGTCATTAACCCTTTTCTGTTGTTCTCACATGAGAGACAAGGACTGGCACTGGGACTTTTGGCACAGAAGCTGGGACCATACAAAAGGCCAGTGGCTTATTTCTCCAAGCAGCTGGACGTGGTCAGCCAAGGATGGCCCGCCTGCCTGCGTGCAGTGGCAGCTGTGATCCTGAACATAGAAGAAGCTCACAAGTTCACATTGGGCCAGCAGAGAACTGTTTTTGTCTCTCACCCAGTGTCAGCAGTGCTCACACAGAAAGGAAATCACTGGTTAACCACATCTCACTTTGTCAAATACCAGGCTGTCCTAGCAGAATCAGAGGATGTGAGTATCCAAGTAACCAACGTTTTAAACCCAGCAGCTTACCTCCAGGGCAAGGCTGCTGAGGAGCGTGTACAGCAGGACTGCATTGAAACCATGGAGGCAGTTTACTCCGGCCGCCCGGACCTAAAGGACTCTCCAGTAGAAAATGCAGGAAAACTGGTTCACCGACGGGAGCAGTTATGTCAAGGATGGTGAGCGGCTCGCTGGGTATGCAGTTACAACTACAGACGCTGTCATTGAGGCAAAACCGTTACCTGTGGGGACATCAGCTCAAAAGGCTGAAATAACAGCCCTAACTGGAGCCTTGGCGTTGGCCGAAGGAAAACCTATCAACATTTGGACTGATTCAAGGTATGCTTTTGGGGTGGTACACGCTCACAGGGCTATCTGGAAAGAAAGAGGTTTATTAACCTCACAGAAGAAAGAAATCAAGCATGCTACTGAAATCATGCAGTTACTGGAAGCAGTGGTAAAACCTTCCAAAGTGGCTATAATGCATTGTAAGGGACACTCCCAGGGTAACACTATCCCTGAACTGAGAAATGCTATGGCAGACAAAACAGCAAAGGCAGTGGCCAGTAGAGTTCAGATCCAAGCCCTAACTCTAATTCCTTCTAGAATCCTTATGGATAAAAAACCCAAACAACAACCAAAAAAAAAAAACAAAAAAAACCAAAAAACCAAGAAAAAACCCCCCATCATACGACACTGATGATTTAAATTAAATCCAAGAAACAAATGAGCACAGATGGGTGGGCTAAAATAAAAGATCTCATTGTAATACTCAGAAAACTGCGAACATTATTTATCCAAAGCGAACATTGCATCAAATCAGCTTAGATGACACTTCTTGGGGGTTTAAAGAGGTATGAGACAAACTTACATCATGGTTACCCAACTTATCCTGGCTTAAACAATTGTTTGGAATAGCTATTTGTGTTATTGCATTCTTACTTACTGTTTGTATCAGTAGTTACTGTTGTATGATGTTATGTACTTGGAATCGCGATGCTTATGCTCAATGACACAAGCATAAACTTAGAAATAAGACAGAGAAGGGTTCTTATTTTAAAGACATGGAAGATTTGTAAAGAATTACAAACAACCAAAGAAAAGGGGGGATTGAAGAAGGGGCAGTCAAGAACTAACTCATGGAAGCACAAGTGAACTATTGGGAGACAGCAAATGTTAGTTCAGACAGAAGATGTTAATTACAAAGCCTGAGAAGCCCAATTCACCCTTATCTTGTCAAGATAGAGGGGACAAGGATCATCGCTGAGACTGCTGAATCATTCCTCAAAGGACTACGCATGCCCAGGGAGAAAGGTGAAAAGTTCACTGGGAGGATGACTACTGGCCTTCATCAGAAAGACCCCCGAGAAGGAAGAGGAGAGGCCTTCCTTCAGTGCGACCACCAGGACACACAGCGCATGCCTGGCCCACATGCTAATGACTTCTGAGAATTAATTTGTATAACCACACCTGTCCCGAGGAATGTGATGAATATTCATCATTGAACCCTTCATACTGTGTTGTAGAGAGCACCAGGTGTGTGTGTTTGGAGGAGCGATCCCCACACAGCTGGCGCGCCGAATAAAGCAAATACCCACTTCTCTGACTCTGTCTCTGAAGTGTCTCCTGGCCCGGTTGCAGTGTGATTCATCTGGCACCCCAGATGGGACCCTCTCTGCCCGGCTGCCGGATCCAGGGGGAAGCAGACCTCCCAGTCGCGACCCTGAATTTTCAGGGGGAGCTCAGGTGTCCTTTGGCTCACGGCAGGGGCAGACAAGGACCATCTGCACCAAATTAAGGGATTTGCTATTCCTTTGATACACAGAATAACTGCAGGTGCAGGGTTTGAGTCCCTGAGGGTGGGTTGAAAGTCCCGAGGAAGACTGGGTCTCCCAAAATTAGTCCTGGGCAAGAGGAAAAGTACTTTTAAGGGGTTGGACCCCGACTTTTAAAGGGGTTGGACCCCCCGGGGTTGGACCCCACTGTGAAAGGTACCTTTAAGGGCTTGGACCCCGCTGTCATGCGCTATTGTACGGCTATTTGTGTTTTGTCTGTTGCTGTTCTGCTGCTGTGTGAGTGAGAGTGGATGAGACGTGCTGTCAAAGTGCGGAGCGAGTGAGGAGCTCTATCTGCGGTTCCGTACCCCGGCCACGGGCTCGGCCAGAGAAAAGTGAAGTGTTTGGCAAAGAGTGAACGAGGATAAATCATATAAACTGTTGGTTTGGAATTCAACCTTACTGTCCAAAGGGGGGGTGGATTTTAGAGGAGAAAGATTTTAGTTACTGAATTGAGAACACCCAGGCTCCAACACTTTTCTAATATAACCCCAGCTAATTTCCCTTTTGAAATCCCATGTTTAGTGTATGAAAACAGTTGTGAAGCTTGAGTTTGTGTGCATGTATTGTGAGAGAAAGTGGTATTGTACTTCTACTAGATGGCGTGGGTGGTGTCCAAGCTGCCAGAGGAGAGAGCTTGGTATCAGACTGGAAAGAGCAAGAATAAAAAAAATCTTGGCAGAAAATGAAAGTGCAGATAATGTTAGAGTAAGGGGAGAGTGGCAGAGAATAGTGAGAAATTTGAGAGGAACTGGTTAGAAAAGTAAGAGATGAGGAAAAGGCGAAAGCAATGGCAAAGGTGATGGCAGAAGTTGTAAGAATTGTGGACATTGTGATTAATAGGTTTGGGTGTTTAGTTCCCTTTTCTGCTCGGTGTTTTGTGCAGAGCTGTAAGGCTCCTGTTTGGAGGGGACCCGTGCCCCTGTGCCTTTTGTGTTTTGTTGTGAAAAGCCAACATTGACAGGTTTCAGTTCTGAGGCGAGCTCCTATCTTGTGGGGAGCCTCGCCACCAGTCTGTGCTTTATTGTGGAGAACTAGAATTGGCAGATTCTAATCCTGCAGCCTTGTGGGGATGGTGTTGTCCCTGTGCAGGCCCAGGTATTTGTCAGGCAGCCTCATCTGCGGGGGTTGTAGAGAAACCTATGGGGAAAATATTTTGCTGTCCTTCCTTGGTTAATTTGTCAGTCACCTCTCTACTCCTGGGTGGACTTAGTAAAAAAAAAAAAAAAGAGAGATCAAGAACAATTGGTTACTAAAAGATAATTGATTGCTAAAAATGTGATTGGTTATTAAAAAAAAAAAAAAAAAGGAGAGAGAAGGGGGTTTTAGGCAGTAGCATTGCTTGCTGCTGAACTTGATCTTGTCCAAAAAGGAAAACCACTAGAACAAAAGGAGCAAACTGATAAGGTAAACTGCTCCAGGGTGAGAAGCAGAAGCCTACTAAAACCCTGAAGGGGAAAAAAAAAAAAAAAGGTGGCAATCCAAATGCCTGATTCACAGACTGCAACTCTTGCAAAACTTTTCAAAGCAGTCTCACTCCCTCCACTGAAGAATCAATTGGAAGAAACCCCACTGAAAACCTGTGGGAGACAATAAAAGTGGTGCAACAAGCACTTCATAGAATAAAACCTAAAACTCCACTTGAATAAGTTAATGCAATTAAACTCTTGTTTCACTCAGACATAGCTTTCATTTTTTTGGGGAGGGGGAAAGTTTGTTTCTTTTCTCTTTTCTAGGAATGTCAAATGTCCTGACATCAAAGATAAAGAAAGCAGTTTGAGAGCAAGGAAACTGCAAGCAGCAAAATCACACCTAAATGTGATAACCATTGCTTCACTGTCACTTTGTCTTAGCCCCAAAATGTTTTACTTCTTTTTTTTTAATAATTGGTCTAGGTGGCCAAATTTTCACTTTTCTTTTATAGCAATCTACCAACACATGAGATGGAGCTGTGTGAAAACCAACGAAATTTAAAATTTAAAGTGTCACCATAATTGCTCGCATTGTCAGTTGGTTAATGTTTGTAATTTGTGTTTTCATTGCGAGTGACTTGGTGAAAGATGAAATAGTAGTTAAAGCATTCTACATATTCTTGAGTTTAATTTTTGTCTAACTTGGTTTGTCTTTTTACTGAAAAATAGTGTGGTTAAGGTCTTATAGATGTATAATTTGTCTCAACCAATATTATCCTGAGAGTTGGTATAAGAATTTATACATATTTGAAATCCTACAAATATGGACTAACCTTCCCAGTTCTGCCTCAGAAGGCTTCAAAATTATTATAATCGGGCTAAATTTTTTGGATTTTCTAATTAGTGAATGAAAAAAAAAATCTTGACAAAACACAAGCAAATGCTACATGAGAAATGATTGAATCCCCCTTCCCAAACCAAGAGGGATACAGAAAAGCCTCTACCAGCTCTCAAACGAAAGTGCTGTTCAATCTCATGCCATATGTCTTAAGAGGATGTTTTAACTTTTCCTCACCCCTCCTATTTATAGCACATTCTGCAATCTCAGTTGGAGGTGCAGAATGGGATCAAGGCAATTTATTCACCAAAAAAAAAAAAAAAAAAGAAAACAAAACCAAACCAAAAAAAACCCAAAAGAACCCTACATTTGAAAGAGAATTCATTTCATTTCTAATCCCACCAAAATAAAGCCACAGTTGGTAGTTTGTGTCAAGATTAAATGACAAGAGTGCTATAATCTGTCTCCTGGAAAACAGAGCATAGCCCTAATGTAAAGGTATGTTTGCATGAGAACATTTTGTAGGAAAATGTTTTGTGTGTTAGTTTTCTATCATAAAAACGAATCCTTCATCATGTATAGAATTATACAGCAGAGTAAGAATATTATTATAACAAAAACTGTAGAAAGAAGCTACAACCAAAGAAGCCTCCTGAAGATACCTGACCAGGACTTTAAAGTGTAAGTTAAACCACTAAGATTAGATAAAGGGAAGAGAAATACCCACAGATAGTAAAAGAACAGATCAAGTGATCCCATTAGTAGGAGATGTTGAAATTCCAGAGAGATCAAAACGGGCTCCCCCAGTGATTATTGAACTACTGGAAGGGGCACAACCAGTGTCAATTAAACAATATCCACTAAGGCATGAAGCATGAGTAGGAATAGAACCAATAATTACTAAATTTATGAATCAGAGGTTGTTGAGAGAGTGTAGATCTTCCTGCAATACCCCAATTCTACCAGTACGAAAGCCAAATGAAAGTTATTGATTAGTTCAGGACCTGAGGACACTTTACTCACAAAATTACAAAGTGACTGGGTGTGGTTTTCAGTTTTTCATTTTAAAGATGCTCTCTTTTGTCTGCCATTAACTGAAAGCAGTCAGGAAATTTTTGCCTTTGAATGGGAAAACCCCAGAACAGGGAGAAAAAGCCAACTTACATGGATTGTATTGCCGCAAGGATTCAAGACCCATGATATTTGGAAATCAATTAGCCAAGGAACTGGAAGCCTGGACACCACCACTTGGAGAAGGTACATTTCTGCGGTACGTTGATGATCTACTGATGGCAACAAGGACCCATGAAGACTGCAAGAACTGGACTGTAAGTCTTTTAAATTTTCTGGGACGAAGTGGATATAGAGTCTCCCCTGAAAAGGCTCAGCTAGTCCTCCAGAAAGTTACATATCTGGGGTATGAACTGGCAGGAGGGGAGAGAGCCTTGGGAGACAACAGGAGAGAGGCAATTTGTCAAATGCCCAGGCCAACCACAAGCAAAGAACTGAGAACCTTTCTGGGAATGACAGGATGGTGTAGATTATGGATCTACAACTATGGACTCCTTGTGAAACCTTTATACCAACTCCGAAAAGAGACTGGGGGAACTCACCTATGCTGGACACCAGAGACTAATAATGATTTGTAACTCTGAAACGTGAGTTGATGCAAGCTCCAGCACTGGGCATACTGGATGTCATTAACCCTTTTCTGTTGTTCTCACATGAGAGACAAGGACTGGCACTGGGACTTTTGGCACAGAAGCTGGGACCATACAAAAGGCCAGTGGCTTATTTCTCCAAGCAGCTGGACGTGGTCAGCCAAGGATGGCCCGCCTGCCTGCGTGCAGTGGCAGCTGTGATCCTGAACATAGAAGAAGCTCACAAGTTCACATTGGGCCAGCAGAGAACTGTTTTTGTCTCTCACCCAGTGTCAGCAGTGCTCACACAGAAAGGAAATCACTGGTTAACCACATCTCACTTTGTCAAATACCAGGCTGTCCTAGCAGAATCAGAGGATGTGAGTATCCAAGTAACCAACGTTTTAAACCCAGCAGCTTACCTCCAGGGCAAGGCTGCTGAGGAGCGTGTACAGCAGGACTGCATTGAAACCATGGAGGCAGTTTACTCCGGCCGCCCGGACCTAAAGGACTCTCCAGTAGAAAATGCAGGAAAACTGGTTCACCGACGGGAGCAGTTATGTCAAGGATGGTGAGCGGCTCGCTGGGTATGCAGTTACAACTACAGACGCTGTCATTGAGGCAAAACCGTTACCTGTGGGGACATCAGCTCAAAAGGCTGAAATAACAGCCCTAACTGGAGCCTTGGCGTTGGCCGAAGGAAAACCTATCAACATTTGGACTGATTCAAGGTATGCTTTTGGGGTGGTACACGCTCACAGGGCTATCTGGAAAGAAAGAGGTTTATTAACCTCACAGAAGAAAGAAATCAAGCATGCTACTGAAATCATGCAGTTACTGGAAGCAGTGGTAAAACCTTCCAAAGTGGCTATAATGCATTGTAAGGGACACTCCCAGGGTAACACTATCCCTGAACTGAGAAATGCTATGGCAGACAAAACAGCAAAGGCAGTGGCCAGTAGAGTTCAGATCCAAGCCCTAACTCTAATTCCTTCTAGAATCCTTATGGATAAAAAACCCAAACAACAACCAAAAAAAAAAAACAAAAAAAACCAAAAAACCAAGAAAAAACCCCCCATCATACGACACTGATGATTTAAATTAAATCCAAGAAACAAATGAGCACAGATGGGTGGGCTAAAATAAAAGATCTCATTGTAATACTCAGAAAACTGCGAACATTATTTATCCAAAGCGAACATTGCATCAAATCAGCTTAGATGACACTTCTTGGGGGTTTAAAGAGGTATGAGACAAACTTACATCATGGTTACCCAACTTATCCTGGCTTAAACAATTGTTTGGAATAGCTATTTGTGTTATTGCATTCTTACTTACTGTTTGTATCAGTAGTTACTGTTGTATGATGTTATGTACTTGGAATCGCGATGCTTATGCTCAATGACACAAGCATAAACTTAGAAATAAGACAGAGAAGGGTTCTTATTTTAAAGACATGGAAGATTTGTAAAGAATTACAAATAACCAAAGAAAAGGGGGGATTGAATAAGGGGCAGTCAAGAACTAACTCATGGAAGCACAAGTGAACTATTGGGAGACAGCAAATGTTAGTTCAGACAGAAGATGTTAATTACAAAGCCTGAGAAGCCCAATTCACCCTAATCTTGTCAAGATAGAGGGGACAAGGATCATCTCCGAGACTGCTGAATCATTCCTCAAAGGACTACGCATGCCCAGGGAGAAAGGTGAAAAGTTCACTGGGAGGATGACTACTGGTCTTCATCAGAAAGACGCCCGAGGAGGAAGAGGAGAGGCCTTCCTCCAGTGCGACCACCAGGACACACAGCGCATGCCTGGCCCACATGCTAATGACTTCTGAGAATTAATTTGTATAACCACACCTGTCCCGAGGAATGTGATGAATATTCATCATTGAACCCTTCATACTGTGTTGTAGAGAGCACCAGGTGTGTGTGTTTGGAGGAGCGATCCCCACACAGCCGGCGCGCTGAATAAAGCAAATACCCACTTCTGTGACTCTGTCTCTGAAGGGTCTCCTGGCCCAGTTGAGGTGTGATTCACAAGGGACTGAGGGAGCCCCAAAACTCAGGCAAATGCCACAAGGATCTGCTCAGCACCCTGAGCGGGACCCTCCTCCTTGCCGAGCTGAGCAGGCAGAGCTGAACAAACCAACCCCATTTCTCCCGCTTTAATCCAAACGCTGCCTTTTGGGTCCAAGAAGAGGCAAAAGGGTCCTGTGCCCCCCCGGCACTGGGAGGGGGAATGGGGAGGCCCTGGGGTGCTGTGAAGGGCAGTGAGGGACCCCTGGGGGGACTCGATGCCTCCCAGTGATCCCCAATTTCCCCCCAGGGTCACATCACACTCTCGGCGGTGGCACCGGGGTCCTGCTGTCCCTCGTAGGGTCCCGGCAGCTGCGCGTTGGTCACTTGTGGATGCCGAGGGGGGGCAGGGCCGGGGGACACCCGTGGGGGCGCTGACAGAGACAGCGGTTGTGGGGACCTGGGAGGGGGTGACACCCGTGGGGGACGTGTCCCTGTCCCCAGCCCCGTACTCACCCCCCGCCCGCTCGCTGCCCACGCCGTGGGGCTCCAGCAGCTCCCCCTCCTCCGGGGGGGCCCTGCGGGGATAAGGGGGGGCCTGAGGGGGTGTCTGGGGAAGGGGGAAAGGGGAGTCACGGCCGGAGCCCCCCCACTCACCTGTCCTGGGGGTTCCTGGCGGCTGCAAGGAAAAGGGGAGGGGGTGAACGTGGGCACCCCGGGACCCCTGAACCTTCCTGGAACCTCGGCAGCTCCGACCACCCACGGGACCCCCAAATCCCCACTGGAGCCCCGATTCCCACCACACCCCTGATTCCCCACTGGAGACTCCAAGCACCCCTGAACCCCCAGAACCGCAGTACCCCTGAGCCCCCCGGTGCCCAAGAACCCCCTGAGCCCCCAGAACCCCAAGTCCAACAGGGAGGGGCATCCCCAAAACTCCCCCAGGACCCCTGAAAGATCCCCCAACATCCCTGCACGGCCCTCCAGGAACTCCACAAACCCTCCAGGAGCTCCCACTGCCAGCCCAATGTTCCTCAAAGCCCACCCAGGGGTGTCCCTGGAGCCCAACCAAGACCCTCCAGAATCCTCCTCAAGCCCCCAGGACCCCCAGCCGAGGTCACTGTGGGCTCCGTTTCCCCCAGCTCAGGGGCTGTGGCTGCTGCCCCATCGCCCCCCCACTCTGGGGGCTTCCCCTCACTCCAGCACCCCCGTTGGCCCCATTGTCACCCACCCAGGCGCTGCCACCGGTGACAGCCCCTGATGACACCCAGGAGCAGGACCAGGAACAGGAGGCTCCTGCCGATGTTCACAGCCACTGCTGGGGACGGAGGGGGACACATCAGGGTCAGCTGCCATGCCGGGGCTTCTGCACCCTCCAGTAACCCCGAGTGACCCCACCTGTGTTCCAGCGTGCCCGCGGTGTCACCGTCAGTGCCAGCTCGGGGCTGAGCGCCCGGAAGACGCGGTGCCCGTCCTGTCCCAGCTGGTTGGTGGCCACGCACTGGTAGGTGCCGGAATGTCCCACATGGACGTCGCCGAGCTCCAGGAGGGGACCCCGGGCCACCTCGCTGCCGTTGTGCAGCCAGGTGAAGGTGACAGGGGCTGAGCCCACCTGCACCGAGCAGCGCAGGGTCACGGGGTCACCTGCGCGCACCGGCTGTGCCAGGGCACCGGGGCTGATGGTGGCATTGGCCACGGGCACTGCGGGGACACAGACGGGGTTGAGGCCGGGGGGAGGGGCTGGCACCGGGAGAGGGGCGCGGGAGTCAGAGCGGGATGGGTGAGATGTCGCGGATGGGTCATGCCAGGGAGGGGTGAGGAGGCACCGGGAATGGTGTGAGGAAAGCATGGGGGTTCCCAGGCAGGACTGAGGGACCCGTGGCGGCTGCCGGGGCTCCCCGCGCCCATCCCCGCACTCACTGCACACCGTGACGCGGAGCCGGGCGCTGCTCTTCCGCACGGCCCCCGCTCGGAGCGCACCTGGCAGCTGTAATTCCCCCAGTGGGAGACCCCCACGGCGGGCAGCAGGAGCTGCGGGGACCCCTGCGGGCCCCCCACCAACCGCCCATGCCGGTAGAAGAGGTGCAGGAGGGGGGCTCGGGGCCGCAGGGGGCTGGGGGTGCTGAGGCAGCTGAGATTGAGGGGGGACCCCTCGGTGGCTCGGGGAGATCCTCCAGCACCAGCATCGGGGTGAGAGAGGGAAGGAGATGAGGGAGAGAACGTGACCCCGAGGCTGCTGTGAAGGGGCTGTGGGGGTGCTGAGGTGTGGGAGTGTCGGGGTGTCAGGGTGGCGGCTGTGGGGTGCTCACCGTGCACTGTCACTGTCACCGGCGCTGACTCCGTCTCAGTCCACTCCTGTGACAGCTCGGAATACACCCAGCCCCTGCAGCGGTAGCGGCCGCTGTGGTGCAGCCGCAGAGGGGACAGCTCGGTCCCATCGCGGAATCTCTGCAGTTGTTTCTCCTCGCGGTAGAAGGACACCCAGGTCACTGATTTGTCCTGCCAGCCCCGGCAGCGCAGTGTCACCGTGTCCCCCTCCAGCAGCGCCCGCGCCGGCACCTGCAGCACCAGCCGGTCTGGGGGACAGGGGGGTCCGGTCACAGCGCGGGGATCCGTGGGGTCCCGATGGCACCGGGACGCCCCGATTGGGTCACAGCCAGCGCACCTGGGGTCCCCAATTCCAACACGGAGCTCCGCTGGCCCTGGGATGCTCTGGGATGTCCCCGTGTGCAGGGGACGGGCTCTCGTCACACCAGGGGGGTGACCCATGGAGCGGAGCCCACCCAGAGCCCTCGGGGACCCCGCGGGTGCCAGGCTGGGGACACCCAACCCCCCTCACCATTGGAGACGCTCACGGAGGGGCTGCGCCCGGTGCCGGGTCTGTCACACTGGTAGGTGCCACTCTCGGTGACAACGAATCGGTCGGGTCCCTGCAGCCGCCAGCGCTGCCCGTCCTTGTACCAGGTGGTGGCAGCGGCGGTGCCCGAGCCCTGGCAGGTCAGTGTCACCCGGTCCCACAGCACCGGTGGTGTCCAGGGGGGATCCACGAGGAGCTGGGTGGTCTGGGCGCCTGCGGGTGACAGGGGACACCAGCCTGCCAGGGCCAGCGCGGGATGGGGACAGCGGGGCGGGGACGTGGCATCCCCCCGAGGACTCACCAGCGAGGCCGAGGGTCTGGGCTGGAAGGGAGAAGGGACAGGGCTGGCTGGGGGTGGCACCGCGGGGACAGCGGCACCCGGGGCACGGAGTGTGGGGCTGTCCCCAAACTGTCCCCACGGGGTCACCGGAGTGGCACGCAGGTCCCAGGTATGGGAACACTGCGGTTACCCTGGGCTGGCACAGGTCACCCCCACCGGCTCCACGGCCTCTGTCCCCAAGGTCACATCCCCATGGTGCTTGTCCCTTTGTCCCTGTCCCTGCATCCCCGTCCCCCCCATTCCTGTCCCCCACAGCCACCCCACTACTCTGGTCACATTTAAGGGGTCCATGCTCTGCTGGGCTCTGCTGGCCTTGGGGACCTCAGGGCACCCCGCAGACCCCCTCTGCCCCCTCCCCACCGCTCTCTGCCTCACCAGGGCCCATCCCCGGGGCGTCAGGCCCGTGCCCGGGGCACTCACCCCACAGGAGCAGCGCCACCTTCCCGGCCATCCCGGTGTCCCCGGCCACCCGGGCTGGCTGTCACACGCTGCCGGGGCCACCTGTCCCCTGGGTGGCGGCTCTTCGGTCGAAAGGGAAGGAAGTGAGGTCAGGTCTCACTCCTACGTTTTGGTAGCCCTTGGTGGGGGCAGGGTGGGGGCAGGGTGGTGATGGTGGGGCGGTGTTGGGACGTGGTGGGGACACGGTGGGGACATGGTGCTACCAGAATTTGAAGGCCGTGGTGTGTAGGGAGGCAGGGATGGGGTCCCAGGTGAATGGGGGGATCCTGAGGAGGGGGTGCCACCAGGGATGGGGGTCCTGAGGAATGGGGGCTCCCATTGGAGCAGGGACTCGGGGACTCGGGTCCCAGGGGAACGTGGGCTCCAGGGATTTGGGGCCATAGAATCAGGGTCCCGATGGGATGGGGGTCCCAGGTAGGGGGGTTCCAGGGGAAAGGGGGCCCCGTGGGAATGGGGGTCCTGGGGGAATCAAAGTCCTGGGGAAGGGGGGTCTCAGGAGCTGGAGTTACCAGGATGGGGGTCCTTGGGAATGGAGATGCTGGGGAATGGCTGTCCCGGGCTGGGCGTCCCAGGGAGGGGGGACATAAGGAATGGGGGTCCCATGGTCGGGGTTCTCAGAGGAATGGGGGTCCCAGGGATGGGCAGTGGCTGGGTGGGCACGTGGGTCGCAGCTCCTTCACCAGGTGCCTCTGATGTTGGGTGTGAGCTAAAGCCCAGCGCAGCCCCCCCGAGGTGCTCGTGGTTTGGGAGTCACCCCAGGTGGGTTCCGAGGGGCTCTGGGTCTGTGCCCCCCCGCCCCACAGGGGCTTTTTCCTCTCTTCACTTCCTTTTCTTTTCCTTTCTCCCTCAATTTCGCATCCCCCCCGTTCATGGGTCGGCGATCCTGGGGAGCTCCAGAGAAGGGAATGGGTTGGGGGGACCCCGGGGAGTGGGAAAAGGGGGTGCCGGGGGTGCGGGGAGTGGTGGGGGGGCTGTGGGGACGCCCGGGCTGGGACGTGTCACCCCTGGGACAGGATCCCCCCAGGATGTGTCACCCGCAGAACAGGGACCCCCCCCAGGACAGGACCCCTCTGGATGTGCCCCCCCAGGGCAGAACCCGCCCCCGTCTGACTCTCAGCACAAACGGCCTCTTCCTTCTGCTGTCCGAGAGAGAAAGTGAAAGTGTTGGGGGGCACAGCCGGACACCCCCATCCCCCATTGCCCCCCCAAACCTCCCTGCACCCCCTTTTTCCCCTTCTCAGGGTCCCCCCAACCCATTCCCTGCTCAGGAGCTCCCCAGGATCACTGGGTCAGTGGCTCCTGGGGGTGACAGGAAGATGATGGAAAAAGGGAAAGAAATGGAAATGAAGAGAGGAAAAAGCCCCTGTGGGGCGGGGGGGCAGAGACCCAGAGCCCCTCGGAACCCACCTGGGGAGACCCCCAAACCACGAGCACCTCGGGGGGGCTGCGCTGGGCTTTGGCTCACACCCAACATCAGAGGCACCTGGTGAAGGAGCTGCGACCCACGTGCCCACCCAGCCACTGCCCATCCCTGGGACCCCCATTCCTCTGAGAACCCCGACCATGGGACCCCCATTCCTTATGTCCCCCCTCCCTGGGACGCCCAGCCCGGGACAGCCCTTCCCCAGCATCTCCATTCCCAAGGAGCCCCATCCTGGTAACTCTAGCCCCTGAGACCCCCCCTACCCCCACCTCCCCCATTCCCACGGCACCCACATCCCTGGGACCCCCATCCCATCATCCCAAATCCCTGAAGCTCACATGCCCCTGGCAACCCCATTCCATGGGGACCCCCACCATGGGGGCGCCCATTCCAAAGGACCCCCATCCCCTGTGATTCCCCTGGCACCACATCCCTGGCACCTCATTTCCCGGGACACCCATCCTTGGCTCTCTACACCCATTCAGCCTTCAAATTCTGCACAAAACCGTGTCCCCACCCTGTCCCCCCCATGGCCCAAGCAGTCCCCACCCTGCCCCCATCCTCTCTCCACCCTGCACCCACCAAGGGCCACCAACACGTAGGAGTGAGACCTGACCTCGCTTCCTTCCTCTTTGTTCCCAGGAACCGCCACCCAGGGCACAAGTGCCCGCAACAGGGCGTGGCAGCCAGCCCGGGTGGCCGGGGACAGCGGGATGGCCGGGAAGGTGGCGCTGCTCCTGTGGGGTGAGTGCCCCGGGCACGGGCCTGACGCCCCGGGGATGGGCCCTGGTGAGGCAGAGAGCGGTGGGGAGGGGGCAGAGGGGGTCTGCGGGGTGCCCTGAGGTCCCCAAGGCCAGCAGAGCCCGAGCATGGGCATGGAGCCCTTAAATGTCACCAGAGTCGTGGGGTGGCTGTGGGGACAGGAATGGGGGGGACGGGGATACAGGGACAGGGACAAAGGGACAAGCACCATGGGGATGTGACCTTGGGGACAGAGGCCGTGGAGCTGGTGGGGGTGACCTGTGCCAGCCCAGGGTAACCGCAGTGTCCCCATCCCTGGGACCTGCGTGCCACTCCGGTGACCCCGTGGGGACAGTTTGGGGACAGCCCCACACTCCGTGCCCCGGGTGCCGCTGTCCCCGCGCTGCCACCCCCAGCCAGCCCTGTCCCTTCTCCCTTCCAGCCCAGACCCTCGGCCTCGCTGGTGAGTCCTCGGGGGGATGCCACGTCCCCGCCCCGCTGTCCCCATCCCACGCTGGCCCTGGCAGGCTGGTGTCCCCTGTCACCCGCAGGCGCCCAGACCACCCAGCTCCTCGTGCAGCCCCCCTGGACGCCGCCGGTGCTGTGGGACCGGGTGACACTGACCTGCCAGGGCTCGGGCACCGCCGCTGCCACCACCTGGTACAAGGACGGGCAGCGCTGGCGGCTGCAGGGACCCGACCGATTCCGTGTCACCGAGAGTGGCACCTACCAGTGTGACAGACCCGGCACCGGGCGCAGCCCCCCCGTGAGCGTCTCCAATGGTGAGGGGGGTTGGGTGTCCCCAGCCTGGCACCCGCGGGGTCCCCGAGGGCTCTGGGTGGGCTCCGCTCCATGGGTCACCCCCCTGGTGTGACGAGAGCCCGTCCCCTGCACACGGGGACATCCCAGAGCATCCCCGTGCGAGCGGAGCCCCGTGTTGGAATTGGGGACCCCTGGTGCGCTGGGTGTGACCCAATCGGGGCTTCCCGGTGCCATCGGGACCCCACGGATCCCCGCGCTGTGACGGGACCCCCCTGTCCCCCAGACCGGCTGGGGCTGCAGGTGCCGGCGCGGGCGCTGCTGGAGGGGGACACGGTGACACTGCGCTGCCGGAGCCGGCAGGACAAACCGTTGACCTCGGTGTCCTTCTACCGCGAGGAGAAACAACTGCAGAGGTTTCACAATAGGACCGAGCTGTCCCTGTCCCCACTGCAGCTGCACCGCAGCGGCCGCTACCGCTGCAGGGGCTGGGTGAATTCCAGTGTGTCACAGCGGTGGGCGCGTTCAGCGCCGGTGACAGTGACAGTGCACGGTGAGCACCCCACAGCCGCCACCCTGACACCCCGACACTCCCACACCTCAGCACCCCCACAGCCCCTTCACAGCAGCCTCGGGGTCACATCCTCCCCCTCATCTCCTTCCCTCTGTCTTCCCGATGCCGGTTCTGGAGGGTCCCCCCGAGCCCACCGAGGGGTCCCCCCTGAATCTCAGCTGCCTTAGCACCCCTAGCCCCCTGCGGCCCCGAGCCCCCCTCCTGCACCTCTTCTACCGGCACGGGCGGTTGGTGGGGGGCCCGCAGGGGTCCCCGCAGCTCCTGCTGCCCGCCGTGGGGGTCTCCCACTCGGGGAATTACAGCTGCCAGGTGCGCTCCGAGCGGGGGCCGTGCGGAAGAGCAGCGCCCGGCTCCGCGTCACGGTGCGCAGTGAGTGCGGGGATGGGCGCGGGGAGCCCCGACAGCCGCCACGGGTCCCCCACTCCTGCCTGGGAACCCCCATCCTTTCCAGACACCATTCCCGGTGCCTCCTCACCCCTCCCTGGCATGACCCATCCGCGACATCTCACCCATCCCGCTCTGACTCTCGCGTCCCTGCGCCCCTCTCCCGGTACCAGCCCCTCCCCCCGGCCTCAACCCCGTCTGTGTCCCCGCAGTGCCCGTGGCCAATGCCACCATCAGCCCCGGTGCCCTGGCACAGCCGGTGCGCGCAGGTGACCCCGTGACCCTGCGCTGCTCGGTGCAGGTGGGCTCAGCCCCTGTCACCTTCACCTGGCTGCGCAACGGCAGCGAGGTGGCCCGGGGTCCCCTCCTGGAGCTCGGCGACGTCCATGTGGGACATTCCGGCACCTACCAGTGCGTGGCCACCAACCAGCTGGGACAGGACGGGCACCGCGTCTTCCGGGCGCTCAGCCCCGAGCTGGCACTGACGGTGACACCGCGGGCACACTGGGACACAGGTGGGGTCACTCGGGGTTACTGGAGGGTGCAGAAGCCCCGGCATGGCAGCTGACCCTGATGTGTCCCCCTCTGTCCCCAGCAGTGGCTGTGAACATCGGCAGGAGCCTCCTGTTCCTGCTCCTGCTCCTGGGTGTCATCGGGGGCTGTCACTGGTGGCAGCGCCTGGGTGGGTGACAATGGGGCCAACGGGGGTGCTGGAGTGAGGGGAAGCCCCCAGAGTGGGGGGGCGATGGGGCAGCACCCACAGCCCCTGAGCTGGGGGAAACGGAGCCCACAGTGACCTCGGCTGGGAGTCCTGGGGGCTTGAGGATGATTCTGCAGGGTCTTAGTTGGGCTTCAGGGACACCCCTGGGTGGGCTTTGAGGAATATTGGGCTGGCAATGGGAGTTCCTGGAGGGTTTGGGGAGTTCCTGGAGGGCCGTGCAGGGATGTTGGGGGATCTTTCTGGGGTCCTGGGGGAGTTTTAGGGGTGCCCCTCCCTGTTGGACTTGGGGTCGTGGGGGCTCAGGGGGTTCTTGGGCACCGGGGGGCTCAGGGGCACTGCGGTTCTGAGGGTTCAGGGGTGCTTGGAGTGTCCAGGGGGGAATCAGGGGTGCGGTGGGAATTGGGGCTCCAGTGGGGATTTGGGGGTCCCGTGGGTGGTCGGAGCTGCCGAGGTCCCAGGAAGGTTCAGGGGTCCCGGGGTGTCCACGGTCACCCCCTCCCCTTTTCCTTGCAGCCGCCAGGAAGCCCCAGGACAGGTGAGTGGGGGGGCTCCGGCCGTGACTCCCCTTTCCCCCTTCCCCAGACACCCCCTCAGGCCCCCCCTTATCCCCGCAGGGCCCCCCCGGAGGAGGGGGAGCTGCTGGAGCCCCACGGCGTGGGCAGCGAGCGGGCGGGGGGTGAGTACGGGGCTGGGGACAGGGACACGTCCCCCACGGGTGTCACCCCCTCCCAGGTCCCCACAACCGCTGTCTCTGTCAGCGCCCCCACGGGTGTCCCCCGGCCCTGCCCCCCCTCGGCATCCACAAGTGACCAACGCGCAGCTGCCGGGACCCTACGAGGGACAGCAGGACCCCGGTGCCACCGACGAGAGTGTGATGTGACCCTGGGGGGAAATTGGGGATCACTGGGAGGCATCGAGTCCCCCCAGGGGTCCCTCACTGCCCTTCCCAGCACCCCAGAGCCTCCCCATTCCCCCTCCCAGTGCCGGGGGGGCACAGGACCCTTTTGCCTCTTCTTGGACCCAAAAGGCAGCGTTTGGATTAAAGCGGGAGAAATGGGGTTGGTTTGTTCAGCTCTGCCTGCTCAGCTCGGCAAGGAGGAGGGTCCCGCTCAGGGTGCTGAGCAGATCCTTGTGGCATTTGCCTGAGTTTTGGGGCTCCCTCAGTGCCTTGGGCAGAGGCACAAAATGATGCATTGCTGCATTTCCGGGCTGCTTCCCTCGCAGCTGCCCCTGCAGGGGCGCTTTCCAGCCAGCCCTGCTCTGCAAACCATCCAGGCTGGAAGGGTGAGCTGGTCCTAAAAAGTGGACAGGCCCTAAAAAGCTGCGCCAGAGGCAAAAAGTGAGATGCACCTAAAATCTCAGCCAGGCCCAAAAACTGAATTTCCCCCAAAATTGGAACAAGCCCCAAAAACCTGAACCAGTCCCAAAATCTGAACCAGTGGCAAAACCTGAACCAGCCCCAAAAACTGAACTGCCCCAAAAACTGAACTGGACCCAAAAACCGAACCTGCCCCAAAAACCTGAACCCATCCCTAAATTGGAAGAAGCCCCATAACCCAAACTGGACCCAAAAACCTGAACCAGCCCCAAAAACTGAACTGGACCCAAAATCTGAACCAACCCTAAAAAGCTGAACCAGTCCTTAAATGGGAATAAGCCCCATAACCCAAACTGGCCCCAAAAACCTGAATTGGCCCCAAAACCCAAACCAGCCCAAAAAATGGAACCAGTGACAAAAACTGAGCTAGTCCCAAATTCTGAAGCAGCCTCAAAACTTGAACTACCCAAAAAACCTCAACCAGCCCCAAAAACTGAACCAGCCCTAAAAACCTGAACCAGTGACAAAAACTGAAACAACCATCAAACCTCAATCAGCCCCAAAACCTGAAGTAGCCCTAAAACCTCAATTAGCCCCCCAAACCTTAACCGGCCCTAAAAACCTGAACCACCCCCAAAAATCTGAACCAGTCCCAAACCCTGAACCAGTGGCAAAACCTGAACCAGCCTCAAAACTTCAACTACCCAAAAAACCTAAACCAGCCCCAAAAAAATGGATCAGCCCTAAAAATCTGAGCCAGCCCCAAAACCCAAACCAGCCCTAAAAACCTGAACCAGTGACAAAAACTGAGCTAGCCCAAAAAAATGAACTGGACTTAAAAACCTAAGCCAGTCCCAAAAACCTGAACCAGCCCTAAAAACCTGAACTGCACCTAAAAACCTGAACCAGTGCCAAAACCCTGAATCAGCCCCAAAATCCTCCTCCCCCTTTCCCTCTCCCAAAAACCCCAAACCTGACTCATCGGGGACACCTTTCAGGACACCGCAGAGGTTCCAAACAGGAAGCGAAGCCGAACAACCCCAAAGAAAATTTGGGGAGGTCAGAACGAGGCTAAATTGGAGCAGGTTGGGTTAATGCAAGCCCTTAATGAGGTGTTGTAATTAGGGCCGGGGATCCTGAAGTTCAGCCGTGCTCCTGAAGCGTCCCCGTGCACAAACACACGGCTCCGCTGCCTCTCGCGGGCATTTTGGGATACAGAGGCAGCACTGGACACATTTTGGGGGTAAAGTAGCCCCGGCTCTGCCCTAAAGGAGCTTTTTTGGCTGCCGGGAAAGTTTTCTGGGACTTTTTTTGGGATTTGTTGAGAGTTGGAGATTGTTCAGTTGCGGGTGTTCCGCGCTCCTTGGCCACACTGCCCATCCCTGATCCCTGAGGTTTTGGGACAGCGCAGTGACAGCCCCGGGTCCCCAAATTCCCCCAGGGCTCGGGCACAGCCTCCCATGAGCTCCCGGACCAGGTTTTTGGTGATGATTTCGAGGATTTTGGGGTTGTTCCCGAGGGAGGGCAGCGCTTGGGGCGAGGCTGTGACATCCCGAAGGATCGCGATGGGGATGAAGCCCGAGAGCTGTGGGACACGACGGGTTGAGAGACCCCCAAATCCTCCCCAAATCCTCCCCAAATCCTCGCCAAATCCTCCCCAGCCTGGGGTTGGGGTGGGAAGGGGGGGTCAGGGAACGGCGGAGCCTCAGCTCCAGCAGCAGCGCGGGCACCGGGAGATGCCCCCTGTGCCCCGCCCGTGGCCACCGGGGGCTGGCGGGGGGTGGCGGGAGGGGGACCCGGGGACAGCTCCAGGAGCCGGGGACAGCGGGGCCATCCAGCGGCAGCGCTGGGCAGCTCCCAGTGCTCCCAGTCCAGCCTGACTGGGGCTGTCCCTCTGCTGTCCCCAGAGTGCCACCTGCTGAAGGGACACCCGGGCGGCCTCGGGTTCCCGATCCCGGCGTGGCTTCCCCGAGCCCATCCCGGCCGGATCTGCCCCGGCTCTGCGCTGTGCGGGAGCTGATCCCGGGCACGCGCGGCTGCGGGGTTTCCTGGGAATTCTCTTTCCTGCGAATTCGGTTTCCTGGGAATTCTGTTTGGAGCTTTAAATCCTGGCCCCAATCCCATGGCCCGGCACTGCGCCATTTCCCGGGGCCTCGCTCCCAGAAATAGTCCCGAAGTTTGGCTGTGCTGGCCCCTCTGCAGGGGCTCTCCCACAGCCCGGCCCGCAGATCCCAGAGCAGCTTCCCAAATTCGGGCTGTTGGATGGAAGGGTTTGGCACCGAATGCCCCCGAGGTGACGGTGCCAGTCACTGCAGCCACCCCAGAGCCGGGAACTGCTGGGATTAATTAATTAATCCGGGGAATCCAATTAGGAGATTTTGATCCAGGTGCCTCCGAGATAAGAGATCCCAAAGCCGCCCGGGGCTCCTTGTGGGAGCGCAGGGAGATGGCAGCGCTCCCAACCTCCCGCCCCACAAGGCAAACCAGCTTCCCAAAGCAGTTGGGAGTGCAGCTACTCCCATTCCAGCTTTCCTTGCTCGCCTCTGGAAACCCCGAACGGCTTTGGCAAATCCTTTGGGGCAGATTTGTGGCCAGGGAAAACAGGGCTGAGCCCTAAAGCCGCCCTGGCCCGGGAGAGCACCTGGAAGGGGGGAAAGGAGCGGCAGAAGGGGAAGGACATCCCAAAGGCCAGCCCAGGCTGCAAAGTGTCCCCAAGGGCGCGGGGACAGCGGTCCCTGGGCTCTGCCGGGACAGCGCGGGGACGCGCGGGGCTTTTCCTTCCAGAGGCGCGCAGGGGAAGGAGCTGCCGCTCGCTGTTTGTCCCCTCTCGCTGACAGCCGCCCAAGGGCTCGGGGACGTGCGGCGGTGCCGCCCCGTCGCCACGGGCAGCGATCCCGCAGCTGCCGAGCT
Source organism: Coloeus monedula (assembly GCF_965178545.1). Lineage (NCBI taxonomy): Eukaryota > Metazoa > Chordata > Aves > Passeriformes > Corvidae > Coloeus > Coloeus monedula. The sequence goes on along the minus strand of NC_138809.1, from coordinate 2,066,001 downwards.
CCTCGGCCCGAGCTGGAGCCCGGCAGCAGCGGCAGCGCCCCGAGAGCCCCGGCACGGAGCCGGGGCGGCCGGCGGGGGCCCAGCAGCCCAAGCCACGCCAGCGCTGCCCGCTGCTGCCCGGTAGCCGCCGGTGGCCAAAGGCCCGCAGCCGGCGCTCGCCGAGCGGCGCCTGAGCCCCGGAGCCGCTGCGGAGCCTCCGCCGGGCCCGGCCCTGGGGCGGGCGGGCGGCGCCGGGGGGAGGTGCGGGGAGCGTGGCGGGGAGCGGGGAGCCGGGGCAGGAAGGCCCGGCACTGCGGGAGCGGAGTCCTGGGCTCGGCCACTGCCGCAGGTCGCGGCTGCCATCGCGCTGCGAGGGCCGCCACTGTCCCGGGCTGCGGCGAGCGACGGGGCCGATGTGGCCCAAGCGGCTGCGCCAGCGTGGCCGAAGCCACTGTCGCCATCCAGCCGGGGTCACCTCCAGCAGCCCCGGCACGGCCGCGGGCCAGAGGCACGGCTCGATATTTCAGGGGAGCTGCCGAGCAGGGAACGGGACCTGAGGGACCCCCCGCCCCCTGGGCTTTGACTCTCGCAGCTTTAGAGCTGCTGCAAGGTGAGAATTGTGTGGGGGGAAAAGGCGTGGCTGTGGTTTGCTCAGGCCTGCGAGAAGCACAAAAGCCAAGGGGAGCCCAAGCAGTGGCTCTGCGAGCGAGGGCCTTTGATGGTTTGCAGAGCAGGGCTGGCTGGCAAGCGCCCCTGCAGGGGCAGCTGCGAGGGAAGCAGCCCGGAAATGCAGCAATGCATCATTTTGTGCCTCTGCCCAAGGCACTGAGGGAGCCCCAAAACTCAGGCAAATGCCACAAGGATCTGCTCAGCACCCTGAGCGGGACCCTCCTCCTTCCTCCCTTGCCGTGGGCTGACGCTGCCCGGATGCCCCGCACCCACCAAAGCCGCTCTCTCACTGCCCTCCGCAGCCGGACGGGGAGAGAAAGTTTTTAGTAGATGCAGGAAATTGGAGAATCCCGTTCCTTAAAGCAGGAGAGAGTCTAACAAAGAAACACCATTTCTCCCAGTTTCAGCAAAAAGCTGCATTTTGGGCCCAGCAGAAGTCAGTCGGATCCTCCAGTGTCCTCCTGCGCCCTCAGTGTCCCAGCACATTCCCGTAGATGTCACTGGGTGCCCGCGGTCGCCCGTGGGGTCCCGGCAGCTGCGCGTATGTCACTTGGGTATCCTGGGGCGGAGCGGTGCGGGTGGGACCTGCAGGAGACCCTGGCTGTGGCACCTGTGTGACACCCCCCGTGGGTGACGTGTCCCTGTGTGTGTCCCACCCCGTACTCACCCTGCGTCCGCTTCGTCCCCGTGACGTGGGTGTACAGCACCTCCCCCTCCTCCGGGGGGGCCGGGGGCTCCGGGGGAGCCCTGCAGGGATGGGGGGATGTGTGAGAGGGGATGAGAGGTCTTGGGGGCTGGGTAAAAGGGGGGGTTCATGGCTGGAGCCCCCCACTCACCTTTCCTGGTGCTTCCTGGAGGCTGCAAAGGAAAGGGGTGGGGGTGACTGTGGGGTCCCCAAGGCCCTGACCACCCTCGGGAATCCTCAACTCCCACAGGCCTCTCAATTCCCCCCAGGAGCCCCCAGCATTCCTGGAGACCCCCAGAACCCCTGAACCACACCAGTGGCCCATGTCCTGATGCCCCCAGAGCCCCAAGGCTGGCAGGGATGGGCACCCTCCAGACTACCCTAGGATTCCTGTAACAACCCCCAGCATCCCTGCACCACCCTCCAACACCACCCCAAATCATTGAGGACCTCTAGCAAAGGTCACTGGGGTCTCAGCACTGCCCAAGTCAGGGGCTGTGGGTGCAGCCCCATCATCCCCACATTCTCGGTGGCCTCCCAGCTCCCCAGGGCACCCGTTGGCCCCATTGTCACCCACCCAGGCGCTGCCACCGGTGCCAGCCCACAATGACACCCAGGAGCAGGACCAGGAACAGCAGGGACCCGGCAACTCCTGCGGCCACTGCTGGGGACAGAGGGGGACACATCAGGGTCAGCTGCCATGCCGGGGCTTCTGCATCCTCCAGTAACCCCGAGTGACCCCACCTGTGTCCCAGTGTGCCCGTGGTGTCACCGTCAGTGCCAGCTCGGGGCTGAGCGCCCGGAACACGCGGTGCCCGTCCTGTCCCAGCTGGTTGGTGGCCACGCACTGGTAGGTGCCGGAATGTCCCACATGGACGTCGCCGAGCTCCAGGAGGGGACCCCGGGCCACCTCGCGGCCGTTGCGCAGCCAGGTGAAGGTGACAGGGGCTGAGCCCACCTGCACCGAGCAGCGCAGGGTCACGGGGTCACCTGCGCGCACCGGCTGTGCCAGGGCAGCGGGGCTGATGGTGGCATTGGCCACGGGCACTGCGGGGACACAGACGGGGCTGGCACAGGGCCAGGTGGGATGTGGATGTGGTGGGTGGGGTCACCCCATTCCTGAGGTTCTCGCTCACCCAGGACGGTGACATTCAGGGGGACACTCTCGGCCACGCTGTCCCCGTTGCTGGCCCTGCACTGGTAGGGGCCGCTGTCATTGTCCCCAACGTGGCGCAGCTCCAGGCGGGGGCCGGTGCCCAGCGGTGCCCACGAGTCCCCCCGGTGCCAGGAGAAGGACAGGGGACCTGTCCCCGCGGCCACCACGCAGCTCAGCACCAGGCGGTCCCCCAGTGCCACCTGTGCCCCGGGGGGCTGCGCCGACACGGACACCCCCGAGAGCGGGACCCCTGCGGAAAGGGGACACCAGGGGACAGTGAAGGACCTGGGGAGGGTGGGGGAGGGGCAGAGGGAGTCCTGTGAGGAAGAGGGGGCACGGAGCCTGGGAGTGGCTTGGAAAGGGCAGGAATGGAGCCCAAGGAAGGATGGGGGGGTTGGGGAGGAAACACCTGGAGAGGAATGGGGGGGACTCCAGGGAGGGGTAGGGATCCAGAAGAGGATGGTGGGATCTGGGGAGCAGGAGGGAGCTCAGAGAGGGCAGGAGGGGGGAGGAGGCGATGGATGGGGGGACCTGGGGAAGGAAGTGGGAAGGGATGAGAGGACACTGGGCAGGGGTCATGGAGGGCTGGGTGTCCCCAGGCAGGACTGGGGGACCCGTGGCGGCTGTCGGGGCTCCCCGCGCCCATCCCCGCACTCACTGCGCACCGGGACGCGGAGCCGGGCGCTGCTCTTCCGCACGGCCCCCGCTCGGAGCGCACCTGGCAGCTGTAATTCCCCGAGTGGGAGACCCCCACGGCGGGCAGCAGGAGCTGCGGGGACCCCTGCGGGCCCCCCACCAACCGCCCGTGCCGGTAGAAGAGGTGCAGGAGGGGGGCTCGGGGCCTTAGGGGGCTGGGGGTGCTGAGGCAGCTGAGATTCAGGGGGGACCCCTCGGTGGGCTCGGGGGGACCCTCCAGCACCAACAGCGGGATGAGATAGAGGGAAGGAGATGAGGGGGAGGACGTGACGCCGAGGCTGCTGTGAAGGGGCTGTGGGGGTGCTGAGGTGTGGGGGTGTCGGGGTATCAGGGTGGCGGCTGTGGGGTGCTCACCGTGCACTGTCACTGTCACCGGCGACGACTCCGACTCAATCCACTGTGACACCTCGTAATACACCCAGCCCCTGCAGCGGTAGCGGCCGCTGTGGTGCAGCCGCAGAGGGGACAGGGACAGCTCGGTCCCATCGCGGAACAGCTGCAGTTGTTTCTCCTCGCGGTAGAAGGACACCGAGGTCACCGGTTTGTCCTGCCAGCCCCGGCAGCGCAGTGTCACCGTGTCCCCCTCCAGCAGCGCCCGTGCCGGCACCTGCAGCGCTAGAAGGGCTGGGGGACAGGGGGGTCCGGTAACACCGCGGGGATCCGTGGGGTCCCGATGGCACCGGGACGCCCCGATTGGGTCACAGCCAGCGCACCTGGGGTCCCCAATTCCAACACGGGGCTCCGCTTGCCCTGGGATGCTCTGGGATGTCCTCGTGTGCAGGGGACGGGCTCTCGTCACACCAGGGGGTTGACCCATGGAGCGGAGCCCACCCAGAGCCCTCGGGGACCCCGCGGGTGCCAGGCTGGGGACACCCAACCCCCCTCACCATCGGAGACGCTCACGGTGGGGCTGCGCCCGGTGCCAGGTCTCTCACACTGGTAGGTGCCACTCTCGGTGACAACGAATCGGTCGGGTCCCTGCAGCCGCCAGCGCTGCCCGTCCTTGTACCAGGTGGTGGCAGCGGCGGTGCCCGAGCCCTGGCAGGTCAGTGTCACCCGGTCCCACAGCACCGGCGGCGTCCAGGGGGGCTGCACGAGGAGCTGGGTGGTCTGGGCGCCTGCGGGTGACAGGGGACACCAGCCTGCCAGGGCCAGCGCGGGATGGGGACAGGGGGCGGGGACGTGGCATCCCCCCGAGGACTCACCAGCGAGGCCGAGGGTCTGGGCTGGAAGGGAGAAGGGACAGGGCTGGGTGGGGGTGGCAGCGCGGGGACAGCGGCACCCGGGGCACGGAGTGTGGGACTGTCCCCAAACTGTCCCCACGGGGTCACCGATGTGGCACGGAGGACTCAGGGATTGGGACACCTCTGTCACCCTGGGCTGAGGCAGGACATGGGGACACTGTGGCCACTCCGGGCATGGGGACTCGACCGACACCCGGTGCTGGTCCAGGTCACCTCCAGCAGCCCCACGGCTCCTCTCACCACCACCAAATCTCCCTGGTGCTTGGCCCTTTCTCCTTGCCCCTGTCCTCACGCCTGGCCCAGTCCCATCGTGCCCATCCCCACATCCCCGTCCTTACATTCCTGTCCCCCAGTTCCCCACAGCCACCCCACGACTCCGGTGACATTTAAGGGCTCCATGCCCATGCTCGGGCTCTGCTGGCCTTGGGGACCTCAGGGAACCCCGCAGACCCCCTCTGCCCCCTCCCCACCGCTCTCTGCCTCACCAGGGCCCATTCCCGGGGTGTCAGGCCCGTGCCCGGGGCACTCACCCCACAGGAGCAGCGCCACCTTCCCGGCCATCCCGCTGTCCCCGGCCACCCGGGCTGGCTGTCACACGCTGCCGGGGCCACCTGTCCCCTGGGTGGCGGGCAGGAAGCGAGGTCACGTCTCGTCCCCACGTGTTGGTGGCCCTTGGTGGGGGCAGGGTGGTGGCAGTGTGGGGGCAGGGTGGAGACACAGCAGGGGACAGGCTGGGGCCATGGTGGGACATGGTGTTCCCAGGAGTGGGGGGCTCAGGGCATGTGGGGATCTGAGGATGGGTGTCCCAGGGGAATGGGGAGAGAGGGGAAGTGACAGGGAGTGTCTGTCTGGGGAATGGGGATCCCCATGTGTCAGGGGGTCCCCAGGATGGGGGTCCTGAGGGAATGGGGGACAAAGGAGGTGGGGGAAAGGGATGGAGATGCTGGGCAACAGGAGATCCAGGATGGGGTTCCGAGAAAAGAGGGACACAGGGAATGGGGCTGCCACGGTCGGGTTCCCAGGGGAATGGGGGTCCCAGGGATGGGCAGTGCCTGGGGGGGCTCGTGGGTCGCAGCTCCTTCACCGGGTGCCTCAGATTTTGGGGTGACTCAGGGCCCAGCACGGCCCCCCCGGGGCGCTCATTACCTGGGGCGGCATCACAGGGGGGTCCTGGGTAGCTCCGGTTCTGTGTCCCCCCCACCCTTTGGCTTTTTCCTCTTTATTTCTCTTTTGTCCTTCATTTCCTCACGGTTGTGCCACGCTGCCTCACCCCTCAGTGTGCGGCTCAGTGATCCTGGGGAGCTCCTGAGCAGGGAACGGGTTGGGGGGACCCTGTGCAGGGGGAATAGGGGGTGCGGGGGCGCAGAGAGGGGTGGGGGGGCAGTGGGGGATTGGGGTGTCCGGCTGTGCCCCCCAACACTTTCACTTTCTCTCTCGGGCAGCAGAAGGAAGAGGCCGTTTGTGCTGAGAGTCAGACGGGGGCGGGTTCTGACCTGGGGGGGCACATCCAGAGGGGTCCTGTCCTGGGGGAAAAGGGCTCCTCTGATGTGGTGACACCTGGGTCTTGTCCCAGGCGGGTCCTCGTTCTGGGGGTGCCACGTCCTGGGGATTCCTGCCCCAGAGGTGGCACATCCTGGGGACCCCTCTCCTGGGGGGCCCTGAGCATTCCCGCTGGGGCACTGTGACCTCCGGGGTGCCCCAAATTCAGGAATTCCCTGTCACACCCTGCCCCTGACAATGGTAACTGCCAGGCTCAATTTGGTTGAATTCCCCTCATTCCCAATTGGTTGAGACAAAATCCTACATCCACAGGATAAAGGCACAAAGCTTTTCCCACACCAATTTTTTCCCAGTAAAGAAAAATCAGCTCAGCCGAAATCAAACCAACACTGTTACAAAATGCTCTGGTTTATAGAATCCTTTTAATCGTTGGTCTCCCAACAAGTCTCTCACAATAAAAACCCAAACAAATCACAGAGAAATGAGACTTTTTGGTTCCCTTTAGGAGCCCATTGGTGCATCCCACAGCCGCGTTTGCCTGTGGGTAACACGGAGTGGGAAATCGCCCTGAGTGTCCAACAGGTGCACGGGATTGTTCCCTGTCTGCTGGGCAGCAACCCAGCCCACAAGGATGGCTTTTCTGGGGCCATATTTAGGAACTCTTCCCATTTTTCTCATTGCCACCCTGAGACTTGATTGACTTCCCATGGCTTCTGCTGCCAAAAGGGAACAACTCTGTCCATCCTGGGAGCACTGCACAGGAAGCTGTGGAAATGCCCGTGTGTCCCTCAGGGTCTGATTCCCTGGTAAATCCACTCCATCCCACTCTGAATTCCCCTGCCTGGGCACTCCCTGCTCCTGCTCCCACCGCCCCGTTCCCCAGATCCACGTGTGGAGCCACGGCTCGATATTTCCACACTTCTCCCTCTCGTCTGGCGGCCACAGCCAGAACCCAACCATTCTTTCCAGGAGCTTCCAAAGGGCGGCAGGTTTGAGGCAGGAAGGAGGAGGGTCCCGCTCAGGGTGCTGAGCAGATCCTTGTGGCATTTGCCTGAGTTTTGGGGCTCCCTCAGTGCCTTGGGCAGAGGCACAAAATGATGCATTGCTGCATTTCCGGGCTGCTTCCCTCGCAGCTGCCCCTGCAGGGGCGCTTTCCAGCCAGCCCTGCTCTGCAAACCATCAAAGGCCCTCGCTCGCAGAGCCACTGCTTGGGCTCCCCTTGGCTTTTGTGCTTCTCGCAGGCCTGAGCAAACCACAGCCACGCCTTTTCCCCCACACAATTCTCACCTTGCAGCAGCTCGAAAGCTGCGAGAGTCAAAGCCCAGGGGGCGGGGGGGACCCTCAGGTCCTGGCTGCCCCTGGGGCTTGCCAGAGCAGGGCTGGCCAATGCCCATCCCTGCGCAGTGGGGCTGTGGCGTGGCCTGGCCCCACACTTGGATGGCCACTGGCTGCACGCAGGAGTTTGGGAGCTGCTTCCTGCCTGGGGCTCCATTCCCAAGCTGCTCTTGCCGCCTCAGATCCTGCAGGGGATGAGCGAGAATGGAGAAGTGTGGAATAGGTTTTCTCCCAAAACCAATAAACCCAAAGTGTCTCAAACCCCCGGGACGGAAACCACACGGGGGGAAGTGGGAGCCGGAGAGGGGGGGCAGCCCCACAACAGCTTCAGCCCCCCCACATCTGCGGTGTCTCAGTGGTGTGGTATCAATTTTTGGCCAAATCAGCCATTTCCAGAAGGAAAAAAGCTCCATTTTTCCATGCGGGTGTTGAGGCAGAGGGGGCAGGTTGGTGCTCAGGTGCTGTGGGCAGAGCGGGGCACAGCCAGGAGTGTCCCGAGCGTTTCATCTGCAGGGTCTCATCCATTTCCTGGTTGCCAGCGCTGAGACCCTGCCAGGGCTGGGGGCTTGGGGTGGCTGTGGGAGGTTGTGGCGGGGTCTGTGCCCTCCCCGACTGACACCCACCCCCTGTCACCCCCACTGGCACCCCGTGGGGCTTCTCAGCCACAGAAGGGTCACAGGGGGCTGCAGGATGGGGAAGAGGGGCTGCACCTTGGGGGATCCCAAAGGGGGATTGGGGGCTCCCAGAGTGGAGGGGACCATCAAGGGGAAGGGACCTAGAAGGGACAGGGCAGCCCCAAATTTGTGCCCTGCAGAGGTCACAGTGCCCAAGCAGGGACAGTGGGAGCCGGCAGGGCCCTTCCAGGACAGGGGTCCCCAGGATGTGCCACCACTGGGACAGGGACCCCCCACCCCCAGGAATGTGTCCAGAGACCCCCCCAGCACCGCCATCCCCCAGGACAGGACCCCCCTGGCAGCCGGGATGGGGCAGCCCTGGGACAGGATCCCCCCAGGACGTGTCACCCCCAGAACAGGGACCCCCCCCCAGGACAGGACCCCTCTGGATGTGCCCCCCCAGGTCAGAACCCGGCCCCGTCTGACTCTCAGCACAAACGGCCTCTTCCTTCTGCTGCTGGGGAGAGAAAGTGAAAGTGTTGGGGGGCACAGCCGGACACCGCCATCCCCCACTGCCCCCCCCACCCCTCTCTGCGCCCCCGCACCCCCTATTCCCCCTGCACAGGGTCCCCCCAACCCGTTCCCTGCTCAAGAGCTCCCCAGGATCACTGAGCCGCACACTGGGGGGTGAGGCAGCGTGGCACAACCGTGAGGAAATGAAGGACAAAAGAGAAATAAAGAGGAAAAAGCCAAAGGGTGGGGGGGACACAGAACCGGAGCTACCCAGGACCCCCCTGTGATGCTGCCCCAGGTAATGAGCGCCCCGGGGGGCCGTGCTGGGCCCTGAGTCACCCCAAAATCTGAGGCACCCGGTGAAGGAGCTGTGACCCATGAACCCCCCCCAGGCACTGCCCATCCCTGGGACCCCCATTCCCCTGGGAACCCGACCGTGGCAGCCCCATTCCCTGTGTCCCCCTTTTCTCGGAGCCCCATCCTGGGTCTCCTGTTGCCCAGCATCTCCATCCCCTTTCCCCCACCCCTTTTGCCCCCCATTCCCTCAGGACCCCCATCCTGGGGGCCCCCTGACACATGGGGACCCCCATTCCCAGACAGACACTCCCTGTCACTTCCCCTCTCTCCCCATTCCCCTGGGACACCCATCCTGAGATCCCCACATGCCCTGAGCCCCCCACTCCTGGGAACACCATGTCCCACCATGGCCCCAGCCTGTCCCCTGCTGTGTCTCCACCCTGCCCCCACCCTGCCACCACCAAGGGCCACCAACACGTGGGGACGAGACGTGACCTCGCTTCCTGCCTGCCACCCAGGGGACAGGTGGCCCCGGCAGCGTGTGACAGCCAGCCCGGGTGGCCGGGGACACCGGGATGGCCGGGAAAGTGGCGCTGCTCCTGTGGGGTGAGTGCCCCGGGCACGGGCCTGACGCCCCGGGGATGGGCCCTGGTGAGGCAGAGAGCGGTGGGGAGGGGGCAGAGGGGGTCTGCGGGGTGCCCTGAGGTCCCCAAGGCCAGCAGAGCCCGAGCATGGGCATGGACTCCTTAAATGTGACCGGAGTCGTGGGGCAGCTGTGGGGAACAGGGGACAGGAATGGAGGGACAGGAATGTAAGGACGGGGATGTGGGGACGGGCACGATGGGACTGGGCCAGGCGTGAGGACAGGGGCAGGGAGAAAGGGCCAAGCACCAGGGAGATTTGGTGGTGGTGAGAGGAGCCGTGGGGCTGCTGGAGGTGACCTGGGCCAGCACCGGGTGTCGGTCGAGTCCCCATGCCCGGAGTGGCCACAATGTCCCCATGTCCTGCCTCAGCCCAGGGTGACAGAGGTGTCCCCATCCCTGAGACCTGCGTGCCACACCGGTGACCCCGTTGGGACAGTTTGGGGACAGCCCCACACTCCGTGCCCCGGGCGCCGCTGTCCCCGCGGTGCCACCCCCACCCAGCCCTGTCCCTTCTCCCTTCCAGCCCAGACCCTCGGCCTCGCTGGTGAGTCCTCGGGGGGATGCCACGTCCCCGCCCCGCTGTCCCCATCCCGCGCTGGCCCTGGCAGGCTGGTGTCCCCTGTCACCCGCAGGCGCCCAGACCACCCAGCTCCTCGTGCAGCCCCCCTGGACGCCACCGGTGCTGTGGGACCGGGTGACACTGACCTGCCAGGGCTCGGGCACCGCCGCTGCCACCACCTGGTACAAGGACGGGCAGCGCTGGCGGCTGCAGGGACCCGACCGATTCGTTGTCACCGAGAGTGGCACCTACCAGTGTGACAGACCCGGCACCGGGCGCAGCCCCACCGTGAGCGTCTCCGATGGTGAGGGGGATTGGATGTCCCCAGCCTGGCACTCGCGGGGTCCCCGAGGGCTCTGGGTGGGCTCCGCTCCATGGGTCACCCCCCTGGTGTGACGAGAGCCCGTCCCCTGCACACGGGGACATCCCAGAGCATCCCAGAGCGAGCGGAGCTCCGTGTTGGAATTGGGGACCCCTGGTGCGCTGGGTGTGACCCAATCGGGGCGTCCCGGTGCCATCGGGACCCCACGGATCCCCGCGCTGTGACCGGACCCCCCTGTCCCCCAGCCTGGCTGGTGCTGCAGGTGCCGGCGCGGGCGCTGCTGGAGGGGGACACGGTGACACTGCGCTGCCGGAGCTGGCAGGACAAACCGTTGACCTCGGTGTCCTTCTACCGCGAGGGGAAACAACTGCAGATGTTCCGTGGTGGGACCGAGCTGTCCCTGTCCCCTCTGCGGCTGCACCACAGCGGCCGCTACCACTGTAAGGGCTGGGTGTATTCCGAGGGGTGGATTGAGACGGAGTCGTCGCCGGTGACAGTGACAGTGCACAGTGAGCACTCCACAGCCGCCACCCTGACACCCCGACACCCCCACACCTCAGCACCCCCACAGCCCCTGCCCAGTGGACTCAGGTTCACATCCTCCCGCCCCATCTCCTTCCCAGAGCTCTTCTCGCTGCCGGTGCTGGAGGGTCCCCCCGAGCCCACCGAGGGGTCCCCCCTCAATCTCAGCTGCCTCAGCACCCCCAGCCCCCTGCGGCCCCGAGCCCCCCTCCTGCACCTCTTCTACCGGCACGGGCGGTTGGTGGGGGGCCCGCAGGGGTCCCCGCAGCTCCTGCTGCCCGCCGTGGGGGTCTCCCACTCGGGGAATTACAGCTGCCAGGTGCGCTCCGAGCGGGGGCCGTGCGGAAGAGCAGCGCCCGGCTCCGCGTCACGGTGCGCAGTGAGTGCGGGGATGGGCGCGGGGAGCCCCGACAGCCGCCACGGGTCCCCCAGTCCTGCCTGGGGACACCCAGCCCTCCATGGCGTTTTCCGGGTCCCCCCACCACTGCTCGGATATCCCCATCCCTCACCCGCTGCCCTCACCCCTCCCTCGGGTACCCCCATCCCTCTCAAGGTGTCCCTTCCCTGAAACCTCCCATCCTTCCTTGGGGTCCATTCCTGCCCTTTCCAAGCCTGCCCCACCATCTCTGTGTGCCCTCGTCCTCACAGGGGTCCCCCCGATGCTCTAAATTTCCTCGGGTCCTTCACTGTCCCCTGGTGTCCCCTTCCCACAGGGGTCCCGCTCTCGGGGGTGTCCGTGTCGGCGCAGCCCCCCGGGGCACAGGTGGCACTGGGGAACCGCCTGGTGCTGAGCTGCGCGGTGGCCGCGGGGACAGGTCCCCTGTCCTTCTCCTGGCACCGGGGGGACTCGTGGGCACCGCTGGGCACCGGCCCCCGCCTGGAGCTGCGCCACATTGGGACAATGACAGCGGCCACTACCAGTGCAGGGCCAGCGACGGGGACAGCGTGGTCGAGAGTGTCCCCCTGAATGTCACCGTCCTGGGTGAGCGGGATCCTTAGGAATGGGGTGACCCCACCCACCACATCCCCATCCCACCTGGCAAGGTGCCAGCCCCGTCTGTGTCCCCGCAGTGCCCGTGGCCAATGCCACCATCAGCCCCGGTGCCCTGGCACAGCCGGTGAGAGGAGGTGACCCCGTGACCCTGCGCTGCTCGGTGCAGGTGGGCTCAGCCCCTGTCACCTTCACCTGGCTGCGCAACGGCAGCGAGGTGGCCCGGGGTCCCCTCCTGGAGCTCGGCGACGTCCATGTGGGACATTCCGACACCTACCAGTGCGTGGCCACCAACCAGCTGGGACAGGACGGGCACCGCGTCTTCCGGGCGCTCAGCCCCGAGCTGGCACTGACGGTGACACCGCGGGCACACTGGGACACAGGTGGGGTCACTCGGGGTTACTGGAGGGTGCAGCAGCCCCGGCATGGCAGCTGACCCTGATGTGTCCCCCTCTGTCCCCAGCAGTGGCTGTGAACATCGGCAGGAGCCTCCTGTTCCTGGTCCTGCTCCTGGGTGTCATCGGGGGCTGTCACTGGTGGCACCGCCTGGGTGGGTGACAATGGGGGTGTCGGGGGTCCCGCGGGAGGTGGGAAGCCCCCCAGAGTCGGGGAGGGAATGGGGCAGCACCCACAGTTCGTGACTTGGGGGTGGATGAGCCCCTCTGACCCCAGCTCAGGGTTCTGGGGGCATTGGGGTGGCATTGGGATGTTTGGGGGTACTTTCAGGGGTTTAGGGGCAGTTTGGGGGGTCCCCCTTCCTCCCAGGCTTGGGGCTCTGGGGGCTCAGAGGTTCGGGGACACCAGGATGGTTCAGAGCTTCTTGGGGCGCATAGGGGATGCTTGAGGGTTCTGGGCGGACTCAGGGGTCCCAAGGGTTTTTAGAGGCCCCAGGGACGCCGCAGTCACCCCACACATTTTCTTTGCAGCCGCCAGGAAGCACCAGGAAAGGTGAGTGGGGGGCTCCAGTCCTGATCTCAATTTTAACTGCACCCCATAAACCCCCCAAACCACAGCCCCCCCCCTTTATCCCCGCAGGGCCTCCCCAGAGCCCCCGCCCGCCCCAGAGGAGGGGGAGGTGCTGTACAGCCTCGTTGGGAGCACCCGGAATGCAGGCGGTGAGTACGGGGCTGGGGACAGGGACACGTCACCCACGGGTGTCACCCCCACCCGGCTCCCCACAACCGCTGTCTCCCGCAGGGTCCCCCCACGCCACATCCCCCCAGGTGACCTACGCGGAGCTGCCGGGACCCCACGGGCGACAGCAGGACCCCAGTGACATCTATGAGAACGTGCTGTGACACTGGAGGCACTGGGGGCACTGGGGGGCACTGGGGGCACTGGGGGGCACTGGATGTCCCTGCGTGAGGGCACCCCCGGGTCTCCCCCCACCCCATGGCTCCCATGGGTGCCCACCCTGCCTGGGGAGCGGGGTGGTCACGAGTGGGGGGTCCCATGTGGGGCTGCCCAGAGCTCCCCGTTCCAGTGCTCCCAGTGCTCCCAGTACCCTCCACGGGTTCCCCATTCCCCCTTCCAGTGCCGGGGGGGCACAGGACCCTTTTGCCTCTTCTTGGACCCAAAAGGCAGCGTTTGGATTAAAGCGGGAGAAATGGGGTTGGTTTGTTGAGCTCTGCCTGCTCAGCTCGGGAAGGAGGAGGGTCCCGCTCAGGGTGCTGAGCAGATCCTTGTGGGGTTTGCCTGAGTTTTGGGGCTCCCTCAGTGCCTTGGGCAGAGGCACAAAATGATGCATTGCTGCATTTCCGGGCTGCTTCCCTCGCAGCTGCCCCTGCAGGGGCGCTTTCCAGCCAGCCCTGCTCTGCAAACCATCCAGGCTGGAAGGGTGAGCTGGTCCTAGAAACTGTACAGGCCCTAAAAAGCTGAGCCAGAGGCAAAAAGTGAGCGGCACCTGAAATCGGAGCCAGGCCCAAAAACTAAATTTGCCCCGAAATCGGAACAAGCCCCAAAAACCTGAACCAGTCCCAAAATCTGAACCAGTGGCAAAACCTGAACCATCCCCAAAAACTGAACTGCCCAAAAAACTGAACCGGACCCAAAAACTGAGCCAGCCCCAAAAACCTGAACCCATCCTTAAATTGGAAGAAGCCCCATAACCCAAACAGGCCCCAAAAACCTAAACCAGCCCCAAAAACTGAACTGGACCCAAAAATCTGAACCAACCCTAAAATGCTGAACCAGTCCTTAAATGGGAATAAGCCCCATAACCCAAACTGGCCCCAAAAACCTGAAATGGCCCCAAAACCCAAAGCAGTCCCAAAAAACGGAACCAGTGACAAAACCTGAGCTAGTCCCAAAATCTGAAGCAGCCTCAAGACTTGAACTACCCAAAAAACCTCAACCAGCCCCAAAAAGTGAACTGGACCTAAAAACCTCAACCAGCCCCAAAAACTGAACCAGCCCTAAAAACCTGAACCAGTGACAAAAACTGAAACAACCATCAAACCTCAATCAGCCCCAAAACCCAAACTAGCCCAAAAAACCTGAACCAGTGACAAAAACTGAGCTAGCCCAAAAAAATGAACTGGACTTAAAAACCTAAGCCAGCCCCAAAAACCTAAACCAGCCCTAAAAACCTGAACTGCACCTAAAAACCTGAACCAGCCTCAAAACCTGAACCAGCCCCAAAACCTGAACCAGTGACAAACCCTGAATCAGCTCCAAACCCTGAATCAGCTCCAAACCCTGAACCAGCCCCAAAATCCTCCTCCCCCTTTCCCTCTCCCAAAAACCCCAAACCTGACTCATCGGGGACACCTTTCAGGACACCGCAGAGGTTCCAAACAGGAAGCGAAGCCGAACAACCCCAAGGAAAATTTGGGGAGGTCAGAACGAGGCTAAATTGGAGCAGGTTGGGTTAATGCAGCCCCTTAATGAGGTGTTGTAATTAGGGGATCCTGAAGTTCAGCCGTGCTCCTAAAGCATCCCCGTGCACAAACACACGGCTCCGCTGCCTCTCGCGGGCATTTTGGGATACAGAGGCAACACTGGACACATTTTGGGGGTAAAGTACCCCCGGCTCTGCCCTAAAGGACCTTTTTTGGCTGCCGGGAAGGTTTTCTGGGGCTTTTTTTGGGATTTGTTGAGTTTGGGGATTATTCAGTTGCGGGTGTTCCGCGCTCCTTGGCCACACTGCCCATCCCTGATCCCTGAGGTTTTGGGACAGCGCAGTGACAGCCCCGGGTCCCCAAATCCCCGCAGGGCTCGAGCACAGCCTCCCATGAGCTCCCGGACCAGGTTTTTGGTGATGATTTCGAGGATTTTGGGGTTGTTCCCGAGGGAGGGCAGCGCTCCGGGCGAGGCTGTGACATCCCGAAGGATCGCGATGAGGATGGAGCCCGAGAGCTGCGGGACAGGACGGGTTGAGAGACCCCGAAATCCTCCCCAAATCCTCCCCAAATCCTCCCCAAATCCTCCCCAGCCTGGGGTTGGGGTGGGAAGGGGGGGTCAGGGAACGGCGGAGCCTCAGCTTCAGCAGCAGCGCGGGCACCGGGAGATGCCCCCTGTGCCCCGCCCGTGGCCACCGGGGGCTGGCGGGGGGTGGCGGGAGGGGGACCCGGGGACAGCTCCAGGAGCCGGGGACAGCGGGGCCATCCAGCGGCAGCGCTGGGCAGCTCCCAGTGCTCCCAGTCCAGCCTGACTGGGGCTGTCCCTCTGCTGTCCCCAGAGTGCCACCTGCTGAAGGGACACCCGGGCGGGCTCGGGTTCCCGATCCCGGCGTGGCTTCCCCGAGCCCATCCCGGCCGGATCTGCGCCGGCTCTGCGCTGTGCGGGAGCTGATCCCGGGCACGCGCGGCTGCGGGGTTTCCTGGGAATTCTCTTTCCTGGGAATTCTCTTTCCTGCGAATTCTCTTTCCTGCGAATTCTGTTGGGAGCTTTAAATCCTGGTCCCAATCCCATGGCCCGGCACTGCGCCGTTTCCCGGGGCCTCGCTCCCAGAAATAGTCCCGAAGTTTGGCTGTGCTGGCCCCTCTGCAGGGGCTCTCCCACAGCCCGGCCCGCAGATCCCAGAGCAGCTTCCCAAATTCGGGCTGTTGGATGGAAGGGTTTGGCACCGAATCGCCCGGAGGTGACGGCGCCAGTCACTGCAGCCACCCCAGAGCCGGGAACTGCTGGGATTAATTAATTAATCCGGGGAATCCAATTAGGAGATTTTGATCCAGGTGCCTCCGAGATAAGAGATCCCAAAGCCGCCCGGGGCTCCTTGTGGGAGCGCAGGGAGATGGCAGCGCTCCCAACCTCCCGCCCCACAAGGCAAACCAGCTTCCCAAAGCAGTTGGGAGTGCAGCTAATCCCATTCCAGCTTTCCTTGCTCGCCTCTGGAAACCCCGAACGGCTTTGGCAAATCCTTTGGGGCAGATTTGTGGCCAGGGAAAACAGGGCTGAGCCCTAAAGCCGCCCTGGCCCGGGAGAGCACCTGGAAGGGGGGAAAGGAGCGGCAGAAGGGGAAGGACATCCCAAAGGCCAGCCCAGGCTGCAAAGTGTCCCCAAGGGCGCGGGGACAGCGGTCCCTGGGCTCTGCCGGGACAGCGCGGGGACGCGCGGGGCTTTTCCTTCCAGAGGCGCGCAGGGGAAGGAGCTGCCGCTCGCTGTTTGTCCCCTCTCGCTGACAGCCGCCCAAGGGCTCGGGGACGTGCGGCGGTGCCGCCCCGTCGCCACGGGCAGCGATCCCGCAGCTGCCGAGCTCCTCGGCCCGAGCTGGAGCCCGGCAGCAGCGGCAGCGCCCCGAGAGCCCCGGCACGGAGCCGGGGCGGCCGGCGGGGGCCCAGCAGCCCAAGCCACGCCAGCGCTGCCCGGCGCTGCCCGGTAGCCGCCGGTGGCCAAAGGCCCGCAGCCGGCGCTCGCCGAGCGGCGCCTGAGCCCCGGAGCCGCTGCGGAGCCTCCGCCGGGCCCGGCCCTGGGGCGGGCGGGCGGCGCCGGGGGGAGGTGCGGGGAGCGTGGCGGGGAGCGGGGAGCCGGGGCAGGAAGGCCCGGCACTGCGGGAGCGGAGTCCTGGGCTCGGCCACTGCCGCAGGTCGCGGCTGCCATCGCGCTGCGAGGGCCGCCACTGTCCCGGGCTGCGGCGAGCGACGGGGCCGATGTGGCCCAAGCGACTGCGCCAGCGTGGCCGAAGCCACTGTCGCCATCCAGCCGGGGTCACCTCCAGCAGCCCCGGCACGGCCGCGGGCCAGAGGCACGGCTCGATATTTCAGGGGAGCTGCCGAGCAGGGAACGGGTCCTGAGGGTCCCCCCCGCCCCCCTGGGCTTTGACTCTCGCAGCTTTAGAGCTGCTGCAAGGTGAGAATTGTGTGGGGAAAAGGCGTGGCTGTGGTTTGCTCAGGCCTGTGAGAAGCACAAAAGCCAAGGGGAGCCCAAGCAGTGGCTCTGCGAGCGAGGGCCTTTGATGGTTTGCAGAGCAGGGCTGGCTGGAAAGCGCCCCTGCAGGGGCAGCTGCGAGGGAAGCAGCCCGGAAATGCAGCAATGGATCATTTTGTCCCTCTGCCCAAGGCACTGAGGGAGCCCCAAAACTCAGGCAAATCCCACAAGGATCTGCTCAGCACCCTGAGCGGGACCCTCCTCCTTGCCGAGCTTAGCAGGCAGAGCTGAACAAACCAACCCCATTTCTCCCGCTTTAATCCAAACGCTGCCTTTTGGGTCCAAGAAGAGGCAAAAGGGTCCTGTGCCCCCCCGGCACTGGGAGGGGGAAAGGGGAGGCCCTGGGGTGCTGTGAAGGGCAGTGAGGGACCCCTGGGGGGACTCGATGCCTCCCAGTGATCCCCAATTTCCCCCCAGGGTCACATCACACTCTCGTAGGTGGCACCGGGGTCCTGCTGTCCCTCGTAGGGTCCCGGCAGCTGCGCGTTGGTCACTTGTGGATGCCGAGGGGGGGCAGGGCCGGGGGACACCCGTGGGGGCGCTGACAGAGACAGCGGTTGTGGGGACCTGGGAGGGGGTGACACCCGTGGGGGACGTGTCCCTGTCCCCAGCCCCGTACTCACCCCCCGCCCGCTCGCTGCCCACGCCGTGGGGCTCCAGCAGCTCCCCCTCCTCCGGGGGGGCCCTGCGGGGATAAGGGGGGGCCTGAGGGGGTGTCTGGGGAAGGGGGAAAGGGGAGTCACGGCCGGAGCCCCCCCACTCACCTGTCCTGGGGCTTCCTGGCGGCTGCAAGGAAAAGGGGAGGGGGTGACCGTGGGCACCCCAGGACCCCTGAACCTTCCTGGGACCTCGGCAGCTCCGACCACCCACGGGACCCCCAAATCCCCACTGGAGCCCCGATTCCCACCACATCCCTGATTCCCCCCTGGACACTCCAAGCACTCCTGAACCCCCAGAACTTCTGCACCACCGCAGTGCCCCTGAGCCCCCTGGTCCCCCCGACCCTCTGAGCCCCCACAACCCCAAGCCTGACCGGGAGGGGCATCGCCAAACCCCACCAGACCCCAGAAAGATCCCCCAACATTCCTGCACGGCCCTCCAGGAACTCCCCAAACCCTCCAGGAGCTCCCACTGCCAGCCCAATGTTCCTCAAAGCCCACCCAGGGCTGCCCCTGGAGCCCAACCAAGACCCTGCAGAATCCTCCTAGAGCCCCCAGGACCCCCAGCCGAGGTCACTGTGGGCTCCGTTTCCCCCAGCTCAGGGGCTGTGGCTGCTGCCCCATCGCCCCCCCACTCTGGGGGCTTCCCCTCACTCCAGCACCCCCGTTGGCCCCATTGTCACCCACCCAGGCGCTGCCACCAGTGACAGCCCCCGATGACATCCAGGAGCAGGAGCAGGAACAGGAGGCTCCTGCTGATGTTCACAGCCACTGCTGGGGACAGAGGGGGACACATCAGGGTCAGCTGCCATGCCAGGGCTTCTGCACCCTCCAGTAACCCCGAGTGAGCCCACCTGTGTCCCAGTGTGCCCGCGGTGTCACCGTCAGTGCCAGCTCGGGGCTGAGCGCCCGGAAGACGCGGTGCCCGTCCTGTCCCAGCTGGTTGGTGGCCACGCACTGGTAGGTGCCGGAATGTCCCACATGGACGTCGCCGAGCTCCAGGAGGGGACCCCGGGCCACCTCGCTGCCGTTGCGCAGCCAGGTGAAGGTGACAGGGGCTGAGCCCACCTGCACCGAGCAGCGCAGGGTCACGGGGTCACCTGCGCGCACCGGCTGTGCCAGGGCACCGGGGCTGATGGTGGCATTGGCCACGGGCACTGCGGAGACACAGACGGGGCTGGCACCTGGCCAGGGGGGGTGGGGATGTGGTGGGTGGGGTCACCCCATTCCTGAGGGTCCCGCTCACCCAGGACGGTGACATTCAGGGGGACACTCTCAGCCACGCTGTCCCCGTTGCTGGCCCTGCACTGGTAGTGGCCGCTGTCATTGTCCCCAACGTGGCGCAGCTCCAGGCGGGGGCCGGTGCCCAGCGGTGCCCACGAGTCCCCCCGGTGCCAGGAGAAGGACAGGGGACCTGTCCCCGCGGCCACCGCGCAGCTCAGCACCAGGCGGTCCCCCAGTGCCACCTGTGCCCCGGGGGGCTGCGCCGACACGGACACCCCCGAGAGCGGGACCCCTGTGGGAAGGGGACAACAGGGGACAGTGAAGGACTCGAGGAAGTTTAGAGAGCATCGGGGGGACCCCTGTGAGGATGGGGGCACACCGAGATGGTGGGGGAGGCTTGGAAAGGGCAAGAATGGACCCCAAGGAAGGATGGGAGGTTTCAGGGAAGGGACACCTTGAGAGGGATGGGGGTACCCGAGGGAGGGGTGGGGACCCAGACAGGGATGGTGGGACCTGGATACTGTGGAGGGATCTCAGAGAGGGGCAGGGTGGACCCAGGGAAGGGTGAGGGCACTGGGTGAGGGATGGGGATACCCGGGCAATGATGGGGGAAGCCGGAAAAAGTCATGGAGGGCTGGGTGTCCCCAGGCAGGACTGGGGGACCCGTGGCGGCTGTCGGGGCTCCCCGCGCCCATCCCCGCACTCACTGCGCACCGTGACGCGGAGCCGGGCGCTGCTCCTCCGCACGGCCCCCGCTCGGAGCGCACCTGGCAGCTGTAATTCCCCGAGTGGGAGACCCCCACGGCGGGCAGCAGGAGCTGCGGGGACCCCTGCGGGCCCCCCACCAACCGCCCGTGCCGGTAGAAGAGGTGCAGGAGGGGGGCTCGGGGCCGCAGGGGGCTGGGGGTGCTGAGGCAGCTGAGATTGAGGGGGGACCCCTCAGTGGGCTCGGGGGGACCCTCCGGCACCGGAATGAGACAGGGAAGGAGATGAGGGGGAGGATGTGACGCCGAGGCTGCTGTGAAGGGGCTGTGGGGGTGCTGAGGTGTGGGGGTGTCGGGGTGTCAGAGTGGCGGCTGTGGGGTGCTCACTGTGCACTGTCACTGTCACCGGCGCTGACTCCTTCCACACCTCGGAGTCCACCCAGCCCCTGCAGCGGTAGCGGCCGCTGTGGTGCAGCCGCAGAGTGGACAGGGACAGCTCGGTCCCATCGCGGAATCTCTGCAGTTGTTTCTCCTCGCGGTAGAAGGACACCGAGGTCACCGGTTTGTCCTGCCAGCCCCGGCAGCGCAGTGTCACCGTGTCCCCCTCCAGCAGCGCCCGCGCCGGCACCTGCAGCACCAGCCAGGCTGGGGGACAGGGGGGTCCCGTCACACCGCGGGGATCCGTGGGGTCCCGATGGCACCGGGACGCCCAGATTGGGTCACACCCAGCGCACCAGGGGTCCCCAATTCCAACACGGGGCTCCGCTCGCCCTGGGATGCTCTGGGATGTCCCCGTGTGCAGGGGACGGGCTCTCGTCACACCAGGGGGGTGACCCATGGAGCGGAGCCCACCCAGAGCCCTCGGGGACCCCGCGGGTGCCAGGCTGGGGACACCCAACCCCCCCTCACCATTGGAGACGCTCACGGAGGGGCTGCGCCCGGTGCCGGGTCTGTCACACTGGTAGGTGCCACTCTCGGTGACAACGAATCGGTCGGGTCCCTGCAGCCGCCAGCGCTGCCCGTCCTTGTACCAGGTGGTGGCAGCGGCGGTGTCCGAGCCCTGGCAGGTCAGTGTCACCCGGTCCCACAGCACCGGCGGCGTCCAGGGGGGCTGCACGAGGAGCTGGGTGGTCTGGGCGCCTGCGGGTGACAGGGGACACCAGCCTGCCAGGGCCAGCGCGGGATGGGGACAGCGGGGCGGGGACGTGGCATCCCCCCGAGGACTCACCAGCGAGGCCGAGGGTCTGGGCTGGAAGGGAGAAGGGACAGGGCTGGGTGGGGGTGGCAGCGCGGGGACAGCGGCACCCGGGGCACGGAGTGTGGGGCTGTCCCCAAACTGTCCCCACGGGGTCACCGGTGTGGCACGGAGGTCTCAGGGATGGGGACACCTCTGTCACCCTGGGCTGAGGCAGGACATGGGGACACTGTGGCCACTCCGGGCATGGGGACTCGACCGACACCCGGTGCTGGCCCAGGTCACCTCCAGCAGCCCCACGGCTCCTCTCACCACCACCAAATCTCCCTGGTGCTTGGCCCTTTCTCCCTGCCCCTGTCCTCACGCCTGGCCCAGTCCCATCGTGCCCGTCCCCACATCCCCGTCCTTACATTCCCGTCCCTCCTTTCCTGTCCCCTGTTCCCCACAGCTGCCCCACGACTCCGGTGACATTTAAGGGCTCCATGCCCATGCTCGGGCTCTGCTGGCCTTGGGGACCTCAGGGCACCCCGCAGACCCCCTCTGCCCCCTCCCCACCGTTCTCTGCCTCACCAGGGCCCATCCCCGGGGTGTCAGGCCCGTGCCCGGGGCACTCACCCCACAGGAGCAGCGCCACCTTCCCGGCCATCCCGCTGTCCCCGGCCACCCGGGCTGGCTGTCACACGCTGCCGGGGCCACCTGTCCCCTGAGTGGCTGGCAGGAAGCGAGGTCACATCTCGTCCCCACGTGTTGGTGGCCCTTGGTGGGGGCAGGGTGGTGGCAGGGTGGGGGCAGGGTGGAGACACAGCAGGGGACAGGCTGGGGACATGGTGGGACATGGTTTTCCTAGGAGTGGGGGGCTCAGGGCATGTGGGGATCTCAGGATGGGTGTCCCAGGGGAATGGGGAGAGAGGGGAAGTGACAGGGAGGGTCTGTCTGGGGAATGGGGGTCCCCATGTGTCAGGGGGTCCCCGGGATGGGGTCCTGAAGGAATGGAGGGCAAAGGGGGTGTGGGTAAGGGGATGGAGATGCTGGGCAACAGGAGATCCAGGATGGGGCTCCGAGAAAAGGGGGACACAGGGAATGGGGCTGCCACGGTCGGGTTCCCAGGGGAATGGGGGTCCCAGGGATGGGCAGTGGCTGGGGGGGCTCGTGGGTCGCAGCTCCTTCACCGGGTGCCTCAGATTTTGGGGTGACTCAGAGCCCAGCACGGCCCCCCCGGGGCGCTCATTACCTGGGGCGGCATCACAGGGGGGTCCTGGGTAGCTCCGGTTCTGTGTCCCCCCCACCCTTTGGCTTTTTCCTCTTTATTTCTCTTTTGTCCTTCATTTCCTCACGGTTGTGCCACGCTGCCTCACCCCCCAGTGTGCGGCTCAGTGATCCTGGGGAGCTCCTGAGCAGGGAACGGGTTGGGGGCACCCTGTGCAGGGGGAATAGGGGGTGCGGGGGCGCAGAGAGGGGTGGGGGGGCAGTGGGGGATGGCGGTGTCCGGCTGTGCCCCCCAACACTTTCACTTTCTCTCTCGGGCAGCAGAAGGAAGAGGCCGTTTGTGCTGAGAGTCAGACGGGGGCGGGTTCTGACCTGGGGGGGCACATCCAGAGGGGTCCTGTCCTGGGGGGGTTCCTGTTCTGGGGGTGACACGTCCTGGGGGGATCCTGTCCCAGGGCTGCCCCATCCCGGCTGCCAGGGGGGTCCTGTCCTGGGGGATGGCGGTGCTGGGGGGGTCTCTGGACACATTCCTGGGGGGGGGGGTCTCTTACCCAGGGGTGGCACATCCTGGGGACCCCTGTCCTGGAAGGGCCCTGCCGGCTCCCACTGTCCCTGCTTGGGCACTGTGACCTCTGCAGGGCACAAATTTGGGGCTGCCCTGTCCCTTCGATGTCCCTTCCCCTTGATGGTCCCCTCCACTCTGGGAGCCCCCAGTCCCCCTTTGGGATCCCCCAAGGTGCAGCCCCTCTTCCCCATCCTGCAGCCCCCTGTGACCCTTCTGTGGCTGAGAAGCCCCACGGGGTGCCAGTGGGGGTGACAGGGGGTGGGTGTCAGTCGGGGAGGGCACAGACCCCTCCACAACCTCCCACAGCCACCCCAAGCCCCCAGCCCTGGCAGGGTCTCAGCGCTGGCAACCAGGAAATGGATGAGACCCTGCAGATGAAACGCTCGGGACACTCCTGGCTGTGCCCCGCTCTGCCCACAGCACCTGAGCACCAACCTGCCCCCTCTGCCTCAACACCCACATGGAAAAATGGAGCTTTTTTCCTTCCGGAAATGGCTGATTTGGCCAAAAATTGATACCACACCACTGAGGCACCACAAATGTGGTTTAAAATCCTTTTAATGTGGATTAAATCCTTTTAATCGTTGGTCTCCCAACAAGTCTCTCACAATAAAAACCCAAACAAATCACAGAGAAATGAGACTTTTTGGTTCCCTTTAGGAGCCCATTGGTGCATCCCACAGCCGCGTTTGCCTGTGGATAACATGGAGTGGGAAATCTCCCTGAGTGTCCAACAGGTGCACGGGATTGTTCCCTGTCTGCTGGGCAGCACCCCAGCCCACAAGGATGGCTTTTCTGGGGCCATATTTAGGAACTCTTCCCATTTTTCTCATTGCCACCCTGAGACTTGATTGACTTCCCACGGGTTCTGCTGCCAAAAGGGAACAACTCTGTCCATCCTGGGAGCACTGCCCAGGAAGCTGTGGAAATGCCCGTGTGTCCCTCAGGGTCTGATTCCCTGGTAAATCCACTCCATCCCACTCTGAATTCCCCTGCCTGGGCACTCCCTGCTCCTGCTCCCACCCCCTGTTCCCCAGATCCACGTGTGGAGCCACGGCTCGATATTTCCACATTTCTCCCTCTCGTGTGGCGGCCGCAACCAGAACCCAACCATTCTTTCCAGGAGCATCCAAAGGGCGGCAGGTTTGAGGCAGGAAGGAGGAGGGTCCCGCTCAGGGTGCTGAGCAGATCCTTGTGGGATTTGCCTGAGTTTTGGGGCTCCCTCAGTGCCTTGGGCAGAGGCACAAAATGATGCATTGCTGCATTTCCGGGCTGCTTCCCTCGCAGCTGCCCCTGCAGGGGCGCTTTCCAGCCAGCCCTGCTCTGCAAACCATCAAAGGCCCTCGCTCGCAGAGCCACTGCTTGGGCTCCCCTTGGCTTTTGTGCTTCTCGCCGGGCTGAGCAACCCACAGCCACGCCTTTTCCCCCACACAATTCTCACCTTGCAGCAGCTCTAAAGCTGCGAGAGTCAAAGCCCAGGGGGCGGGGGGGACCCTCAGGTCCCGTTCCCTGCTCGGCAGCTCCCCTGAAATATCGAGCCGTGCCTCTGGCCCGCGGCCGTGCCGGGGCTGCTGGAGGTGACCCCGGCTGGATGGCGACAGTGGCTTCGGCCACGCTGGCGCAGCCGCTTGGGCCACATCGGCCCCGTCGCTCGCCGCAGCCCGGGACAGTGGCGGCCCTCGCAGCGCGATGGCAGCCGCGACCTGCGGCAGTGGCCGAGCCCAGGACTCCGCTCCCGCAGTGCCGGGCCTTCCTGCCCCGGCTCCCCGCTCCCCGCCACGCTCCCCGCACCTCCCCCCGGCGCCGCCCGCCCGCCCCAGGGCCGGGCCCGGCGGAGGCTCCGCAGCGGCTCCGGGGCTCAGGCGCCGCTCGGCGAGCGCCGGCTGCGGGCCTTTGGCCACCGGCGGCTACCGGGCAGCAGCGGGCAGCGCTGGCGTGGCTTGGGCTGCTGGGCCCCCGCCGGCCGCCCCGGCTCCGTGCCGGGGCTCTCGGGGCGCTGCCGCTGCTGCCGGGCTCCAGCTCGGGCCGAGGAGCTCGGCAGCTGCGGGATCGCTGCCCGTGGCGACGGGGCGGCACCGCCGCACGTCCCCGAGCCCTTGGGCGGCTGTCAGCGAGAGGGGACAAACAGCGAGCGGCAGCTCCTTCCCCTGCGCGCCTCTGGAAGGAAAAGCCCCGCGCGTCCCCGCGCTGTCCCGGCAGAGCCCAGGGACCGCTGTCCCCGCGCCCTTGGGGACACTTTGCAGCCTGGGCTGGCCTTTGGGATGTCCTTCCCCTTCTGCCGCTCCTTTCCCCCCTTCCAGGTGCTCTCCCGGGCCAGGGCGGCTTTAGGGCTCAGCCCTGTTTTTCCCTGGCCACAAGTCTGCCCCAAAGGATTTGCCAAAGCCGTTCGGGGTTTCCAGAGGCGAGCAAGGAAAGCTGGAATGGGATTAGCTGCACTCCCAACTGCTTTGGGAAGCTGGTTTGCCTTGTGGGGCGGGAGGTTGGGAGCGCTGCTATCTCCCTGCGCTCCCACAAGGAGCCCCGGGCGGCTTTGGGATCTCTTATCTCGGAGGCACCTGGATCAAAATCTCCTAATTGGATTCCCCGGGTTAATGAATTAATCCCAGCAGTTCCCGGCTCTGGGGTGGCTGCGGTGACTGGCGCCGTCACCTCGGGGGCATTCGGTGCCAAACCCTTCCATCCAACAGCCCGAATTTGGGAAGCTGCTCTGGGATCTGCGGGCCGGGCTGTGGGAGAGCCCCTGCAGAGGGGCCAGCACAGCCAAACTTCGGGACTATTTCTGGGAGCGAGGCCCCGGGAAACGGCGCAGTGCCGGGCCATGGGATTGGGGCCAGGATTTAAAGCTCCCAACAGAATTCGCAGGAAAGAGAATTCGCAGGAAAGAGAATTCCCAGGAAAGAGAATTCCCAGGAAACCCCGCAGCCGCGCGTGCCCGGGATCAGCTCCCGCACAGCGCAGAGCCGGCGCAGATCCGGCCGGGATGGGCTCGGGGAAGCCACGCCGGGATCGGGAACCCGAGCCCGCCCGGGTGTCCCTTCAGCAGGTGGCACTCTGGGGACAGCAGAGGGACAGCCCCAGTCAGGCTGGACTGGGAGCACTGGGAGCTGCCCAGCGCTGCCGCTGCATGGCCCCGCTGTCCCCGGCTCCTGGAGCTGTCCCCGGGTCCCCCTCCCGCCACCCCCCGCCAGCCCCCGGTGGCCACGGGCGGGGCACAGGGGGCATCTCCCGGTGCCCGCGCTGCTGCTGGAGCTGAGGCTCCGCGGGTCCCTGACCCCCCCTTCCCACCCCAACCCCAGGCTGGGGAGGATTTGGCGAGGATTTGGGGGGATTTGGGGAGGATTTGGGGGGATTTGGGGTCTCTACACCCGTCCTGTCCCGCAGCTCTCGGGCTCCATCCCCATCGCGATCCTTCGGGATGTCACAGCCTCGCCCCGAGCGCTGCCCTCCCTCGGGAACAACCCCAAAATCCTCGAAATCATCACCAAAAACCTGGTCCGGGAGCTCATGGGAGGCTGTGCCCGAGCCCTGGGGGGATTTGGGGACCCGGGGCTGTCACTGCGCTGTCCCAAAACCTCAGGGATCAGGGATGGGCAGTGTGGCCAAGGAGCGCGGAACACCCGCAACTGAACAATCCCCAACCTCAACAAATCCCAAAAAAAGCCCCAGAAAACCTTCCCAGCAGCCAAAAAAGGTCCTTTAGGGCAGAGCGGGGGTACTTTACCCCCAAAATGTGTCCAGTGCTGCCTCTGTATCCCAAAATGCCCGCGAGAGGCAGCGGAGCCGTGTGTTTGTGCACGGGGATGCTTTAGGAGCACGGCTGAACTTCAGGATCCCCGGCCTTAATTACAACACCTCATTAAGGGCCCGTATTAACCCAACCTGCTCCAATTTAGCCTCGTTCTGACCTCCCCAAATTTTCCTTGGAGTTGTTCGGCTTCGCTTCCTGTTTGGAACCTCAGCGGTGTCCTGAAAGGTGTCCCCGATTAGTCAGGTTTGGGGTTTTTGGGAGAGGGAAAGGGGGAGGAGGATTTTGGGGCTGGTTCAGGGTTTGGAGCTGATTCAGGGTTTGGAGCTGATTCAGGGTTTGGGGCTGATTCAGGATTTGGGGCTGATTCAGGGTTTGTCACTGGTTCAGGTTTTGGGACTGGTTCAGGTTTTGAGGCTGGTTCAGGTTTTTAGGTGCAGTTCAGGTTTTAGGGCTGGTTCAGGTTTTCGGGGCTGGCTTAGGTTTTTAAGTCCAGTTCATTTTTTTGGGCTAGCTCAGTTTTTGTCACTGGTTCAGGTTTTTTGGCTGGTTTGGGTTTTGGGGCTGGTTCAGATTTTTAGGGCTGATCCATTTTTTTGGGGCTGGTTTAGGTTTTTTTGGGTAGTTCAAGTTTTGAGGCTGGTTCAGGTTTTGCCACTGGTTCAGGGTTTGGGACTGGTTCAGGGTTTTGGGGGTGGTTCAGCCTTTGTGGCTGGTTAAGGTTTGGGGGGCTAATTGAGGTTTTAGGGCTAGTTCAGGTTTTGGGGCTGATTGAGGTTTGATGGTTGTTTCAGTTTTTGTCACTGGTTCAGGTTTTTAGGGCTGGTTCAGTTTTTGGGGCTGGTTGAGGTTTTTTGGGCAGTTCAAGTTTTGAGGCTGCTTCGGATTATGGGACTAGCTCAGTTTTTGTCACTGGTTCCATTTTTTGGGCTGGTTTGGGTTTTGGGGCCAATTCAGGTTTTTGGGCCAGTTCGGGTTCTGGGGCTTATTCCAATTTAAGGACTGGTTCAGCTTTTTAGGGTTGGTTCAGATTTTTGGGTCTAGTTCAGTTTTTGGGGCTGGTTCAGGTTTTTGGGGCTGGTGCGGGTTATGGGGCTTCTTCCAATTTAAGGATGGGTTCAGATTTTTGGGTCCAGTTCAGGTTTTGGGTCCGGTTCAGTTTTTGGGTCCAGTTCAGTTTTTGGGGATGGTTCAGGTTTTGCTACTGGTTCAGATTTTGGGACTGGTTCAGGTTTTTGGGGCTTGTTCGGATTTCGGGGGAAATTCAGGTTTTGGGCCTGGCTCAGATTTTAGGTCCAGCTCACTTTTTGCCTCTGGCTCAGCTTTTTAGGGCCTGTCCACTTTCTAGGACCAGCTCATCCTTCCAACCTGGATGGTTTGCAGAGCAAAGCTGGCTGGCAAGCGCCCCTGCAGGGGCAGCTGCGAGGGAAGCAGCCCGGAAATGCAGCAATGCATCATTTTGTGCCTCTGCCCAAGGCACTGAGGGAGCCCCAAAACTCAGGCAAATGCCACAAGGATCTGCTCAGCACCCTGAGCGGGACCCTCCTCCTTGCCGAGCTGAGCAGGCAGAGCTGAACAAACCAACCCCATTTCTCCCACTTTAATCCAAACGCTGCCTTTTGGGTCCAAGAAGAGGCAAAAGGGTCCTGTGCCCCCCCGGCACTGGGAGGGGGAATGGGGAGGCCCTGGGGTGCTGTGAAGGGCAGTGAGGGACCCCTGGGGGGACTCGATGCCTCCCAGTGATCCCCAATTTCCCCCCAGGGTCACATCACACTCTCGGCGGTGGCACCGGGGTCCTGCTGTCCCTCGTAGGGTCCCGGCAGCTGCGCGTTGGTCACTTGTGGATGCCGAGGGGGGGCAGGGCCGGGGGACACCCGTGGGGGCGCTGACAGAGACAGCGGTTGTGGGGACCTGGGAGGGGGTGACACCCGTGGGGGACGTGTCCCTGTCCCCAGCCCCGTACTCACCCCCCGCCCGCTCGCTGCCCACGCCGTGGGGCTCCAGCAGCTCCCCCTCCTCCGGGGGGGCCCTGCGGGGATAAGGGGGGGCCTGAGGGGGTGTCTGGGGAAGGGGGAAAGGGGAGTCACGGCCGGAACCCCCCCACTCACCTGTCCTGGGGCTTCCTGGCGGCTGCAAGGAAAAGGGGAGGGGGTGACCGTGGGGACCCCGGGACCCCTGAACCTTCCTGGGACCTCGGCAGCTCCGACCACCCACGGGACCCCCAAATCCCCACTGGAGCCCCGATTCCCACCGCACCCCTGATTCCCCTCTGGACACTCCAAGCACCCCTGATCCCCCAGAACTTCTGCACCACCACAGTGCCCCTGAGCTCCGCGGTGCCCCCCACCCCCTGAGCCCCAAGAACCCCAAGCCCAACAGGGAGGGGCACCCCCAAAACTCCTCCAGACCCCGGAAAGATCCCACAACATCTCTGCACGGCCCTCCAGGTACTCCACAAACCCTCCAGGAGCTCCCACTGCCAGCCCAATATTCCTCAAAGCCCACCCAGGGGTGCCCCTGGAGCCCAACCAAGACCCTCCAGAATCCTCCTCAAGCCCCCAGGACCCCCAGCCGAGGTCACTGTGGGCTCCGTTTCCCCCAGCTCAGGGGCTGTGGCTGCTGCCCCATCGCCCCCCCCACTCTGGGGGCTTCCCCTCACTCCAGCACCCCCGTTGGCCCCATTGTCACCCACCCAGGCGCTGCCACCAGTGACAGCCCCCGATGACACCCAGGAGCAGGACCAGGAACAGGAGGCTCCTGCCGATGTTCACAGCCACTGCTGGGGACAGAGGGGGACACATCAGGGTCAGCTGCCATGCCGGGGGTTCTGCACCCTCCAGTAACCCCGAGAGACCCCACCTGTGTCCCAGCGTGCCCGCGGTGTCACCGTCAGTGCCAGCTCGGGGCTGGGCGCCCGGAAGACGCGGTGCCCGTCCTGTCCCAGCTGGTTGGTGGCCACGCACTGGTAGGTGCCAGAATGTCCCACATGGACGTCGCCGAGCTCCAGGAGGGGACCCCGGGCCACCTCGCTGCCGTTGTGCAGCCAGGTGAAGGTGACAGGGGCTGAGCCCACCTGCACCGAGCAGCGCAGGGTCACGGGGTCACCTGCGCGCACCGGCTGTGCCAGGGCACCGGGGCTGATGGTGGCATTGGCCACGGGCACTGCGGGGACACAGACGGGGCTGGCACCTGGCCAGGGGGGATGGGGATGTGGTGGGTGGGGTCACCCCATTCCTGAGGTTCCTGCTCACCCAGGACGGTGACATTCAGGGGGACACTCTCGGCCACGCTGTCCCCGTCGCTGGCCCTGCACTGGTAGTGGCCACTGTCACTGTCCCCAGCGTGGCGCAGCTCCAGGCGGGGGCCGGTGCCCAGCGGTGCCCACGAGTCCCCCCGGTGCCAGGAGAAGGACAGGGGACCTGTCCCCGCGGCCACCGCGCAGCTCAGCACCAGGCGGTCCCCCGGTGCCACCTGTGCCCCGGGGGGCTGCGCCGACACAGACACCCCCGAGAGCGGGACCCCTGCGGGAAGGGGACACCAGGGGACAGTGAAGGACCCGAGGAAGTTTAGAGAGCATCGAAGGGACCCCTGTGAGGACGAGGGCACACAGAGATGGTGGGGGAGGCTTGGAAAGGGCAGGAATGGACCCCAAGGAAGGATGGGCGGTTTCAGGGGAGGGACACCTTGAGAGGGATGGGAGTACCCGAGGGAGAGGTGGGGATCCAGACAGGGATGGTGCTGCAAAATAGCGTTATTGAGATCAATAAAAGGACCGTACAAGCAAAAACTCCGCATGAGAAAAAGGCCTGTGTGAAAAAAACGGGGCTGGGAACAAAAAGGGAGTTTTGAAGATTTACAGCTGTGTAGATGAGACCCGGAGAAGGGGAGGTAAACTCTGAATTCTTTGAGTCATAACATAGCTGTAAAAGCTTGCCAATGTAAGTCCAATTAGGTAGAAGCAGAAATTTGCTTTGATAAGTTTTAAGCCACTTAAGAGTTCACAAGCTGGTCCACTATGTAAGTGCCTTTGGATTGCGAAGAAACGGAGCTTGCTCTTCTCAACCACATTGGTTTTGGACTGCAATTTCTCCGCTTGCCGGAGCCACCGGGCCCCTTTTTACAATTCCAACATTTGGCGTCGCACTCAGAACTCAGACTCAAACTCGGAACTCGGAACTCGAACTCGGACTGACACTTCGTTCCTCTCAACCCAGCGGGAGCCAACTGCAGCACGGTAGCTGCAACCGGGGGCGTAGGATCAGCAGCTGCGGGCTGGCGCCTGATCCCAGCCTGGACCGACTGAACAGCGGGGTCCGGTGTTGGCTGACGAGGGATAAACCTGAAGGCTGCACGACCCTGACAGCAGGGACAGCGTGGTAAGACGCGGTTTTACGGGTAGACACAGTTATTGCGGTGGGATGCAGTTATGGAAACAGAGGTGGCCCTTGACTTATTTTTACGCTTTTTAGAAAAGCGGGGACCTTAAGAAGTGCACCTTTATAAGGAACTAGCTGATCCAAGATCGTTTAAAATGAAAGCTAAAGAAACAAAAGCTCTCAAATTCACCTGGAGAGCAGTAACTGGAACTCTCGCAGAAATAAAAACAGAACAGACAGTGGCCACAGCCGCCATAGAGACTTTAGAGAGTGGCAGCTCCGGGTGTAGCAGCTCCAGGAAAGAAACAGACGCAGTCTTACGGAGCAGCGGGCAGAGACCGGAGCGGAGCCCGGAGTGGCACGGTCCTCGGGCTGGCTGCGAGAAAACCGATTAAAAACACAGCAGCACCCGTCCGCTCACTGCAGGAGCTGCTAAACTCGGCAGAGCCGGATGTTATCTCTCCGACGTCTGAGAGAGGAATGGCCGCGAACGTGGAAGCAGAGATGCCGGACCCAGGGGGCGGGGTGCAGGCGGGCCAAGGAGACACAGGCAGTCCTGGTGCCCCGCCGAAAGCAGCAGAGCAACAGAGAGGTCCTAAAGCCCGGCCAAAAGCGGCAGAGAGTAACCCCCCCTGCCAAACAATGGGATGTCCGGCAGCAGCGCGACTTCTGCGGGTTCGTCACCTGCAAAGCCAAAGCCAGCCGGGGGTCGGCCCCGGGACAGGGAGGAACACCAAGAAATGATACAAAAAGTAATCCAAAAGCTTGCTGACTTATCTACACAAAGCATTTTTGCAGTCTATCTTTACAGCAGATGTTCTGTGTTCAAATGATTGCATCAGCATTGCACAGTTGTTGTTAACCCCTTCACAGTTCCTGCTCTGGGAACAAACATGGACTGCAATGCTGCAGAATGTCCCGCAACAACAGGGACAAGTCATCGCTGCATCACTGACCAGAGCTGTGCCCAGCAAGTGGTGCCGTGCTACAGGACCCCAAAACGAGAAGGCACAGTCAGCATCAGCTCCTGAGGAAAGTGACGCCACTACTTCAACAGCTGGGACTCTGAGACCTCCGTCCCGAGGAGCCTTGGGAGAGGCTGCAGACGTGGCTGAGTGAAGGAGCTGAGGACTTGCCAGATCCACCACTCTCCGTAGCAGGAGAAATAGCGAAACTCTGGGGCAAATGTAAGAGCTGTCCTGGGTGGTTGCCAGTGACTTGTGGTGGGTGTCGGGGAACCCTTTCCAAAGACAAAACTAAGAAAAAAAAAAGGCATAAATTTTTGGGTATATTATATAAATTTTTGGGTATAACACCAAACACAGAAGTGAAGTGAAAAATTGTTTTTTGACTGTCTTGGAACAAGAGCATTAGCAGGCATTTTCAATCAGCTGGCTGCCCATTTAGATCAAGTGAAAGCAGTCAATTTCGTTAGCATTTATGTTTTTACCTGGTACTTTGGCAGCCAGGGCTTACGCTATCTTGCATAAACTTGCTTGCTGGGAGAGGGATAAGTTTAATATGACTTTGCAAATGCTTAATGACTTAAGTGTAAATGTCACTAGTGTTAGACATAGAATATTATAAAATTAAGCAGCCATTGATTTTCTATTTGCTCACAGCCACGGCTGTGAAAAGTTCCAAGGTATGTGCCATATAAATCTCTCTAACCACTTTTTCCTACTTCACAAGCAGAGAAGTAAGTTACATCAATTAACCACACAATTACAGAAAGAAGATGGTTTCAGCTTAGAAAGATGGTTCAAGTTACTACGTTAAAATCATGGCAAGTTTTCTTTGTGTAGCATTTGATTACTGTAGGACTAGTAATATTCTTAATAATAGTGTGTTCAGCTTGCCTTCCAATGCTTGCAAAAGATAATATACAAAGTCACTACATCTGTGACCCATCAAGTATTGCTTGTACAAAAAGAACAAAGGGAAATTTGTTGCAAAATAGAATTATTGGGATCAATGAAAGGACTGTACAAGCAAAAACTCTGCATGAGAAAAAGGCCTGTGTGAAAAAAACAGGGCTGGGAACAAAAAGGGAGTTTTGAAGATTTACAGCTGTGTAGATGAGACCCGGAGAAGGGGAGGTAAACTCTGAATTCTTTGAGTCATAACATAGCTGTAAAAGCTTGCCAATGTAAGTCCAATTAGGTAGAAGCAGAAACTCACTTTGGTAAGTTTTAAGCCACTTAAGAGTTCACAAGCTGGTCCACTGTGTAAGTGCCTTTGGATTGCGAAGAAACGGAGCTTGCTCTTCTCAACCACATTGGTTTTGGACTGCAATTTCTCCGCTTGCCGGAGCCACCGGGCCTTCTTTTTCAATTCCAACGGCTCAGGTTTTTAGGGCTGGTTCAGTTTTTGGAGCTGGTTTAGGTTTTTAGGTCCAATTCAGTTTTTGGGGCTGGTTTAGGTTTTTTGGGCAGTTCAAGTTTTGAGGCTGCTTTGGATTTTGGGACCAGCTCAGCTTTTGTCACTGGTTCCATGTTTTGGGCTGGTTTGTGTTTTGGGGCCATTTCAGGTTTTTGGGGCCAGTTTGGGTTAAGGGGCTTATTCCAATTTAAGGATGGGTTCAGGTTTTTAGGGCTGGTACAGTTTTTGGGTCCGGTTCAGTTTTTGGGGCTGGTTCAGATTTTGCCACCAGTTCAGATTTTGGGACTGGTTCAGGTTTATGGGGCTTGTTCCGATTTCGGGGCAAATTCAGGTTTTGGGCCTGGCTCAGATTTTAGGTCCAGCTCACTTTTTGCCTCTGGCTCAGCTTTTTAGGGCCTGTCCACTTTCTAGGACCAGCTCATCCTTCCAACCTGGATGGTTTGCAGAGCAGGGCTGGCTGGAAAGCGCCCCTGCAGGGGCAGCTGCGAGGGAAGCAGCCCAGAAATGCAGCAATGCATCATTTTGTGCCTCTGCCCAAGGCACTGAGGGAGCCCCAAAACTCAGGCAAATCCCACAGGGATCTGCTCAGCACCCTGAGCGGGACCCTCCTCCTTGCCGAGCTGAGCAGGCAGAGCTGAACAAACCAACCCCATTTCTCCCGCTTTAATCCAAACGCTGCCTTTTGGGTCCAAGAAGAGGCAAAAGGGTCCTGTGCCCCCCCGGCACTGGGAGGGGGAATGGGGAGGCCCTGGGGTGCTGGGAAGGGCAGTGAGGGACCCCTGGGGGGACTCGATGCCTCCCAGTGATCCCCAATTTCCCCCCAGGGTCACATCACACTCTCGGCGGTGGCACCGGGGTCCTGCTGTCCCTCGTAGGGTCCCGGCAGCTGCGCGTTGGTCACTTGTGGATGCCGAGGGGGGGCAGGGCCGGGGGACACCCGTGGGGGCGCTGACAGAGACAGCGGTTGTGGGGACCTGGGAGGGGGTGACACCCGTGGGGGACGTGTCCCTGTCCCCAGCCCCGTACTCACCCCCTGCCCGCTCGCTGCCCACGCCGTGGGGCTCCAGCAGCTCCCCCTCCTCCGGGGGGGCCCTGCGGGGATAAGGGGGGGCCTGAGGGGGTGTCTGGGGAAAGGGGAAAAGGGGAGTCACGGCCGGAGCCCCCCCACTCACCTGTCCTGGGGCTTCCTGGCGGCTGCAAGGAAAAGGGGAGGGGGTGACCGTGGGCACCCCGGGACCCCTGAACCTTCCTGGGACCTCGGCAGCTCCGACCACCCACGGGACCCCCAAATCCCCACTGGAGCCCCGATTCCCACCGCACCCCTGATTCCCTCCTGGACACTCCAAGCACCCGTGAACCCCCAGAACTTCTGCACCACCACAGTGCCCCTGAGCTCCGCGGTGCCCCCCACCCCCTGAGCCCCCAGAACCCCAAGCCCAACAGCGAGGGGCACCCCCAAAACTCCTCCAGACCCTGGAAAGATCCCGCAACATCTCTGCACGGCCCTCCAGGAATTCCCCAAACCCTCCAGGAGCTCCCACTGCCAGCCCAATGTTCCTCAAAGCCCACCCAGGGCTGCCCCTGGAGCCCAACCAAGACCCTCCAGAATCCTCCTAGAGCCCCCAGGACCCCCAGCCGAGGTCACTGTGGGCTCCGTTTCCCCCAGCTCAGGGGCTGTGGCTGCTGCCCCATCGCCCCCCCACTCTGGGGGCTTCCCCTCACTCCAGCACCCCCGTTGGCCCCATTGTCACCCACCCAGGCGCTGCCACCAGTGACAGCCCCCGATGACACCCAGGAGCAGGACCAGGAACAGGAGGCTCCTGCCGATGTTCACAGCCACTGCTGGGGACAGAGGGGGACACATCAGGGTCAGCTGCCATGCCGGGGCTTCTGCACCCTCCAGTAACCCCGAGTGACCCCACCTGTGTCCCAGTGTGCCCGCGGTGTCACCGTCAGTGCCAGCTCGGGGCTGAGCGCCCGGAACACGCGGTGCCCGTCCTGTCCCAGCTGGTTGGTGGCCACGCACTGGTAGGTGCCGGAATGTCCCACATGGACGTCGCCGAGCTCCAGGAGGGGACCCCGGGCCACCTCGCTGCCGTTGTGCAGCCAGGTGAAGGTGACAGGGGCTGAGCCCACCTGCACCGAGCAGCGCAGGGTCACGGGGTCACCTGCGCGCACCGGCTGTGCCAGGGCACCGGGGCTGATGGTGGCATTGGCCACGGGCACTGCGGGGACACAGACGGGGCTGGCACCTGGCCAGGGGGGATGGGGATGTGGTGGGTGGGGTCACCCCATTCCTGAGGTTCCCGCTCACCCAGGACGGTGACATTCAGGGGGACACTCTCGGCCACGCTGTGCCCATCGCTGGCCCTGCACTGGTAGTGGCCGCTGTCATTGTCCCCAACGTGGCGCAGCTCCAGGCGGGGGCCGGTGCCCAGCAGTGCCCACGAGCCCCCCCGGTGCCAGGAGAAGGACAGGGGACCTGTCCCCGCGGCCACCGCGCAGCTCAGCACCAGGCGGTCCCCCAGTGCCACCTGTGCCCCGGGGGGCTGCGCCGACACGGACACCCCCGAGAGTGGGACCCCTGCGGGAAGGGGACACCAGGGGACAGTGAAGGACCTGGGGAGGGTGGGGGAGGGGCAGAGGGTTTCCTGTGAGGAAGAGGGGGCACGGAGCCTGGGAGTGGCTTGGAAAGGGCAGGAATGGACCCCAAGGAAGGATGGCGGCTTTAGGGAGGGGACACCTGGAGAGGGATGGGGGGGACTCCAGGGAGGAGTGGGGACCCAGAAGAGGATGGTGGGACCTGGAGAGCAGGAGGGAGCTCAGAGAGGGCAGGAGGGGGGAGCCGGTGACGGATGGGGGGACCTGGGGAAGGAAGTGGGAAGGGATGGGAGGACACTGGGCAGGGGTCAGGAAGAGCTGGGGGTCCCCAGGCAGGAGTGGGGGACCCGTGGCGGCTGTCGGGGCTCCCCGCGCCCATCCCCGCACTCACTGCGCACCGTGACGCGGAGCCGGGCGCTGCTCTTCCGCACGGCCCCCGCTCGGAGCGCACCTGGCAGCTGTAATTCCCCGAGTGGGAGACCCCCACGGCGGGCAGCAGGAGCTGCGGGGACCCCTGTGGGCCCCCCACCAAGCGCCCGTGCCGGTAGAAGAGGTGCAGGAGGGGGGCTCGGGGCCGCAGGGGGCTGGGGGTGCTGAGGCAGCTGAGATTCAGGGAGGACCCCTCGGTGGGCTCGGGGGGACCCTGCAGCACGGGCATCGGAATGAGACAGGGAAGGAGATGAGGGGGACGACGTGACCCCGAGCCTGCTGTGAAGGGGCTGTGGGGGGGCTGAGGTGTGGGGGTGTCGGGGTGTCAGGGTGGCGGCTGTGGGGTGCTCACCGTGCACTGTCACTGTCACCGGCGACGACTCCTTCCACCCCTCGGAGTCCACCCAGCCCCTGCAGCGGTAGCGGCCGCTGTGGTGCAGCCGCAGAGCGGACAGGGGCAGCTCGGTCCCATCGCGGAACATCTGCAGTTGTTTCTCCTCGCGGTAGAAGGACACCCAGGTCACCGATTTGTCCTGCCTGCTCCGGCAGCGCAGTGTCACCGTGTCCCCCTCCAGCAGCGCCCGTGCCGGCACCTGCAGCACCAGCCAGGCTGGGGGACAGGGGGGTCCGGTCACACCGCGGGGATCCGTGGGGTCCCGATGGCACCGGGACGCCCCGATTGGGTCACACCCAGCGCACCAGGGGTCCCCAATTCCAACACGGGGCTCTGCTCGCCCTGGGATTCTCTGGGATGTCCCCGTGTGCAGGGGACGGGCTCTCGTCACACCAGGGGGGTGACCCATGGAGCGGAGCCCACCCAGAGCCCTCGGGGACCCCGCGGGTGCCAGGCTGGGGACACCCAACCCCCCTCACCATTGGAGACCATCACGGTGGGGCTGCGCCCGGTGCCGGGTCTGTGACACTGGTAGGTGCCACTCTCGGTGACAACGAATCGGTCGGGTCCCTGCAGCCGCCAGCGCTGCCCGTCCTTGTACCAGGTGGTGGCAGCGGCGGTGCCCGAGCCCTGGCAGGTCAGTGTCACCCGGTCCCACAGCACCGGCGGCGTCCAGGGGGGCTGCACGAGGAGCTGGGTGGTCTGGGCGCCTGCGGGTGACAGGGGACACCAGCCTGCCAGGGCCAGCACAGGATGGGGACAGCGGGGCGGGGACGTGGCATCCCCCCAAGGACTCACCAGCGAGGCCGAGGGTCTGGGCTGGAAGGGAGAAGGGACAGGGCTGGGTGCGGGTGGCACTGTGGGGACAGCGGCACCCGGGGCACGGAGTGTGGGACTGTCCCCAAACTGTCCTCCTGTGCGGACACGGGTCTGGCACTCACCTCTTGGGGATGGGGACACCGTGGCCACCCCAGGCTAAGGCAGGACATGGGGACACTGTGGACACCCCAGGCAGGAGGAGACCTTGGACACCCCATGCTGGCACATGTCACTGGCAGCAGCCCCACGGCCTCTGTCCCCATGGCCCATCCCCATGGTGCTTATCCCCTTGTCCCTGTCCCTGCATCCCTGTGCCCCTGGCCCTGTCCCCACAGCTGTCCCAGCTCCATGATGCCTCCCCACACCCCAGTTCACCCATTATTGTCCCCACTCTCATGTCCACATGACCCGGGTCACCTCATGGACCGGCTCTGCTGGCCTTAGGGACCTCAGGGCACCCCGCAGCCCCCCTCTGCCCCCTCCCCACCGCTCTCTGCC
Source organism: Coloeus monedula (assembly GCF_965178545.1). Classification (NCBI taxonomy): domain Eukaryota; kingdom Metazoa; phylum Chordata; class Aves; order Passeriformes; family Corvidae; genus Coloeus; species Coloeus monedula. The sequence goes on along the minus strand of NC_138809.1, from coordinate 2,028,111 downwards.
TCACCAGGGCCCATCCCCGGGCCGTCAGGCCCGTGCCCGGGGCACTCACCCCACAGGAGCAGCACCACCTTCCCGGTCATCCTGGTGTCCCCGGCCACCCGGGCTGGCTGTCACACGCTGCTGATTCCGCCTGTCCCCTGGGGTGGCGGCTCTTTGGCCAAAGAGGAAGGAAGTGAGGTCAGGTCCCGTCCTTATGTGTAGGTGGCACATGGTGGGGGCAGGGTGGGGACAGGCTGGGGGCAGGGTGGGGACATTGTGGAACACGGAGAGGACATGGTGGGAACGTGGTGGGGACGTGGTGTTGCCAGAATTCGGAGGCTGAGGAGGCGTAGGGAGCCAAGGATGGGTGTTCAGGGCAATGCGGGTGCCATGGGAGCAGGGACTCAGGAATGAGAGTCCCAGGGAAACGTGGGCTCCAGGGATTTGGGATCATGGGATGGGGATCCCTATGGGATAGGAGGGCTGGGGGAAAGGGGCCCTGTGGGAATGGGGATCCTGGGGGAATCAAAGTCCCAGGGAAGGGGGGTCTCAGGGTCTGGAGTTACCAGGATGGGGCTCCTTGGGAATGGGGATGCTGGTGAATGGCTGTCCCAGGATGGGCGTCTCAGGGAGGGGGGACATAAGGAATGGGGGTCCCATGGTCGGGGTTCTCAGAGGAATGGGGTCCCAGATTTTGGGAGCTCAGAGCTTGAACGTCCCAGATTTTGGAGTCCCTGGTCCCTGAGGTCTCAGATTTTGGGGTCCCTGAGGTCCCAGACTTTGGGAGCCCAGAGCATGAACGTCCCAGATTTTGGGGTCCCCGAGGTCCCAGATTTTGGGTTCCCTGTCCCGGGATCCCAGATTTTGGGAGCCCAGAGCTTGGACGCCCCAGATTTTGGGGTCCCTGGTCCCTGAGGTCTCAGATTTTGGGGTCCCTGACATCCCCGAGGTCCCAGATTTTGGGAGCCCAGAGCTTGGACGTCTCAGATTTTGGGGTCCCTGTCCCAGGGTCCCAGATTTTGGGGTCCCTGAGGTCCCAGATTTTGGGAGCCCAGAGCTTGGACATCCCAGATTTTGGGGTCCCTTGTCCCTGAGGTCCCAGATTTTGGAGCACCCCGGGGAGGGAGGGCTGGGCTGGGATTAGGGCAGGGAGGGCTCAGTCAGGGGCAAAACAGACTCGATTTGGGGGGAATTCATTGAATTTATTGTGCATCAAACTGAAAAATGAGAAGGAAAACCGACCCTAAAACTCCCTCCCCGCATCCCGGGGCTCCTCCAGGGCTGCGGGAGGGGGGACGGGGGCTCTGCTCCCCAGGGACCCCCTCGTGTCCCCCCCGCCTGTCCCCAGCAGCCCTCGCCAGGTCCCAGTGGCCACTTTGGGGCACTCTGGGCTGGTTTCCAGGTGGATTCTCCCCAATTCGTGGGGCTCAGAGGGACGGAGGGGCGGTGGCCACGGGTGGGGGGTCAGGGCCAGCTGCTGGCAGCTCTCGGTGGCCACGGGCGGGAGACAGGGCCAGCTGCTGGCAGCTCCCTGTGGCCACGGCAGCTCCCGGTGGCCACGGGCGGGGGAACCGGACCAGCTGCTGGCAGCTCCCGGTGGCCGCGGCAGGGTGGGCACCCACGGGGCGAGGTGACACACGTGTGGGTGCCCCCAGTGCCCCCAGTGCCCCCCAGTGTCACGGCACATTCTCGTAGATGCCACCGCGCTCCCGCAGTCGCCAATGGGGTCCCCGCAGCTCAGTGTTGGTCACTTGGGGGTCCCGGGGGGGGGCGGGCTGGGGGTCCCCTGCTAGAGAGAGAGAGCGGTTGGGGGGAGCCGGGTGGGGGGTGACAGCAGCGGGTGACGGGTCCGGGTCCCCGTGCCCCCCATGACCCCCGTGCCCCCCGTGCCCCCCGTGCCCCCCGTGACCCCCCTCCCCACTCACCCTTCAGCCGCTCACTGCGCGCGATGTTGGCGTGAAGCGCCTCGGCCCGGGGGGCCCTGCGGGGACCAGGGGGGGCTGCTGGAGTGGGGGGTTCTGGGGCTTGTGGGGGAAAAGGGGGGGCAGGACTGGACCCCCCACTCACCTTTCCTGGTGCTTCCTGCAGGCTGCGAAGGAAAACGGAGGGGGGGTTTGTGGGGTGCCCAGGGCTACTGAAAGCCCGTGGGAGCCCCCGGCCCCCCTCCCCCCCCCTCCCTGGAACTCCTGAGCCCCCAGCGGACCCTCAGTTCCTCCCAGGACCCCCGAGCCTCCCTGAAGCCCCCCCGAAACCTGGAATCACCCTGGTGTTCCGGAACCTCTGAGCCCCCAGAGCCCCAAGCCCGGGAGGGAGGGGAACCCCCCAAACTGCCACAAAACCCCTGAAAGTACCCCCAACATCCCAACGCCACCCAAAGCCCCCAGGACACTGAGCTGGGGTCAGAGGGGGCTCATCCACCCCCAAGTCACAAACTGTGGGTGTCACCCCATTCCCTCCCTACTCTGGGGGTCTTCCCCCAACTCCCTGGGACCCTCAAGCCCCCATTGTCACCCATGCAGGCGGTGCCACCGGTGCCAGCCCACAGTGACACCCAGGAGAAGGACCAGGAACAGCAGGGAACCACCGACCCCTGCGGCCACTGCTGGGGACAGAGAGGGGGTCACACCGAGGTCACCCAGAAACCTGGGGGTCCTACACCCTCCCGTGACCCTGAGTGAGCCCACCTATGTCCCAGTGTGCCCGCGGTGTCACCGTCAGTGCCAGCTCGGGGCTGAGCACCCGGAACATGCGGTGCCCATCCTGTCCCAGCTGGTTGGTGGCCACGCACTGGTAGGTGCCGGAATGTCCCCATGGACGTCGCTGAGCTCCAGGAGGGGACCCCTGGCCGCCTCGCTGCCGTTGTGCAGCCAGGTGAAGGTGACAGGGGCTGAGCCCACCTGCACCGAGCAGCGCAGGGTCATGGGGTCACCTGCACGCACCGGCTGTGCCAGGGCACCGGGGCTGGTGGTGGCATTGGCCATGGGCACTCCTGGGGGAGAAGCAGGGCTGAGGCCGGGCGGAGGGGCTGGCACCGGGAGAGGGGCGCAGGGACGCCGGGGTGAGAGTGGGATGGGTGAGATGTCGCGGATGGGTCACGCCAGGGAGGGGTGAGGGGGCACCGGGAATGGTGTCAGGAAGAGCTGGGTGTCCCCAGGCAGGACTGGGGGACCCGTGGCGGCTGTCGGGGCTCCCCGCACTCACTGCGCACCGTGACGCGGAGCCGGGCGCTGCTCTTCCGCACGGCCCCCGCTCGGAGCGCACCTGGCAGCTGTAATTCCCCGAGTGGGAGACTCCCACGGAGGGCAGCAGGAGCTGCGGCGACCCCTGCGGGCCCCCCACCAACCGCCCGTGCCGGTAGAAGAGGTGCAGGAGGGGGGCTCGGGGCCGCAGGGGGCTGGGGGTGCTGAGGCAGCTGAGATTGAGGGGGACCCCTCGGTGGGCTCGGGGGGACCCTCCAGCACCAGCACCGAGAAGAGCTCTGGGAAGGAGATGGGGCGGGGGAGCGTGACCCCGAGCCTGCTGTGAAGGGGCTGTGGGGGTGCTGAGGTGTGGGGGTGTCGGGGTGTCAGGGTGGCGGCTGTGGGGTGCTCACTGTGCACTGTCACTGTCACCAGCGCTGACTCGGGCTCAATATAATGCTGTGACAGCTCGGAATACACCCAGCCCCTGCAGCGGTAGCGGCCACTCTCCTGCAGTCGCAGAGGGGACAGAGACAGCTCGGTCCTATCGCGGAACCTCTGCAGTTGTTTCTCCTTGTCTCGGTTTTGAAAGACAGGTGTCTGCTAAGGAAGGCAGAAGCCCCCCTTGAAGTGGCAGATATAACCCCTTTTCCCTCTCAGTTATTATATTTTGAAATCAAGGGCCTTTAGGCAAAGATGTGGGAAATAGGAATAAGAGTTCTTTACTATATATATATATATATATATATATATATATATATGTATATAACCAGTCAAACAAACAACAATAACTATGGCAGTAACAGCAAACAATCCCAAACCCAGTCCCAGCCTTCTTGGCTGTCAGGCCCTTTCCCCTCGGGTGCAGTTCCGCTCGCAGCCGGCAGGGGCGCTGGCGGCTCCCGGTGAGCAGGGCAGGTGCGATGGTTCCCCCGCGGCTGCAGGGGGCGCTCCGGAGCGAGCTCGGGGAGCACGCGGCACTGGTGGCCTGGGATCCCGGGAGGGGATGGAACAAAGGCTTCACAAACCCCTGGGCAGCTGATCCCGGACTCTCAGGAACGGCAGGCTGGAACGGCAGGCTGGAACGTCAGGGACGCACAAATCCCGGGTGGCAGGCGAGATGTATCCAGATGGGAGAACCCCACGGATGCCCAGGCAGGCAGGGCAAGCAGGGCTACAGCGTAGCGAAAGCTCGAAGCAGCAGCGGGGCAGGGCAGCCACAGCTCGGCCTCCAGCAGGGCAGGGAAAGCGGCTTTTGGGGTCCCGGCGTTGTTTCCAGCAGGAAGAGAAGAACGGCCAAAAAGAAAGAAGCAGCAGCTCCTTTCTCTGCAGCTTCTCTCTCCGGACGCTCAGAGCAAACTGAACTCACACCCAGGTGTAGACAAAGGAGTAGCCAGATCCGCCCCACCCCCCTTTTTGTCTTTCTTAAATACAGCTATTTGTCCCCTAGCAACATGCATATGGGAGAAAATTCCTTTAGTAGGAAAAAAACTAAGACTAAACTGAAACCCCAACATTATCCACCCCGAACTTTTTCCCATACTATCCTGTTACATGAAACGTAACCCTTTGAACCATATAAATGCATGCATCACCCAAATTATATACAAATATACATGCTGATACTGATACAAGTACAGAGCCATGGGTAGTTCACCCTAAAACAAGGTCCCCTTGAGGTAAGCATCGGGTCTCTGCATCCTTTTGCATCACCCACCAGGTGTAACCTGGTCCCTGAGCAAAAACGACCCCACGGATGGGTTTGTCTTTGCTCAAGGCAGACTTTACCCAAACAGTTTTTCCAAGCATACCTCTCATGTGCACCACTGGAACCTTATCCCCGTCTGTTGTTTGTAGGGGCTCGGATTGGGCAGGGCCTGCTCGGCTGGTGGAGCCTCGGGTGTTAACTAACCAGGTGGCTCTTGCTAAATGCATCTCCCAGTTTTTGGAAGTCCCCCCACCCAGTGCCTTCAAGGTGGTTTTAAGCAGTCCATTACACCACTCAGCCTTCCCAGCTGCTGGTGCATGGTAGGGGATGTGGTACACCCACTCAATGCCATGTTCTCTAGCCCAGGTGTTTATAAGGCTGTTCTTGAAATGAGTCCCATTGTCAGACTCAATTCTCTCAGGGGTGCCATGCCTCCAAAGGACTTGCTTTTCCAGGCCCAGGATGGTGTTCCAGGCAGTAGCGTGAGGCACAGGGTAGGTCTCCAGCCATCCAGTGGTGGCTTCTACCATTGTGAGCACATAGCGCTTGCCTTGGCGGGTTTGAGGCAGTGTGATGTAATCAATCTGCCAGGCCTCCCCATACTTGTATTTGGACCATCACCCACCATACCACAGAGGCTTCACCCGCTTGGCCTGCTTGATCACAGTGCATGTCTCACAATCATGGATAACCTGGGAGATACTGTCCATGGTTAGATCCACCCCTTGGTCTCGTGGCCACTTATAGGTGGCATCTCTGCCCTGATGACCTGAGGCATCATGGGCCCATCGAGCTAGGAACAGCTCTCCTTTATGTTGCCAATCCAAGTCTATCTGGGACACCTCTATTTTCGCAGCCTGATCTACTTGTTTGTTGTTATGATGTTCTTCATTAGCCCGGCTCTTGGGGATGTGAGCATCTACATGACAGACCTTCACGGATAGCTTCTCTACCCGAGTGGCAATGCCTTTCCACTCTTCAGCAGCCCAGATTGGTTTTCCTCTGCACTGCCAGTTTGCCTTATTCCACCTTTCCAGCCAAACCCACAGAGCATTGGCTACCATCCATGAATCAGTGTAGAGGTAGAGCTTTGGCCACTTCTCTCTTTCAGCTATGTCCAGAGCTAATTGGACAGCTTTGAGCTCAGCAAATTGGCTCGATCCACCTTCTCCTTCAGTAGCCTGTGCAACTTGTCGTGTGGGGCTCCATACAGCGGCTTTCCATTTCCGGCTAGCGCCTACAATTCAGCAGGAACCATCAGTGAAGAGGGCGTATTGTCTTTCACTCTCTGGTAGCTCGTTATATGGTGGGGCTTCTTCGGCACGTGTCACCTGGTCCTCTTCTTCTTCAGAAGATAAACCAAAAGTCTCACTTTCTGGCCAGTTCGTAATTATTTCCAAGATCCCAGGGCGACTTGGGTTTCCAATTCGGGCGCACTGCATGATGAGGGCGATCCATTTGCTCCAAGTAGCATCGGTGGCGTGATGCGTGGAAGGAACCTTTCCCTTGAACATCCACCCCAGCACCGGTAGTCGGGGTGCCAGGAGGAGTTGTGCCTCAGTGCCGATTACTTCTGAGGCAGCTTGGACTCCTTCATAAGCTGCCAAGATTTCTTTCTCTGTGGGAGTGTAGTTGGCTTCGAACCCTCTGTAGCTTCGGCTCCAGAATCCCAGTGGTCGGCCCCGAGTCTCACCAGGTACCTTCTGCCAGAGGCTCCAGGACAGACCATTGTTCCCGGCTGCAGAGTAGAGCACGTTCTTCACCTCTGGTCCTGTCCTGACTGGGCCAAGGGCTACTGCATGAGCGATTTCCTGTTTGATCTGGGCAAAGGCTTGCTGCTGTTCAGGGCCCCAGTGGAAATCGTTCTTCTTGCGGGTAACCAAGTAGAGAGGACTCACGATCTGGCTGTACTCAGGAATGTGCATCCTCCAGAAACCTATGGCGCCTAGGAAAGCTGGTGTTTCCTTCTTGTTGGTCGATGGAGACATCGCAGTGATCTTATTGATGACCTCAGTGGGAATCTGACGTCGTCCATCTTGCCACTTTACTCCCAGGAACTGGATCTCTCGGGCAGGTCCCTTGACCTTGCTCTTCTTGATGGCAAAACCAGCTTCCTGGAGAATTTGAATTATTCTCTCCTTTCTCAAACACTTCAGTTGTGGTGTTCCCCCACACAATGATGTCATCAATGTACTGCAGATGTTCTGGAGCCTCACCCTTTTCCAGTGCAGTCTGGATCAGTCCATGACAGATGGTGAGACTGTGCTTCCACCCCTGGGGCAGTCAGTTCCAGGTGTACTGCACGCCCCTCCACGTGAAGGCAAACTGAGGCCTGCACTCTGCTGCCAGAGGAATGGAGAAAAATGCATTGGCAATGTCAATAGTGGCGTACCACTTCACTGCTTTGGACTCCAGCTCGTACTGGAGCTCCAACATGTCTGGCACAGCAGACGTTAAATGGTGGAGTCACTTCATTCAAGGCATGATAGTCCACAGTCAATCTCCATTCCCCATCAGACTTGTGCACAGGCCAGATGGGGCTGTTGAAGGGTGAGTGGGTCTTGCTGACCACCCCTTGGCTCTCCAGCTCGCGGATCATCTTGTGGATGGGGATCACAGCATCTCGAGTTGTCCGATACTGCCGGCGGTGCACTGTCGAGGTGGCAATTGGCACTCGTTGCTCTTCCACTTTCAGGAGCCCAAATGCAGAAGGATTCTCTGATAGTCCAGGCAGGGCGTTCAATTGCCTAATGCCCTCTGCCTCCACAGCAGCAATCCCAAATGCCCACCTGAGTCCTTTTGGGTCTTTGTAATAGCCATTCCGGAGAAAGTCTATGCCCAGAATACACGGGGCCTCTGGGCCAGTCACAATTGGATGCTTTTGCCACTCCTTCCCAGTCAGGCTCACCTCAGCTTCCAACAGGGTCAACTGCTGTGATCCCCCAGTCACCCCAGCGATGGATACGGGTTCTGCCCCCACATGTCCCGATGGCATTAAAGTACACTGTGCCCCAGTATCAACCAATGCATCATATTTCTGTGGCTCTGATGTGTCAGGCCATCGAATCCACACCGTCCAGAAAACTCGGTTCTCCAGTGCCTCTTCCTGGCTAGAGGCAGGGCCCCCCTAGCCCTGGTTATCATTCTTTCCCTGGGCATACATGCTCGAGGTACCTTCAAGGGGATCCGACATATCATCCTCCCTTCTGTAATACCTGGCAGCTTGGTAACGGGAGGCTGAGGCTACTTTCACCTTAGCGGAACCCCTTCGGTTAGTGCCTCCCTCCTTGAGTTCACGCACCCGCGCTGCCAGGACAGAGGTGGGTTTCCCATCCCACCTTCTCATGTCTTCCCCATGCTTGCACAGAAAAAACCACAGCTCAGGTCGTGGGGTGTACCCTCTCTCTCTAGCTGGGGGACGACGGGCTCTGACTTGGGGGCCTGTGACTTGCACTGGTGCCACACTGACCCTCCTCATCTCCTCCCTCATCTCCTCCCTCATTTCCTTCATCTCCTCTTTGAGGTCCTGGACCACAGCAGAGACATGAGCTTTCAGCGGGCCATTGATCATGCTGTCATAATGCCTGAGCTTGTTGGCAACAGAGCCCACTGTTTCTCGGTTATTGTCAGCATCAATCATTGCAATGAAGGTGGTGTATTGCGATGGCCCTAGCCTTGCCAGGTTCCACATCATCTGTCCTGTGCACCTGACCTTATCGGGGTCATTATCATGCTGTCCATCCCTCCCAAGAGTACCTCTAATATTGCCACCTCTCTTAGCTGTTGGATCCCTTCCTTGAGTGTCTTCCACTGCATTCTATGATGGTACCCCTGCATTCTTTCTTTGTGAATGAACCTTTCTCTCACACTCCTTAAGAGCCACTCCCAGAGAGAAAGGGGCCCTGGCTCCCTCACAAATATCTGGTCCACACCTGGGTCCTGGGTCAACGATCCCAGATACCTTGCCTCACCACTATCCAGTTGCACACCTGTGCCCATAAGGTCCCAAACCCGAAGCAGCCAGGTTGTATAAGGCTCACGCCCCCTTCGCACAATGTCGTTTCGCATAGCATGGAGACTGTTGTACGACAGGGACTCAGTGATGATTTCTGGCTCTGGCTCTCCTGCTGGTTGTGAGGGCCCTGGTTGCCCATCATCATTAACTGGTCGTACTGATTTGGTCTTATACTTCCTCCTTTGCACAGGGGCGACTGCTGCTGGCTGTGGTTGTCCTTGTGGTTCAGCTGAAACCTGGACGGTTGTAACATCCATGGGTTCCACTGCTGCACCATTGGACTCACCCTCTTTGGGGCAGGGAGAGGGTTTTTCACTAGCTGAGGAGATGTATTCCCTTAGCAATTGGCATATCCCCTGGCGCACCTGGCCCATCTCCTGGCACATCTCCTTGTGCACCTGGCCCATCTCCTGGCACATCTCCTGGCGCACCTGGCCCATCTCCTGGCATATCCCCTGGCGCACCTGACCCATCTCTTGGCACATCTCCTGCATCCCTTTTGCCAGTACCCCCACCCAGTTTGGGTAGTCCATTTCTGAGGTGGACTGTTGGGCAGTATCAGTCTGTGGGGCAGGGTCTCTAGTGTCTGGGGCTGTGGCAGGCTCTGGCTCTGGGGTAGGATCTCTAGCGTCTGGGGCCGTGTCAGGTTCTGGGGCAGGATCAGGCTCTGGAGTAGGATCTCTAGTCTCTGGGGCTGGTGTCTGGGTAGATATCCAAGCCAATCTCAACTTATCCCGAAGTGCTAAATAGAGTAGGCCTACCAGCAGCAGATGGTTAGTATTCAGAGGGAATCTAAACCCTTCGAAAATTGATGGGGTGGGCCCGAAGAACTGGTTGAGAGGTTGGGGGAAAACTTCCCCTGGTGTCATTTCCTCACAGAAGGTACCATTGTTAACATAACCCCAAAAACATGTGCTCAGTGTGTGATAGTCGTTTATCCATGTGCCCACATTCCGGAGGAAGCTAAAAACCCATGAATTCCTCACCTTCTCGACCCATAACGCAAGCTGGATAACAGCAATGGTAGCCTTAGTCAGAGGACCCATATTCAAGTAAGTAGCTGCAAAGGGGAAGAATATAGCCACGGCCACATGCCACCCGAACCAGGGTAAACCAGACCACATAGTGCTGCCTAACAAGGTTCCTATATCCAGCACACAAAATTAAGTTATCCAGGAACTGTTATTCCTTTTTCACCTCTCTCTTAATGCCCTCGTGCCCCACATTGGGCACCAAGATCTGTCTCAGTTTTGAAAGACAGGTGTCTGCTAAGGAAGGCAGAAGCCCCCCTTGAAGTGGCAGATATAACCCCTTTTCCCTCTCAGTTATTATATTTTGAAATCAAGGGCCTTTAGGCAAAGATGTGGGAAATAGGAATAAGAGTTCTTTACTATATATATATATATATATATATATATATATGTATATAACCAGTCAAACAAACAACAATAACTATGGCAGTAACAGCAAACACAAACCCAGTCCCAGCCTTCTCGGCTGTCAGGCCCTTTCCCCTCGGGTGCAGTTCCGCTCGCAGCCGGCAGGGGCGCTGGCGGCTCCCGGTGAGCAGGGCAGGTGCGATGGTTCCCCCGCGGCTGCAGGGGGCGCTCCGGAGCGAGCTCGGGAAACACGCGGCACCGGCGGCCTGGGATCCCGGGAAGGGAAGGAACAAAGGAGCTTCACAAACCCCTGGGCAGCCGATCCCGGACTCTCGGGAAGAGCAGGCTGGAACGGCAGGCTGGAGGGGCAGGGACGCACAAATCCCGGGTGGCAGGCAAGATGTATCCAGATGGGAGAACCCCACGGATGCCCAGGCAGGCAGGGCGAGCAGGGCTACAGCGTAGCGAAAGCTCGAAGCAGCAGCAGGGCAGGGCAGCCACAGCTCGGCCTCCAGCAGGGCAGGGAAAGCGGCTTTTGGGGTCCCGGCGTTGTTTCCAGCAGGAAGAGAAGAACGGCCAAAAAGAAAGAAGCAGCAGCTCCTTTCTCTGCAGCTTCTCTCTCCGGACGCTCAGAGCGAACTGACCCCACACCCAGGTGTAGACAAAGGAGTAGCCAGATCCGCCCCACCCCCCTTTTTGTCTTTCTTAAATACAGCTATTTGTCCCCGAGCAACATGCATATGGGAGAAAATTCCTTTAACAGGAAAAAAACTAAGAGTAAACTAAAACCCCAACAGGCTGGTTCAGGTTTTGGGGCCAGTTCAGGTTTTTGGGGCCAGTTTGGGTTCTGGGGCTTATTCCAATTTAAGGATGGGTTCATGTTTTTAGGGCTGGTTCAGTTTTTGGGTCCAGTTCAGATTATGGGGCTGGTTTAGGTTTTGCCACCGGTTCAGATTTTGGGACTGGTTCAGGTTTTTAGGGCTTATTCTGATTTCGGGGAAAATTCAGTTTTTGGGCCGGGCTCAGATTTTAGGTCCAGCTCACTTTTTGCCTCTGGCTCAGCTTTTTAGGGCCTGTGCAGTTTTTAGGACCAGCTCACCCTTCCAGCCTGGATGGTTTGCAGAGCAGGGCTGGCTGGAAAGCGCCCCTGCAGGGGCAGCTGCGAGGGAAGCAGCCCGGAAATGCAGCAATGCATCATTTTGTGCCTCTGCCCAAGGCACTGAGGGAGCCCCAAAACTCAGGCAAATGCCACAAGGATCTGCTCAGCACCCTGAGCGGGACCCTCCTCCTTCCCGAGCTGAGCAGGCAGAGCTGAACAAACCAACCCCATTTCTCCCACTTTAATCCAAACGCTGCCTTTTGGGTCCAAGAAGAGGCAAATGGGTCCTGTGCCCCCCCGGCACTCGGAGGGGGATGGGGAACCCCTGGAGGGTACTGGGAGCACTGGAACCCGGAGCTCTGGGCAGCCCCACATGGGAACCCCCACTCGTGACCACCCCCCCCAGGCAGGGTGGGCACCCATGGGAGCCATGGGGTGGGGGGGACATACGGGGGCGCCCTCAGGCAGGGACATCCAGTGCCCCCCAGTGCCCCCAGTGCCCCCAGTGTCACAGCACGTTCTCATAGATATCACTGGGGTCCTGCTGTCGCCCGTGGGGTCCCGGCAGCTCCGCGTAGGTCACCTGGGGGGATGTGGGTTGGGGGGACCCTGCGGGAGACAGCGGTTGTGGGGAGCCGGGTGGGGGTGACACCCGTGGGTGACGTGTCCCTGTCCCCGGCCCCGTACTCACCGCCTGCATTCCGGGTGCTCCCAACGAGGCTGTACAGCACCTCTCCCTCCTCTGGGGCGGTTGGGGGCTCTGGGGGAGCCCTGCGGGGGTAAAGGGGGGGGCTGTGGGCTGGGGGGTTTATGGGGTGGAGGTAAAATTGAGCTCAGGACTGGAACCCCCCACTCACCTTTCCTGGTGCTTCCTGGCGGCTGCAAAGAAAATGTGTGGGGTGACTGCGGCGTCCCTGGGGCTCCTAAAAACCCTTGGGACCCCTGAGTCCACCCAGAACCCCCAAGCATCCCCTATGCCCCCCAAGAAGCTCTGAACCACCCTGGTGTTCCAGATCCCCTGAGCCCCCAGAGCCCCAAGGCTGGGAGGGAGGGGGACCCCCCAAACTGTCCCAAAACCCCTGAAAGTGCCCCCAACATCCCAACGCCACCCCAAAGCCCCCAGGACCCTGAGCTGGGGTCAGAGGGGGCTCATCCACCCCCAAGTCACAAACTGTGGGTGCTGCCCCATTTCCTCTCCAACTCTGGGGGGCTTCCCACCGCCCCCGGCACCCCGTTGGCTCCATTGTCACCCACCCAGGCGATGCCACCGGTTCCAGGCCACAATGACACCCAGGAGCAGGACCAGGAACAGCAGGGAACCACCGACCCCTGCGGCCACTGCTGGGGACAGAGGGGGACACATCAGGGTCAGCTGCCATGCCGGGGCTGCTGCACCCTCCAGTAACCCCGAGTGACCCCACCTGTGTCCCAGTGTGCCCGCGGTGTCACCGTCAGTGCCAGCTCGGGGCTGAGTGCCCGGAACACGCGGTGCCCGTCCTGTCCCAGCTGGTTGGTGGCCACGCACTGGTAGGTGCCGGAATGTCCCACATGGACGTCGCCGAGCTCCAGGAGGGGACCCCGGGCCACCTCGCTGCCGTTGCGCAGCCAGGTGAAGGTGACAGGGGCTGAGCCCACCTGCACCGAGCAGCGCAGGGTCACGGGGTCACCTGCGCGCACCGGCTGTGCCAGGGCACCGGGGCTGATGGTGGCATTGGCCACGGGCACTGCGGAGACACAGACGGGGCTGGCACCTGGCCAGGGGGGATGGGGATGTGGTGGGTGGGGTCACCCCATTCCTGAGGGTCCCGCTCACCCAGGACGGTGACATTCAGGGGGACACTCTCAGCCACGCTGTCCCCGTCGCTGGCTCGGCACTGGTAGTGGCCGCTGTCATTGTCCCCAACGTGGCGCAGCTCCAGGCGGGGGCCGGTGCCCAGCGGTGCCCACGAGTCCCCCCGGTGCCAGGAGAAGGACAGGGGACCTGTCCCCGCGGCCACCGCGCAGCTCAGCACCAGGCGGTCCCCCAGTGCCACCTGTGCCCCGGGGGGCTGCGCCGACACGGACACCCCCGAGAGCGGGACCCCTGCGGGAGGGGGACACCAGGGGACAGTGAAGGACCCAAGGAAGTTTAGAGAGCATCGGGGGGACCCCTGTGAGGACGAGGGCACACAGAGATGGTGGGGGAGGCTTGGAAAGGGCAGCAATGGACCCCAAGGAAGGGATGGGGGGTTTAGGGAGGGGACACCTTGAGAGGGATGGGGGTACCCGAGGGAGGGGTGGGGATCCAGACAGGGATGGTGGCACCTGCATACTGTGGAGGGATCTCAGAGAAGGGTAGGGTTGACCCAGGGAGGGGTGAGGGCACCGGGTGAGGGATGGGGATACCCGGGCAGTGGTGGGGGGACCCAGAAAACGTCATGGAGGGCTGGGTGTCCCCAGGCAGGACTGGGGGACCCGTGGCGGCTGTCGGGGCTCCCCGCGCCCATCCCCGCACTCACTGCGCACCGTGACGCGGAGCCGGGCGCTGCTCTTCCGCACGGCCCCCGCTCGGAGCGCACCTGGCAGCTGTAATTCCCCGAGTGGGAGACCCCCACGGCGGGCAGCAGGAGCTGCGGGGACCCCTGCGGGCCCCCCACCAAGCGCCCGTGCCGGTAGAAGAGGTGCAGGAGGGGGGCTCGGGGCCGCAGGGGGCTGGGGGTGCTGAGGCAGCTGAGATTGAGGGGGGACCCCTCGGTGGGCTCGGAGGGACCCTCCAGCACCGGCACCGGGAAGACAGAGGGAAGGAGATGAGGGGGAGGATGTGACCCCGAGGCTGCTGTGAAGGGGCTGTGGGGGTGCTGAGGTGTGGGGGTGTCGGGGTGTCAGGGTGGCGGCTGTGGGGTGCTCACCGTGCACTGTCACTGTCACCGGCGCCGACTCCGGCTCAATCCATCCCTGTGACACCTCGGAATACACCCAGCCCCTGCAGCGGTAGCGGCCGCTGTCCTGCAGCCGCAGAGGGGACAGGGACAGCTCGGTCCCATCGGGGAACAGCTGCAGTTGTTTCTCCTCGTGGTAGAAGGACACCGAGGTCACCGATTTGTTCTGCCAGCTCCGGCAGCGCAGTGTCACCGTGTCCCCCTCCAGCAGCGCCCGCGCCGGCACCTGCAGCACCAGCCAGGCTGGGGGACAGGGGCGGTCCAGTAACACCGCGGGGATCCGTGCGGTCCCGATGGCACCGGGATGCCCCGATTGGGTCACACCCAGCGCACCAGGGGTCCCCAATTCCAACACGGGGCTCCGCTCGCCCTGGGATGCTCTGGGATGTCCCCGTGTGCAGGGGACGGGCTCTCGTCACACCAGGGGGGTGACCCATGGAGCGGAGCCCACCCAGAGCCCTCGGGGACCCCGCGGGTGCCAGCCTGGGGACACCCAACCCCCCTCACCATCTAAGACGCTCACGGTGGGGCTGCGCCCGGTGCCGGGTCTGTGACACTGGTAGGTGCCACTCTCGGTGACAACGAATTGGTCGGGTCCCTGCAGCCGCCAGCTCTGCCCGTCCTTGTACCAGGTGGTGGCAGCGGCGGTGCCCGAGCCCTGGCAGGTCAGTGTCACCCGGTCCCACAGCACCGGCGGCGTCCAGGGGGGCTGCACGAGGAGCTGGGTGGTCTGGGCGCCTGCGGGTGACAGGGGACACCAGCCTGCCAGGGCCAGCGCGGGATGGGGACAGCGGGGCGGGGACGTGGCATCCCCCCGAGGACTCACCAGCGAGGCCGAGGGTCTGGGCTGGAAGGGAGAAGGGACAGGGCTGGGTGGGGGTGGCACTGTGGGGACAGCGGCACCCGGGGCACAGAGTGTGGGACTGTCCCCAAACTGTCCTCCTGTGGACACGGGTCTGGCACTCACCTCTTGGGGATGGGGACACCATGACCACCCCAGGCTGAGGCAGGACATGGGGACACTGTGGACACCCCAGGCAGGAGGAGACCTTGGACACCCCATGCTGGCACATGTCACTGGCAGCAGCCCCACGGCCTCTGTCCCCATGGCCCATCCCCATGGTGCTTATCCCCTTGTCCCTGTCTCTTCATCCCTGTGCCCCTGGCTCTGTCCCCACAGCTGTCCCAGCTCCATGATGCCTCCCCACACCCCAGTTCACCCATTATTGTCCCCACTCTCATGTCCACATGACCCGGGTCACCTCATGGACCGGCTCTGCTGGCCTTGGGGACCTCAGGGCACCCCGCAGTCCCCCTCTGCCCCCTCCCCACCGCTCTCTGCCTCACCAGGGCCCATCCCCGGGCCGTCAGGCCCGTGCCCGGGGCACTCACCCCACAGGAGCAGCACCACCTTCCCGGCCATCCCGGTGTCCCCGGCCACCCGGGCTGGCTGTCACACGCTGCTGATTCTGCCTGTCCCCTGGGGTGGCGGCTCTTTGGCCAAAGAGGAAGGAAGTGAGGTCAGGTCCCGTCCTTATGTGTAGGTGGCACATGGTGGGGGCAGGGTGGGGACAGGCTGGGGGCAGGGTGGGGACATTGTGGAACACGGAGAGGACATGGTGGGAACGTGGTGGGGACGTGGTGTTGCCAGAATTTGGAGGCTGAGGAGGCGTAGGGAGCCAAGGATGGGTGTCCAGGGCAATGTGGGTGCCATGGGAGCAGGGACTCAGGAATGAGGGTCCCAGGGGAACGTGGGCTCCAGGGATTTGGGATCATGGGATGGGGATCCCTATGGGATAGGAGGGCTGGGGGAAAGGGGCCCTGTGGGAATGGGGGTCCTTGGGGAATCAAAGTCCTGGGGAAGGGGGGTCTCAGGGTCTGGAGTTACCAGAATGGGGGTCCTTGGGAATGGAGATGCTGGGGAATGGCTGTCCCAGGCTGGGCGTCCCAGGGAGAGGGGACATAAGGAATGGGGGTCCCATGGTCGGGGTTCTCAGAGGAATGGGGGTCCCAGGGATGGGCAGTGGCTGGGTGGGCACGTGGGTCGCAGCTCCTTCACCGGGTGCCTCCGATTTTGAGGTGACTCTGGGCCCAGCGCTGCCCCCATGGGGTGCTCATGGATTGGGGGGGCACCACAGGGCGAGGCTCCAGGGCTGTGCCCCTGCCCCGGGGCTTCTTCCTCTTTTCATTTCCATTTCTTCCCTTATTTCCATCACTTTCCCATCCCCCCCCCCCCCGCCCCCTCCAGTTTGTGGCTCAACGATCCCAGGGAGCTCCCGAGCAGGGAACGGGTCCTGTGGGTCCCCCCCGCCCCCTGGGCTTTGACTCTCGCAGCTTTAGAGCTGCTGCAAGGTGAGAATTGTGTGGGGAAAAGGCGTGGCTGTGGTTTGCTCAGCCCTGCGAGAAGCACAAAAGCCAAGGGGAGCCCAAGCAGTGGCTCTGCGAGCGAGGGCCTTTGATGGTTTGCAGAGCAGGGCTGGCTGGCAAGCGCCCCTGCAGGGGCAGCTGCGAGGGAAGCAGCCCGGAAATGCAGCAATGCATCATTTTGTCCCTCTGCCCAAGGCACTGAGGGAGCCCCAAAACTCAGGCAAATCCCACAAGGATCTGCTCAGCACCCTGAACGGGACCCTCCTCCTTCCTGGCTCAAACCTGCCGCCCTTTGGAAGCTCCTGGAAAGAATGTTTGGGTTCTGGCTGCGGCCGCCAGACGAGAGGGAAAAGTGTGGAAACATCGAGCCGTGGCTCTGGCCCGCGGCCGTGCCGGGGCTGTGGGGGGTGACCCCGGCTGGATTCCAGGAGTCCCCAGAGCTGCTCCATGCCTGCCCTCCTCACCTGCGCAGGACACGGGGAATAGACAGGGCTCTGCCCCGCCCCTGCCACGCCCGTTCCAGGGCGCCCCACGAGTGCCGGGAGGTGTGCGAGGCGTTGCCACGGCAACAGTCGGTCCCCACACATCGCGACAGTGGCTCCGGAGGCGCTGTCACAGTCGCTTCGGACACCCCGTGACAGTCCCGGCACCCGCAGCTCGATGGCAGCCGGGCCCCTTCCCAGTGCTCTGGGACCACCATTGCCGTCCCTCCTTTCCGCGGGCTCCACGCCGGGGTCTCTGCTCCCCCGCCATCCCGGGGTCTCCCCTCGGCCATTTCGGTCCCTCCCCCCTCGGGGCTCCCCTGTGGGCTCCCGGTCCCTCCATCCCGGCCCCTCCCACCCAGTGCCCCCCGACCCCCTGTGCCTCACCTGAGCACCCTGCGGAATTCCCGGCGCTCCTGCTCCACCGGTGTGGCCAGCTGCTGCTCCCGTGGGCCGCCTGCTCCAGCCGCTCCCGCCTCAGCCGCTGCTCCAGCTCGGCCTTCCCGGCCGCCCAGCGCCAAGCACCGGCCACATGGCAGAGGTGCTCAATCATCCCCAACACCTGCAGTGAGCACCACACAACCTTCCCAACAGCCAAAACAGCTCCTTCAGGCCACAGCTGAGGGCACCTGTCCCTCAAAATGTGTCCAGTGCTGCCTCAGGATCCCAAAATGCCTGCGAGAGGCAGCGGAGCCGTGTGTTTGTGCACAGGGATGCTTTAGGAGCACGGCTGAACTTTAGGAACTCCAGCTCTAATTGCAGCACCTCATTAAGGGTCTGCAGCACCTCATTAAGGGTCTGCAGCACCCAGAGCACAACGCGGGCATTGACCCGAGCAGCTCCAATTCAGCCCCGCTTTGACCTCCCAAGCCACTGCTCCTGGACCACACTGTCCCTGTGCTGCAGCTGCAGCTTCAGGGCCCTTGGGGCTGTGGCTCTGCTCTCCTCTCCTCCTCCTCCTCCTCCTCCTCCCCCCCCTCCCCCCCCCCGCGGCTGCTGTGTCGGGACCAGCACCTGCTTTGCTGAACATCCGTGGGGAATTCAGCATTCCCAAAGCTGCTGTGGCGGGGCTGAAGGATGGAAAGGGAGTGAAAAGCTGGGCATTTATGGGTATTGTGGACCCGAGACTGGGCTGGGGCTGGGTGCTGCCTTCCTTCCCTTCGGGATCGGGGAGAGCGGTCGCGGGTGGTACGCAGGGTGTGTGCCTGGCCCCGGGACACTGCTACGCTGCCATTGGGCACTACGATCGAAGCTTCTGCCTTGGCCGCTTCTGCCCGCTGCCGCTGGTGGTGCCGGGACCGATTGGTGCCCGTGAGTTTGCAAAAGGAGCGATTTCCCCTCCTCCCTCCCGTCCGAGGCCGCCATCGCCCCTGAGGGGTTCGAGCTCGCACCGGGGCGCCCCCTGCTGGCTGTGAGTGATCCCTGCAGCGCCCCCTGCTGGCTGTGAGTGATCCCTGCAGCGCCCCCTGCTGGCCGCGCGTGATCCCTGCAGCGCCCCCTGCTGGCTTTGAGTGATCCCTGCAGCGCCCCCTGCTGGCTGTGAGTGATCCCTGCAGCGCCCCCTGCTGGCCGCGCGTGATCCCTGCAGCGCCGCCTGCTGGCTGTGAGTGATCCCTGCAGCGCCCCCTGCTGGCCGCGCGTGATCCCTGCAGCGCCCCCTGCTGGCCGTGGCCATAATTACACCAAAGAGGGAAAATCCAGCAGCAGAAATTTCTGGTTTTGTGTCGTTGTGTGCTCTGCTCTGTTCTATTCGTTTTCCAGCAAAAAACTGTTATTCCTTTTCCTAAATTTTTGCCTGGAAGGCCCATAATTTTCAAAGTTATAACAATTTTTAGGGATGGGCATTCTTTCCATTCCAGGACAATTCCTGCCTTCCTTGGTAGACATTTGTCTTTCAAACCAAGACAGCAATTACAGCTGCCAGGTGCGCTCCGAGCGGGGGCCGTGCGGAAGAGCAGCGCCCGGCTCCGCGTCACGGTGCGCAGTGAGTGCGGGGATGGGCGCGGGGAGCCCCGACAGCCGCCACGGCTCCCCCAGTCCTTCCTGCGGACACCCAGCTCTTCCTGACACCTGCCCTGTGTCCTCCCATCCCTTCCCAGCTCCCCATCCCTGTGTCCTCTCCATCCATCCCCACGTCCCCTCTGTCCCTCTCTGGGGTCCCTCCCTCTCTGATCCCCCCACATCCCTCCCTGAGCCTCCTCTGTCCCTTCTCCACCCACAAGAACAACCGAAAGGAGAATTTAGGGAACTCCAGGCCTGTCAGCCTGACCATGGTGCCCAGCAAGGTCATGGAACACATCACCTCGAGTGCCATCCCACGGC
This sequence comes from Coloeus monedula, assembly GCF_965178545.1. Lineage (NCBI taxonomy): Eukaryota > Metazoa > Chordata > Aves > Passeriformes > Corvidae > Coloeus > Coloeus monedula. Next base: position 2,008,663 of record NC_138809.1, on the reverse strand, counting down.
ACCTACAGCCCCAGCCAGCCGGGATTTAGGAGGGGCAGGTCCTGCCTGAGCAGCTGGATCTAGGCACTGAACCGTGCCGTAAATCAAATCCCTCCTGATGGGAGAGAATTTGCTGAAAGTCCTTGCAAGGAGTTTCAAAGATAAACCCAGACTTTTCCTTGAGTTTCAATGCTTCCAGACAGTTGTTTATGAAGTCTTATCAGAGGAACAGAGCCACCAGCGTGACCCAGGTACCGATCAGAGGAACAGAGCCACCAGCGTGACCCAGGTACAGCACAGAGCACAGAAAACAGGAGTGAAGGCTCTCTATCAAGGTTTACACAGCGTTTTAAAGATATTTTAACCAATAGTTACTAAAAATGTGCATTATTTTCACTTTCCTACCAATTCTTCAGTAACACGGGCAGGAACTGCAGAATTTTCCATCCAATCATTCCAAACTACTTTCACTGCAGAACATGGAGCAGTAGAAGAAGGAGAAGAAGGTTTAGAGAACAACAATCCTCCATTTTGATATTTTTTACTCTTATCTATTTACTACAAAGAGAAGCCCAAAACCTCTAAATTTTTCACCCTGTGCCAATCTCACATCGTAGTCTACCACTTAATTCACACCACTGAATTTTCTAGTTGTTGTCTGACTGTTGGTAATTTTTTCCAAGGTTTGAAGCTAAACCAGTGTTGTTCAGGGGGGTAAGAACCCTTCAAAACAGGCAGAGAAATATTCTCGGCACTCTGGGTTCCTACAGATCTCTTTTTTATGGCCAGCTGACTCAACTGGTGGGTGCAGGGAAGGCTGTGGATGTCTCTACCTGGATTTCAGCACAGCCTTTGGCACCGTCTCCCACAGCATTCCCTGGAAAATCTGGCAGCCCACAGCTTGGACAAGTTGACCCTTCCCTGGGTGAGCAACTGGCTCATGGCTGTTGTTCAGGTTTGGTCAAATTTAGAAATACATCCTCTGAGAGAAGGCACAACCATCCCTGTCCCCACCAGGTTCGGGAAAAAATAAATTTTCCTCGAAGGAAAGTGAAGGAGATAAAAACTATTTATTTACCAAACACATGGGAAAAGGAAAATAATGCTAAATGATAAAATCTGTTGCTGTGGAGGAAAAAACCTGGGAAAGTGTCAGAGTCCTCCCTTTGGTCTCCTCGGAGCTGGGGCTTGGCCCAGGGCCAGGCCCTCTGTGCTCAGTGGAAAGTCCTCCTGATGTGTTCTGAGATTGAAGCAATCCACGGAAAAAGGGAAAAATCCAAAATTCCAGGGAAGGAAAAAAAAGTTCAACTCTCAGTCTCTCTCCAGAGAAGAAGAAGAACCAAAAAAAACCTGGCTGAAAGCTGGCTGGGAAAAAGAAGTCGCTATCTCTGTGTGACCTGGAACAAGCTGCAAACTGCTTTGAAAAAGCTTTGCTCAGGTTTTTTCCTTCCCCCTCTTAGGCTCAGTTTAGAGGCATAGAAAGGCACAGGAATTAATTTCTGGGCATAGAGCAGTGATTTGGGATACACATCACAAAGCCACGCCAAGACAGCTGGGCTCAGAGAGTGCGGGCATGGTGCCACATCCAGGCGGTGTCCAGCCACCAGCGGTGCCCCCGAGGGCTCAGAGTTGGGTCTGGTCCTGTTAAATCTCTCTATTGATGATTTGGAGGACGGGATTGAGCCCCCCCTGGGCAGATTTGCAGGTGACCTCAGTCTGGGGGGGTGGAGGGCAGCAGGGTTCTGCAGAGGTGTCCTGGGTTGCAGTGTGTTCTATTACCACCCTCATGAGCTGTTGGAACCAGGTGGGGCAGTGTTTCCTTGCCTCCTCCCCCCAGACTATCTTGCTGTTAATTGCCCTTTATTGTCCTGCCGCATGACTCAGAGATAACTCCCTCCGGACTATCTTCTGTTAATGAGCCCAATCAACACTTTGCCTCATGACTCATTACCCCATTGTGAGATGCTCCACCCAGAGGGAGGAACCAAGCATCCCAGCGTGGATATAATCTGGGACTCTGAGCACCAGAGACAACCCTTCCCACTGGATTTCCAGAGGACAGGAGCTACACAGCCACCATTGGACTTTCTGAGGAAGAGCAGACCCTTTTTTCTACAGGATCACCACTTCAGAGGACTGCAGCCACCACCCTGCCTAACAGGGACTCAGGTTGTATCTTGACTCTGTCAGTTTGAACCAGTGTTTCCTTTTACTTTTTTTTTCCTTTTCTTTAATTTCCCCATTAAATTGTTATTCTGACTTGGTGCCTCCCACTGGTTTGTTTTCAAGCTAGTACAAGAGGGGGCTGGGCAGGCCGGATCCATGGGGACAATCCACGGACAGGAGGTTTAACAGCACCAAGGGCCAGGTCCTGCCTTGTCACAACAACCGCAGGGTGGGGACAGAGTGGCTGGACACAAAGGCACCTGAGGGACTGGGGGACAGCGGCTGGACACAAGCCAGGTGTGCCCAGGTGTGCCCAATGGCACCTGGGGTGGGTCAGGACAGTGTGGCCACAGCAGCAGGGCAGGGACTGTCCCCCTGGTGAGGTCACACCTCGAGGGCTGTGTCCAGTTCTGGTCCCTCCTCTGGAGGGGCTGGAGCGTGTCCAGGGAAGGGAACAGAGCTGGGAAGGGGCTGGAGAATTCCTGAGGGAGCTGAGAAGGGGCTGGAGCAGCAGGAGCGGCTGAGGGAGCTGGGAAAGGGGCTCAGGCTGGAGCAAAGGAGGCTCAGGGGGGACCTTGTGGCTCTGCACAAGTCCCTGACAGGAGGGGGCAGCCGGGGGGGTCGGGCTCTGCTCGCAGGGAACAGGGACAGGAGGAGAGGGAACGGCCTCAGGCTGGGCCAGGGGAGGGGCGGGGTGGACACCAGCAGGAATTTCCCCATGGAAAGGGGGATTGGGCACGGGAAGGGTTTGGAGTCCCCAGCCCTGGAGGTGTTTAAGAAAAGCCTGGATGTGGCACTCGTGCCATGGTCTGGGTGACAAAGGTGGTGTCGGGTCATGGGGGGGACTCGGTGACCCCAAAAAGTCTTTTCCAGCCTTGTTGATTCTGGGATTCTCTTGGCCCCCGTCCCTGCCTGGGTCCCTCCAGCCCTCGTTGTGTCCCTTTCTCCCTCACTGGGGTCCTCTCCAATCCCCTCCCACCCCTACTCAGGTCCCCCATCCTTCCTGTGTCCCCTTCCCGCAGGGGTCCCGCTCTCGGGGGTGTCCGTGTCGGTGCAGCCCCCCGGGGCACAGGTGGCACTGGGGGACCGCCTGGTGCTGAGCTGCGCGGTGGCCGCGGGGACAGGTCCCCTGTCCTTCTCCTGGCACCGGGGGGACTCGTGGGCACTGCTGGGCACCGGCCCCCGCCTGGAGCTGCGCCACGTTGGGGACAATGACAGCGGCCACTACCAGTGCAGGGCCAGCGATGGGCACAGCGTGGCCGAGAGTGTCCCCCTGAATGTCACCGTCCTGGGTGAGCGGGGCCATCAGGAATGGGGTGACCCCACCCACGGCTCCCCCATCCCAGTCCGGCCCCTGCTCTCTGCTGTGAGCCCAAAACGCAGCTTTTTCATGAACCCGGGCCAAATGGGATTTATTTGCTCAGCTCCCACCCCCCCTCCCCGTACAGAAACCCCATGGGGGGAGAGGGGAACAGGAAAGAGAGGGGGCAGCCCCCCAGATGTGGCGGGGGGTCTCAGCCCCGGAGCAGCAATTTGGGGCCAAATCAGCCATTTCCAGAGGGGAAAAAAGCGCTCCAGTTTCCCAGGACAGTCCTGGGAAGGGGGGAGGGCAGGGGGGGTCTTCGGGTGTTGGAGGGACGGGGACGGTCGGGGGGGTCACGAGTGTTTCATCTGGAGGGTCTCGTACGTCTCCTGGTTGCCAGCGCTGAGACCCTGCAGGGAGGGGGGGTTAGGGGGGGTCTCTGCCCTCCCCGACTGGCACCCCCCTGGAGGGATGGGGGGAGGGGGGACACCTGAGGGGGGGGGCACGGGGGCTCCCAAGGTGGGGGGGGTGGGGGGATCTGTGGGGCGGAGGGGAGTAAAGGGGACAAATTTGGGGCACCCCAGGGGTCAGCTGGGACAGCGGGGGTGGGCAGAGCTCCCCCGGAAATGTGTCCAAGGACGCACCCTCCCCCCTCCCCCCCCCACCCCCAGGACAGGACCCCCCTCCCGGCCGGGATGTGTCACCCCCAGAACTGGGACAGAAACCCCTCCAGGGATGTGTCACCTCCCCAGAACAGCCCCCCCCCCCCCCGGGAAATGACCCCCACCTCCCCCAAGCCAGGGCCCCCCCGGATGAGCCCCCCCCGCCCAGAACACGCCCCCAGCCCCGAGCTGACTCACGGCGTACACGGCCTCTTCCTTCTGCTCCGGGAAACAGAAAGTGAAAGTGTTGGGGGGGGCACAGCCCGACACCCCCGTGACCCCCCCACCCCTCCCCGCACCCCAAATTTCCCCCCCCTCGGGGTCCCCCCGCCCCCAAACTCGGTACCTGCTCAGGAGCTCCCCGGGATCGCCGAGCCATGAACTGGGGGGGGGATGGGAAAAGTGAGGAAAATAAGGGAAAAAAGGGCAGAAAGAGGGGGGGAAAGGGCCGGGGTTTGGGGGACCCCCCCCCAAAAAGAGAGGGCGGGGTCGGCAGGACCCCCCCAGTCTCACCCGGAGGCGGCAGTAGAGGCCGGTGAGGATGAGGCTGTAGAGAAAGAGGATGGCGTCCAGCACGTAGCAGATTTCGGGCTCCACCAGGGCCCCTGCGGGGATTTTGGGGGGGGGTTCCCGGCTCAGCAGGGAATGGACACCCCAAAATCCCCGGCACCGTGGGTGACAGCGGCGGGGCCGGGATGTCGCAGGTGGCAGCGATGTCGCTTTGGGTGGCACCGGAGCCACCCCCCCCCTCCCCCCACCGGTGCCGGAGCTCTTGGATCGATCCTGGAACCCCCCGGGACCCTCTCGGGGTGTCCCCCCCCCCCAGCCCACGAGCACCCCGGGGGGGGGCTGCACCGGAGCCTGGGTCACCCCAAAATCCAAGGCCAGCAGGGAAGGAGCCTTGAGCCATCCCTGGGACCCCCCATGCCCTGGGACCCCCCCCTATCCCTGGGACCCCCCTTCAATGGGGTCTCCCATCCCCCAGACCCTCCATCCCCTGGGCACCCCCAGCCCTTGGACCCCTACCCCTGAGCTCCCCACTCCCGGGACCCCTGGGACCCCCCGATCCCAAAGAACCCCCATCCCCAGAGACCCCCATTCCTGGGTCCTCCATTCTTGGAGACCCCCATTCCCAGGGCCCCCCCAATCTCTGAAGACCCCACTTCTGGGGCCCCCATCCCCAATCCCTGGGCCCCCCTCCCCGTCCTCTCCCACTCCCCAGCCCCCCCCCCCCCAATCCCTGAGATCCCCCTCCCTGCCCCCCCCCCCATCTCCACCCCTCAGATTCCCCACTCCAGGCCCCCCCAAATCTCTGAGACCCCCCCCCCTGCCCTGGGCCCTCCCCAATTCCTAACACCCTCACCCCTACAACCCCCCTTCCCCAGCACCCCCATTTCTTGGGCCCCCCAATTTCCTCAACCTTCCCATCCCCTGGACACCCCAAATCCTCCAAATCCCATTTCCCCCATTCCCCAGCACCCCCAATTCCCTCAGCCCTCCCACCCTCTGGATCCCCCATACCCTCTGGACACACCAAATCCTCCAAATCCCCCCATTTCCCCCCTTCCCCAGCACCCCCATTTCCTGGGCCCCCCAATTTCTTCAGCCTTCCCACCCCCTGGATCCCCCAAATCCCCTGGACACCCCAAATCCTCCAAATCCCCCCATTTCCCCCCTTCCCCAGCACCCCCATTTCCTGGGCCCCCCAATTTCTTCAGCCTTCCCACCCCCTGGATCCCCCAAATCCCCTGGACACCCCAAATCCTCCAAATCCCACTTCCCCCGTTCCCCAGCACCCCCAATTCCCTCAGCCCTCCCATCCCCTGGATCCCCCAAATCCCCTGGACACCCCAAATCGTCCAAATCCCCCCACCTCCCCCCTTCCCCAGCACCCCCAATTCCCTCAGCCCTCACATCCCCTGGACACCCCAAACCCTCCGGACACCCCAAACCCTCCAAATCCCCCCATTTCCCCCCTTTCCCCAGCACCCCCATTTCCTGGGCCCCCCAATTTCTTCAGCCTTCCCATCCCCTGGATCCCCCAAACCCTCTGGACACCCCAAACCCGCCGTGTAACCCCTTTGTCCCCCACCTGCGGCCAGGCCGGGCCCCCCCAGCAGGACGAGGCTGAGCAGCCAGCGGGACCCCGCTGTCCCCATGTCCCCTGTGGGGTCCCCCGGTCACGAGTGGAGTGACCGCAGCGCCGGCGCCTTCCTCCCTCCCCGCCCCCACTTCCCCCCCAAGGCCACCTCCTTCCCCTTCCGCTGTCCCCAAGTTGGCACCCGAGGCCACCACCAAGCTCCGGCCGCTCCCTGAAATTTGGGGTCCCCCAGGGTCCCCAAGGCTCCCCAGCAGGGAAGGGGAAGTTGTGTCCCCGCTCCCCCCCGGCGTGCGGGGAGGGAAATGGGATGACATCGGTGACAAAGGGGGGACACAGGGAGGCTCAGGACCTGATTTTGGCTTTATTTGACTTGAAACAGGGGGTGGGGGACCCCCAAACTGGAGCAGCACAAGGAGAGGGGGATGGGGACCCCCCCTTCATCGATCCACTTCCCCAAACACGATGTCCTGGGTGCCTGGAGGGGGGGAAAAAAAGGGGGGTCAGGGCAGCCCAAAATGGGGGGGGGGACCCCCGAGTTGGGGAGAGACCCCCCCCCAAACTGGGAAATGGATGCTGGAAAAAGAAAGGAGACCCCAAAATTGGAAAGAGCCCCCTAAAAGGGAGAAGGAAGCCCCCCCCAGTACTGGGGGGAAAGGCCTTAAACGGGGCAGGAGCCCCCCAAAAGGGGAGGTAGCCCCCAAACTGGGGAAGAAGTTGGGGGGCCCCCAAACTGGGGAAGAGGCCCCCCCCAGACAGGAAAAGAGACCCCCAAAATGGGAGAGAAACCCCTAAAGGGATCCCACAGAGAGAGAAGGAGCCCGTAAAAGAGGGAACAAAAAAAAACCCCAGGATGGAAAGAACCCCCTAAAATGGGGAAGGAGCCCACAAAATGGGGAAAGAGCCCCCCCAAAAAGGGGAAAGAACCCCCCCAAAAAGGGGAGGGGGACGTACCAATGATGGCCACCACGTCCGCCAGCATGTGGCCCTGGGACATCCTGTCCAGCCCGGCCTGGGGACAGCAACGCCAATTAACACCCAATTAATCCACAATTAATACACAGACACCCCCAATTAACCCATGGCACCCCCCCCTCAGGGACCCCCAATTAATCCACAGGGCACCCCCCCACCCAGGGACCCCCAATTAACCCAAAGAGCCCCCAATTAACCCACAGGGGCCCTGGGGAGGACCCCTAATTAACCCCCAATTAACACAAAGGGGTCCCTAAACTGACCCAGAAGGATCCCCATGGGAACCCCCTCCAGGGACCCCCAATTAGCCCAATTAACCCCCAATTAACACAAAGGGACCCCTAAACTGACCCAAAAGGATCCCCATGGGAACCTCCTTCAGGGACCCCCAATTAACCCACAGAGACCCCTGATTAACCCCCAATTAACCCACAGCCCCTTCCCCCCCCCAGGGACCCCCAATTAACCCACAGGGGCAATGGGGAGGACCCCCAATTAACCCCCCATTAACACACAGGGACCCCCAATTAAGCCCCAATTAACCCACGAAGGCCCCCCACGGTGACACCCCCCCCCAGGGACCCCTAATTAGCCCCCAATTAACCTGCAGGGACCCGCAATTAACCCCCAGGGACTCCCAATTAACCAACCCACGAGGACCATTAATTAACCCCCAGGGACCCCCAATTAATTCCCAGGGTCCCCCACAAGGACCCCCTAATTAGCCCTCAGTATCCCTAATTAACCTGCACCCCCCCAATGTGGACAAAGGGACCTCCCAGCATCCCTATCCCGTGTCCCCTGGATGTCCCTGGGTGTCCCTGGGTGTCCCCTGGGTGTCCCCATCCCGTACCAGGTGGGCGAACCCCGGCGCTTTGATCTTGCAGCGATAGGGGCGGCTGCTGCCGTCCGACACCAGGTACACCCCGAACTCCCCCTGCAGTGGGGACACGGGGACAGGCTTGGGGACATGGGGACAGGGCTGGGGATACAGGGACAGGGCGGGGGACAGGGCTGGGGACACGGGGACAGGGCTGGGGACACGAGAACAGCTTTGGGAACATGGCTGGGGACATGCAGGGACAGGGCTGGGGACAGGGCTTGGGGACACGGGGATGGGCTTGGGGACACTGGGATGGGCTTGGGGACAAGAAGGCAGAGTTGGGTTGTGGGGACAGCGTTGGGGACATGAGAACGGGACTGGGGACGTGAGTGGGGCCACGGGGCCAGGATTGGGGCAGGGTTTGGGACACAGGAATGGCGTTGGGGACACGGGGACAGGGTTGGGGCGAGAGGTGTCACCTTGGGGGCCTCGATGGCCGTGTAGGTGGCCCCGGGTGGCACCTGGTAGCCCTCGGTGTAGAGCTTGAAGTGATGGATCAGGGACTCCATGGATGTCTGCGGGGACAGGGGTGGCACCTGTGGCAGCTGTCACCTGCCCTGGGTGGCACCTGGTCCTGGTGTCACCTGCCCTGGGTGTCCCTGGCACCCAATACCCGTCCCTCAGACCTGTCACCTGTCCCTGGCACCCTTCCCCCATCCCTGAGTGTCCCTGCCCTGGATGCCACCTGCCTCAGTGTCACCTGCCCTGGGTGCCACCTCTGCCACCTGTCACCCATCCCTGGGTGTCCCTGCCCTGGGTGGCACCTGGTCCTGGTGTCACCTGCCCTGGGTGCCACCTCTGCCACCTGTCACCCGTCCCTGGGTGTCCCTGCCCGCTGGGAGGGTGGCAGTGCCACGTCACCTTCATCTCGGCGCGTTTCGGGGGTGACACTTTGGCGTCGTCCACCTTGATCTCGCCTGGGGGCATCTTGTTGAGGCACTGCAGGATGATCCGCAGGGACTGGCGCATCTCCTCCACCCGGCACAGGTACCTGGCACCCCAAATCCGGCATGGGGGCGGCACGGGGAATTGGGGATCCCAAATCCAGGATGGGGCACGGGGAATTGGGGGTCCCAAATCTGGGATGGGGGAGGGATGGGGGGGGCACGGGCAAAGGGGGATCCCAAATCTGGGATGGGGCACAGGGAATGGGGGATCCCAAATCTGGGATGGGGGTGGCATGGGGGGCATGGGGAATTGGGGATCCCAAATCCGGGATGGGGGTGGGACAGGGGGCACAGGGAATGGGGGATCCTAAATCCAGGATGGGGCACAGGGGCACAGGGAATGGGGGATCCCAAATCTGGGATGGGGCACAGGGAAAGGGGGATCCCAAATATGGGATGGGGGTGGGACAGGGGGCACGGGGAATGGGGGATCCCAAATCTGGGATGGGGCAGAGGGGGTGGGGGATCCCAAATCTGGGATGGGGGTGGCATGGGGGGCATGGGGAAAAGGGGATCCCAAATCCGGGATGGAGCACGGGGAAAGGGGGATCCCAAATCTGGGATGGGGGCGGCACAGGGAATTGGGGATACCAAATCCGGGATGGGGGTGGGACAGGGGGCACAGGGAATGGGGGATCATAAATCCAGGATGGGGCACAGGGGCACGGGGAATGGGGATCCCAAATACGGGATGGGGGAGGGAAAAGGGGGCACAGGGGGTGGTGGATCCCAAATCTGGGATGGGGGAGGGACGGGGGGCATGGGGAAAAGGGGATCCCAAATTTGGGATGGGGGAGGGACAGGGGGCACGGGGAATGGGGGATCCTAAATCCAGGATGGGGCACGGGGGCACAGGGAATGGGGGATCCCAAATCCGGGATGGAGCACGGGGGCACAGAGAATGGGGGATCCCAAATCTGGGATGGGGCACAGGGAAAGGGGGATCCCAAATCCGGGATGGGAGTGGGACAGGGGGCACGGGGAATGGAGGATCCCAAATCCGGGATGGGGGAGGGAAAAGGGGGGTACGGGGAATGGGGAATCCCAAATCTGGGATGGGGCACAGGGAATAGGGGATCCCAAATACGGGATGGGGGAGGGAAAAGGGGGCACGGGGAATGGGGGGTGTCCCAGGGGATGGGGGATCCCAAATCCAGGATGGCGGCAGGAAAAGAGGTCACAGGGGATGGGAAGGTGTCAGGGGAATGGGGATCCCGATTGTGGGGGTCCCAGGGGAATGGGAGGGGTCCCAGGGGAATTGGGGTGACCCTGGGAAGGGATAGCAGGGATGGGAGGCCCAGAGGAATGGGGGTTCCCAGGGGAATGGGGGCATTCCAGGGGAATGTGGGGGTCCCAGGGGAATGTGGGGATCCCAGAGGGAATGGGAGTCCCAGGCAGGGGGTACCAGGGATGAAAGGTCCCCGGGAATGGGGATCCTGACTGTGGGGGTCCCAGGGGAATCCTGGGAATGGGGATCCCAATTGTGGGGGTCCCAGGGGAATCCTGGGAATGGGGATCCCGACTGTGGGGGTCCCAGGGGAATGGGGAATCCTGGGAATGGGGATCCCGATTGTGGGGGTCCCAGGGGAATCCAGGGAATGGGGATCCTAACTGGGGGTCCCAGGGGAATGGGGATCCCACCTGGGGGTCCCAGGGGAATGGGGGCCAGCGAAATAGGAATCTCAGGTGTGGGGCATGCCAGGAGAATGGGGGATCCCACAGCAACGTGTTCCAAGGATGGATCCCAGAGGAACAGGGGTGCCATGGGAGGGGGTACCAGGACTGAGAGGCCCAGGGGAAAGGGGAGCAGCCCCCCAGGACCCCCCAAAACCCCAGATGGGGCCGCACCTGTCGTAGCAGTCGCCGCGGGAGCCAATGGGGACGTCAAACTCCACCTGGTCGTAGACGTCGTAGGGCTGCGTCTTGCGCAGGTCCCACTGGATCCCGGAGCCTCGCAGCATCACCCCGCTGGGACACCCCAAAAAACGCACCTGAGGGGTCAGCCCAGGGTGGGGACACACCTGGGTGGGGGTTGGGGGGTGGGGGATCCCCCCTGAGCTCACCTGAAGCCGTAGTTCAGGGCCTCCTCGGCCGTGATGACCCCGATGTCCACGGTGCGGTTCTTCCAAATGCGGTTGTTGGTCAGCATCTGGGGAGGGGGGACACGAGGGACACCTGGCACACCTGGCACACCTGGCACCTGCCCTGCACTTCTCACATGGCACTGGCACCATCACCTGGCCCTGGAAACCCTCACCTGTGTCTTCTACCTGTCTTCTGTCCCTGGCACCATCAGCTGTGCCAACAATCCCGCTTACACCCCTGTCACTCGCCACACCTCACCTCAGCTGTGCCTCGTGCCCCTCACCCGTCCCTGGCACCACTCACGCCCTCCCCTGCCCGTGCCACCGTCACCTGGGCACCTCTCACCTGTCCCTCAGAGCCCTCAGCTCTGCCTGTTCCCCTCCACCCCAACCTGTGTCACCCCATCACCCCATCCCGTGAGGAACAACCCCCCCACCCCACCCAGGTGCCAGCAGCCTGACTGTGCCCCTCTCCCCAGATTCCCAAATTCCCAGATTCCCAAATTCCCGCCCTCACCTCCTCCACCTCGTCAATCCGGATGGAAAAGTTCTTCACGAACTCGTAGATGTCGTCCATGAGCCCCAGGGGCAGGTCCTGGCACACGGGGGACATGTGAGAGCAGGGGGTGCACACCGCGAGGGCCCAATGGGGGTCCCGGGTGTGGGGGACCCAGGGAATGAGGGAATGGGGTGCCAAGGGTGCCAGGGATGGGGGTAGCTTAGGAGTGGGGTCCTGTGGGAATGGGGGTCCCAAGGGAACAGGGGACCCAAGGGAATGGGGTGCCAGGGAATGGGGGTCCCAAGGGAATGGGGTGTCAGGGAATGGGGGTCCCAAGGGAATGGAGATCCTAAGGGAACGGGGGGCCCCAGGGAATGGGGGTCCCAAGGGAATGGGGGTCCTAAGGGAAATGAGGGTCCCAAGGGAACAGGGGGTCCCAGGGAATGGGGATGCCAAGGGAATGGGGGTGCCAGGAAAACAAGGGTCCCAAGGGAACGGGGTCCCAAGGGAATGGGGTGCCAGGGAATGGGGATGCCAAGGGAATGGGGGTCCCAGGGAAATGAGGGTCCCAAGGGAATGGAGGTCCCAAGGGAACAGGGATGCCAAGGGAATGGGGGTCCCAGGAAAATGGGGGTCCCAAGGGAATGGGGATCTCAAGTGAACGGGGGTCCCAAGGGAGCAGGGATCCCAAGGGAATGGGGGCCCCAGGGAATGGAGATCCCAAGGGAATGGGGACCCCAAGGGAATGGGGGTCCTAGGGGAACAGCTATCCCAGGGATGGGGTTCCCGTGAGAATGGGGGTCCCAGGCCATGGGGGTCCCAGGCCGTGGGGGTGGGAATGGGGCCAGCCCCCCTCACCTGGTGCACCCCCCCGGGCCGCACGTAGGCCGCGTGCATCCGCGCCCCCGACACGCGCTCGTAGAACTCGAACATCTGTGGGGGGGGGAAACAAAGGGGACCCCCCCGCTTCTGCTCAGCCCCCCTGGCACCTCCCCACCCCCAAATCCCAACCCCCCAGATCCCAAATCCACCTTCTCCCTCTCCTCAAACATCCAGAAGAACGGGGTCATGGCCCCGATGTCCAGCGCGTGCGTGGTCACGGCCATGATGTGGTTGAGCAGCCGCGTGATCTCGGCAAAGAGAACTGGGGGAAAAACGGGGTGATCCCACAAATCCTGGGTGATCCCACAAATCCTAGGGATTCCCAGGAGCTGGGAATGCTGGTGGGAGCCTCACCTCGGATCCACTGTGCCCGGGGAGGGGGTCGGATGTTGAGGAGCTTCTCCACAGCCAGGGAATAGGCCTGCTCGTTGCACATCATGGACACGTAGTCCAGGCGGTCGAAGTAGGGGAGAGCCTGCGGAAAACCGGGAAGGGAAGGACTGGGAACGCTGGGAGCACTGGGAGGAGGGGCTGGGAGAGGCACCCGGCCGGCCTGGGGAGCAGGGGGCACCAGGGGAGCTGGGAATGGGAGCGGAAACTCTGGGATGAACAGAAAACCCTGAGTCGGAATCAGGGCCTGGAGGGACACACGGACACCCCTAAACTTTGATGAGGGCCTGGATGGACACATGGGATGGGGGTCCCATGGGAATGGGGATCCCATGGGAAATGGGGGTCCCATAAGAAAGGGTCTCCCAGGGATGGGGGTCCTGTGGGAATGGGGTCCTGTGGGAATGGGGGTCCTACAGGAATGGGGGTCCTAGGGAGGCCCAGAGAACTTGGGAGGAGTGTCCAGGGGATGGGGATCGATGGGAATGGGGATCCCATGGGAATGGGGTTCCCAGGAGTCTGGGGATAGCGGGGGTCCTGTAGCTCATGGGGGTCCTGGCTCTCTCAGGGATGGGATTCCCATTATCTGGGTGTCCCTGGGATGGGTTTTCCAAGGATGGCTGGGGGGGGGGGGGGGGCGGGGAGGGGGTCCTGAGGCTGAGTTCTCCCAGTTTGGGGCCGTTTCCCAGGAACCCTGGGAGCACCTGGAGGTAGGTTTTGTACTCGATGAGTTTCTCGGTGCAGCAGCCCCACATGGGGGTCCCACGGGAATGGGGATCCCATGGGAAATGGGGGTCCCATAAGAAACAGTCTCCCAGGGGTGGGGAATCCTAAGGATTGGGGTCCTGTGGGAATGGGGGTCCTACAGGAATGGGGGTCCTAGGGAGGCCCAGGGAACCTGGGAGGAGTGTCCAGGGGATGGGGATCCCATGGGGAATGGGGATCCCAGGGATGGAGATCTCATTGGAATGGGGATCCCATGGCAATGGGGATCCATGGGAATGGGGATCCCATGGGAACGGACTTCCCAGGAGTCTGGGGATAGCGGGGGTCCTGTAGCTCATGGGGGTCCTGGCTCTCTCAGGGATGGGATTCCCATTATCTGGGTGTCCCTGGGATGGGTTTTCCAAGGATGGCTGGGGGGGGGGGGGGGAGGGGGTCCTGAGGCTGAGTTCTCCCAGTTTGGGGCCGTTTCCCAGGAACCCTGGGAGCACCTGGAGGTAGGTTTTGTACTCGATGAGTTTCTCGGTGCCGCGGTGCAGCAGCCCCACGTGGGGGTCGCAGCGTTTCACCGTCTCCCCACTGAGCTCCAGCACCAGCCGCAGGACCCCGTGAGCCGCCGGGTGCTGCGGCCCGAAGTTAATGGTCAGGCTGGCCACCTTCTTGTGGGCCACCGGGTCCTTGTCTGAGGGGAGGACACCGGGGAAGGGTCAGGGGACAGAGGGACAACCCCTCCCCCCCAGACACGGCTCAGCAGCACAGGGGGCACGGAACCCCCCCCCCCCAAATCCTGGGGTTCAGAGAGAAGCCAGCACCCACTGAGCGTTTGTAGGGCCCCCAAACTGCTCTGAGTGGCCCCTGAACTGACCCAAATGACCCCTAAACTGTCCCAAGTAACTCCCAATGCCAGACTGGAACGCACTGGGTCACTACCGGGCCATGAGTGGCCCCCAAACTGACCCAAGTGCCCCCCAGGTTGTACAAGGGACCCCAGACTGGAGCCAGGTGCCACTGAAAACCCCTCCAAGGGCACCCAACACACCCCAAGGGCCCCCCAAGGATCTCACGGACCCTCCAGAACCATCCCAAAGGCCTCAGGACCCCTCCAGGCTCCCCAAAACCCCCCCAAGGCCTTGACCTCCCTCCTCAATCCCCTCTCCAGGAGCCCCTCCAAAGGCCTTGGGACCCCTCCTGGGGCCTCTCAAAGGCTTCAGAGCATCCCCAGGATCCCCCAAACGCCTCAGGTCCCCTCCAGACCTCCCCTCAAAGGACATGGGACCGCTCCAGAACCCCCCAAAGGCCTCCACCCCCCCTCTGGGGCCCCCCAAGACCCCTCCAAGACCCCCTAAAGGCCTCAAAGCCCCTCCAGAATCCCCCCTAAAGGCCTCAGAGCCCCCCCCCAAGGCCCCTGACACCCCCCAAAGGCCTCGCCCTCCCTCCCCAGATCCCCCGGAGCCCCCAGGACCCCTCCACGCCCCCCTACCCCGCTCCCCCCGGGGCTCCCCGCTCTCCCCTCACCGTTCCACGGCGGCGGCACCCACTTGTCGGTCGCCTTGCTGGGGTACATGATAGCCCCAGCGAACTGCTGCGCCCACTCCATGTCGGGCTGCCACTGTCGCGACCTGCGGGAGCGACCCCGGGGTCAGGCGGTGAGCGGGGTCCATCCCCACAGCCCCCCCCCCCCATCCCACCAGCCCCCCGCCGTGTCCCCGTGTCCCCCGCGGTCTCACCGGGCCGGGGCCGGGCCCAGCCGAGCCCCCGCCGCCCTCAGCCCCGAGGGGCTCCGGAGCCGCCACAGCGCCCGCAGCGCCGCCATGGTGCCCTTGGCGGTGCGCATGCGCGGGGGGCGCCATGGCGGGAAAGGGCAGGCGCCGTGGGCGCCGCCATGTTGGGTGTGGGCAAGCGCGCCGCCATGGTGTCCTTGGGGGCTGCACCGCCATGTTGAGTGTGGGCAGACGCGCCGCTACCGCGCCCTTGGCGCTGCGCAAGGGCGGAGGGAGCCACGGGCGGGGAAGGGGAGACGCAATGAGTGTCCCTTTGTTGGCTGTGGGCAGGTGTGTCGCCATCGTGGGCTCGGCGCGGCGATGCCATGGCTGGGAAGGGCGGGGGAAAGTGGCAGCGCCGCCATGATGGATGTGGGCAAGGGCGCCGCCATGTTTGATAAGGGGAAGTGAGGCTGGAGGGAGGCGCCATCTTTGTTACGGGCAGGGGACGAGAAGCGGACAGCGATGGGGACAGGGATGGGGACAGCGGGGACAGACCGAGCAGGACACTCCAGGCGCAGGACCCCCGTGTCCCCAGCCCGCCTCTCTCAGGGGCCGCTGTCCCCTCCCGTAGTGACACGGGGATGCCGGGTGGGGGGTGACCCCTCCCCCCTCCCCCCTGTCCCCTCCCTTGTCACCTCCCACCGGTGACGTCATGGCCGGGGTCGCGCTGGTGGCCGGGAGGGGGGGTGGGGACAGACGATGGTCACTGGCCACCCCCGTCCCCCCAGCACCCAGGGACCGGCACCAGACCGGGATGCTGAACTGGGGATACTGGGACTGGGGATATTGGACCTGAGGGGTGCTGGAGCTGGGAGATACTGGAATTTGGGATGACGGAACTGCGGATGATGGAGCTGGGGGATACTGGAGCTGAGGGATAATGGATACTGGAGTTGGGGTTGCTGGTGTTACGGCCATGCTGGCGTGGGACCGGGTCCTGCGCCTCAGCGGCGCCTCGCATCGCCACCAGTGCCAACTGGTGTGCCAGTGCCAGTCCCTGGGCTGCCACGTCGTGCTGCAGCTGCGGGTGGGTGTCCCCATGTCCCCTTTTCCCATGTCCCTGTTTCCCTGTGTGCCCATATCTCCGTGTCCCCGTGTGCCTGGTTTCCCATATTCCCTCGTCTCTTGTGTCCCCACATCCCCACGTCCTTCATGTCCCTGTCTCCTCAGGTCTCCATGTCCCCACATCCCGGTGTCCCCGTGTCCCTGCTTCCCCATGTCCCCACATCTCAGTGTCCCTGAATCCCTCTGTCCCCATGTCCCTGTGTCCCCACATCCCCCTGTGTCCCTGCGATCCCAAATCCCTGTGTCCCCACATCCCCGGGGTGCCACCACTGCCACTGAGGCCGTTGTTCCTCCCTCCCCGTGCCCCGTCCCTGCCCATCGGGGGACACGTCCCGGTCCCCTCCCCGCGTGCTGTGGCGCTGCCACCGCTGTCCCCGAGGTGCCGCAGGTGCTGCGCCCCGAGGGTCCCCTACAGCCCCCCTCGGTGTCCCCAGGAGGAGCCGAAATCCCAAATCCTGGAAGTCCTCAGGAGCCGGCGGAGGGGCGTGAGCACAGTGGCACCGTGGCATCGCTGAATTCGGGTGTTTGTCACCCCTCGTGCCACCCTGTGAGCCCCTTCCCCTCCGACAGGATTCTCCCGTGACGCCCTGCCGGCTGTAATTAATGGCAGTGCTGCTAATTAAAGGTGTTTATGGAGCTGTGGGGTGATGGGCACTGACACCTTCTCCCCACCCTGGGTGCCACCAGCACCCGCCACCCCTTAAAAACGTCACCAGCCTGGCCCAGGATGGGACTTTATTGGGGTGTCCTCTCCGCGGGGACCCCAAGGGGACAAGAGGCTCTGGGAAACCCCCCAGGAACGGGACCCTGGGGGACAGGGGATGTGGGGGAACCCCACGGGGACCCCAGAGGGATGGGGGGGACACGGGAGCCCACGGGGACAGGAGGACACGGGGCTGGGGGGGGACGGGACAGGGGGGTCGGGATGGGGACACACGTGGCCGGGGGATCCCGTGGGGATACCGGACCCCTCTGTGGGGGACACAGAACCGGGGGGGACCCCAGAAGGACGGGGGTGACACTCGTGGCCGGGAGGGGACACGGGGGTGGCAGGGACCCCAGAGGGATGCGGGGACACGTGGGTTGGGGGGATCCCGAGGGAACGGGGGGGACAATCGCGGCTGGGAGGGGACAGGGGGGGTGGCAGGGACCCCCAGAGGGATGGGGGGACAGGGGAGCCCATGGGGACAGGGGGACACGGGGCTGGGGGCGGACGGGACACGGGGGTCGGGATGGGGACACACGTGGCCGGGGGATCCCGTGGGGATACCGAACCCCTCGGGAATGGGGAGGACACAGAACCGGGGGGGACCCCAGAAGGACAGGGGGAGACACTCATGACCGGGAGGGGACACGGGGGTGGCAGGGATGGGGGGACACGTGGATTGGGGGGATCCCCACAAGGACAGGGGGGGACACACGCGGCCGGGACGGGACACGGGGGTGACAGGGACCCCCAGAGGGATGGGGGGACACGTGGGCCGGGGGGATCCCGACGGAACGGGGGGACACTCGCGGCCGGGCGGGGCCATGGAGGTCGCGCGGCCGCCCCGGGCACGGGGACACGGCCGGGGGGGGACACACGTGGCGCCCCCCCCAATCCCGCGCTCCGCTTCCGACCCCGCGCCCAATCACAGCGCGCCTTCTCAGTGACGTCACTAAAGGGCGTGGTAACCAGCGGGAGGGGGCGGGGCCATGCGCGGTTGCCACGGCGACGGCGCCCGCTACGACCGCGCCCCCCCTTGGGGAGGGTCTAATACAAACCAATACGGCCCTTCCACAACCTGGGGCTCTCCCGGGTCCGTCCGGGCCCCGGGCCCTGCCCGGGGGTCACCGAGCGCCACCGGAGCCCCCGCGGTCTCCCGTGACCCTCGGGCCCCACCCCGGTCCCCCGCGGCCGCCCCCGGAGCCGGACTCCGTCGCGCCCCCGCCCTGTGACGTCATCACGCCGCGCCCTCCGCTCCAAGATGGCGGCGGCCGGGCGGGGCTGAGCCGGGCCCAGGCAGGTACCGGGAGCGGAGCGGGGAGCGGCACCGGGGCCAGAGGGGAGGAACCGGGGGCAGAGGGAGGCATTACCGGGAGGGCAGAAGCGGGGCCGGGAGCGGCTGAACCTGGGTGGGCACAGGGACCGCGGCTGGAGGGGCTGGACCGGCGCGGGGAGCAGGGACCGGGGCCGGTAGTACCGGGAAGGGGCAGAACCAGGGCCGGGAGGATCCGGGGGGAGCGGGACCTGGACGGGCAGCTAGCGGGACCGGAATGGGCTGAGCCAGAACCGGGGATGGGGCCGGGCGGGGACTGAACCGGGCCGCTCCCGGTACCGGAGAGGGGCTGAACCAAGGCTGGGCGGGAGCCGAGCCGGGATCGGAGCCGGGCATTTCCCGGTACGGGCGATGAGCTGAGCGAGTCCCGCGCCTTTCCCGGTACCGGCGAGGCACCGATCCATCTCCACGCAGCGCCGGGGCTGCTCCCAACCCGTGTCCCCGCTCCCTCCCGCAGCCCCCGCGATGCTGCCCGGTGCCCCCGCGATGCTGCCCGGCTGTCGCCTGCCCCGGGCCGGTTGGGCGGCTCGCCGGTGAAGCGGGCGGCTCTCCGGTGAAGCGGGCGGCCCCGCGATGCTGCGGCGGCTGCTGGAGCGGCCGTGCTCGCTGGCGCTGCTGGTCGGTTGCCAGTTCGCCTTCGTGGCGTATTTCTCGCTGGGCGGGTTCCGCAACCTCACGGCGCTGTTCGGCCGCTCCGCCGGGCCCGTGTTCGATTATTCCCGGACCCACGACGTGTACGCCAACCTCAGCCGCCTCGGGCCCCCTCGCGCCGCGCCCCCGGACCCCGCCCGCCCGCTGCCCTTCTGCCCCGAGCGCTCGCCTTTCCTCGGTGAGGCACCGCCCGGGGAAACGGCGGCGAAACCGGGGCTGGGTGGGGGGAGCGGGAGGGGAGGGAGAGAACGGAGACCCCCAAAGGGAGGGGGTGGAGGGGGGGAGAATGGAACCCCCCGGGGAGAAGAAGCGGAGCTCCCCAAGGGGGAGAATGGAGCCCTTTGAGAGGAGGAACCGCAGCTTCCTGAGGGGGAAGGATTGCCCCGTACCCCCGGGAAGAACCGAGCCCTTCCCCGGTAAAGAACCGCTGAGCTCCGGAGGGGAGGGACCAAGGAGCGGCTCCTCCCCGTTGGGGGGGGGGAAGAACCGGCCCGGTAAAGAACCGGTGTCACCCCCAGCGCCCCCGGGAAAGAACCGGCTCCTCCCGGGGCAAGAACCCAACCCCACCTCGGGACAGGAATCGCTTTCCCCGGTCCCCGGGAGGAAGAAGCGGTTGAACCGGTTCTGCTCCGCCTTGGGGAGGAGCCGCCTCCACCGACAGAACCGCGGGGAAAGAACCGGCCCCACAGCGGGCGTCTGTGGAGGGGCTGCCCCGGTTTGGGAGCGGGGGGGACACAAACCCCCCCAGGATCCCCCAGTTTGGGATGAGGGACGCGTCCTTGGGACCCCTGGTTTGGGACAGGGTGGGGACACATCCTGGGGCTCCCCGGTTTGGGACAGGGTGGGGACATGCTCCCAGTTTAGGACAGGGGGGGACAAACCCCAGTAGACCCCCAGTTTGGGATGGGGGGTGGAAAAACCCAGCCCAGTTTGGGATTTGGGGGGGCTCAAACCCCTGGATCCACGCCCCAGTTTGGGATTGGGGAGGGACAAACAAACCCCCAGGATTCCCAGATTTGGGATGGGTGGGGAAACACAGCCAGCCCAGTTTGGGATTTGGGATGGAATGCCTACCCCTGATCCAGGAGGGGTTGGGGACACCCCTGGGACCCCCCAATTCGGGATGGGGGGAACAAACCCCCGGGATTCTCTCACTTTGGGATGGGGAGAGAAAGACCCCTGGACCCTCTGTGGGTTTGGGATGGGGGGGGGGCACACCCAGCCCAGTTTGGGACGCGCTGGGGCCCCCCCAGGTGCCACCACGTCCCCCCCACCCCATCCCACCCCATCCCATCCCGCAGTGGGGCCGCTGACGGTGTCGTTCGCCCGGGTGCCGACGCTGGAGCAGATCCGGGCCAAGAACCCGGGGGTGCAGGAGGGGGGGCGGTACCGACCCCCCCTGTGCGAGTCCCGATCCCGAACCGCCGTCATCGTCCCCCACCGGAACCGGGAGAGCCACCTGGGCCACCTGCTCTACTACCTGCACCCCTTCCTGCAGCGCCAGCAGCTGCACTACGGCATCTACGTGGTGCACCAGGTGGGCACGGGGCTCTTTGGGGGCTTTTGGGGGGCTTTTGGGGGGTTTTTGGGGGTCCCCAGCACAGCCAGTCCCTTCTCCCATCCCCCCATACTGGGAATTGCGTGCTCAGCCAGGCAAAGCTGCTGAATGTGGGGTGAAGAGGGGCTCGGGGAGGGTCAGGGGGGTTTAAGGGGAGGTTGGGGGATCCCCAGGAAGGGTTTGAGGTGGTTTGGGGGGGGTTCCCAGTGCCTCCAGCCCCTTTCCCACCTTCCCAGGCCAGGAATTCCACCTTTAGCTGGGCCGAGCTGCTGAACGTGGGGGTTCAGGGAGTTCAGTAGGGGATCCCCAGGAGGGTTTTGGGGTGTCCCCATGAGGATTTAGGGTCTCCCCAGGAGGGTTTTGGGGTCTCCCCAGTGTTCGCAGCCCTATTTCCCCATCCCAGGCCGGGAACTCCACGTTTTAACTGGCCAAGCTGCTGAACGTGGAGGTTCAGGGAGTTCAGTAGGGGATCCCCAGGAGGGTTTTGGGGTGTCCCCAGGAGGGTTTGGGGTCTCCCCAGTGTTCCCAGCCCCGTTTCCCCACCCCAGGCCGGGAACTCCACGTTTAACCGGGCCAAGCTGCTGAACGTGGGGGTGAAGGAGGCGCTCAAGGACGAGGACTGGGATTGCCTCTTCCTGCACGACGTGGATCTGATCCCCGAGAACGACCACAACCTCTACACCTGCGACCCCTGGAACCCCAAACACGTCTCGGTGGCCATGAACAAATTCGGTTACAGGTGGGGAACACGCCCTGGGGCCGCTCTGGGGCCGCTGGGGGACCCGGGGCTCATTGTCCCCTGTCCCCAGCCTGCCGTACCCGCAGTATTTCGGGGGGGTCTCGGCGCTCACCCCCGACCAGTACATGAAGATCAACGGGTTCCCCAACGAGTACTGGGGCTGGGGGGGCGAGGACGATGACATCGCCACCAGGTAGGGCTTGGGGACATCCAGGGGATGGGGAGGGGACGGTGGGGAGGGGACACCTGCTGGGGGTGTGGCACTCAGGGTGATGGCATCGCATGGGGGATGCGGCCACTGAGCTGGGGGACAAATCAGGGGGCTTTTGTCACATGGGGAGGGACATGGAAGGTGTCCCACTGCCCTGGGGGGGGGCATGGAGGGTGTCCTGTCACACAGGGGGGGACATGAGGGGTGTCCTGTCACCCTGGGGGGGGACACGGAGGGTGTCACATTGCCATGGGGTGGGACATGAGGGGTGTCCCACTGCCCTGGGGGGGGCACAGAGGGTGTGACATCGCCCTGGGGGGGACATGAGGGGTGTCCTGTCACACTGAGGGACAAATCAGAGGTGTCCCATTGCCATGGGGTGGGACAGGGGGGGACACAGAGGGTGTCCCACTGCCCGGGGGGGGGCATGGAGGGTGTGACATCACCCTGGGGGGGACATGAGGGGTGTCCTGTCACACTGAGGGACAAATCAGGGGTGTCCCATTGCCATGGGGTGGGACATGAGGGGTGTCCTGGCACACGGGGGGGGCACGGAGGGTGTCCCACTGCCCTGGGGGGGGGCATGGAGGGTGTTCTATAACCCTGGGGGGGACATGAGGGGTGTCCTGTCACATGGGGGGGGACATGGAGGGTGTCCCACTACCCTGGGGGGGACATGAGGGGTGTCCTGTCACACTGAGGGACAAATCAGGGGTGTCCCATTGCCATGGGGTGGGACATGAGGGGTGTCCTGGCACACGGGGGGGGCACGGAGGGTGTGACATTGCCCTGGGGGGGGCATGGAGGGTGTCCCACTGCCCTGGGGGGGGGCATGGAGGGTGTCCTATAACCCTGGGGGGGACATGAGGGGTGTCCCGTCACACTGAGGGACAAGTCAGGGGTGTCCCATCACCTCGGGGAGGACATGGGGGGGTGTCCTGTTGCCCTGGGGGACAATTAGGGGGTGTCCCCATTCCGTGTCCCCCTGACTCTGTGCCCCACCGATCTCGCTGTCCCCGTGTCCGTGTCCTGTGGGATGGTGTCACTCCATGGGGGGTGTCCCACCGCCCTGGGGGGGGCACGGAGGGTGTGACATCGCCCTGGGTGGGACCTGGGGGTGTCCCACCACCCTGGGGGTCTCCCCATCCCCGTCCCCCTGGGGTGACACTGTGATCCACCCATCTTGCTGTCACCACGTTTCGTGTCCCCTGGGATGATGTCACCGCTCGGGGCCACACCGGGGGTGTCCCTGTCCCCTGTCCCCCCCCCGCGGTGACCCCGCTGTCCCCCCAGGGTGCGCCTGGCCGGGATGAAGATCTCGCGCCCGCCCGTGTCCATCGGCCACTACAAAATGGTGAAGCACAAGAGCGACAAAGGCAACGAGGAGAACCCGCACAGGTCCGGGGGGGCTGCGGGGGGTGGCTTGGGGACACCGGGACAGCGGTGACATCCCCACCCCCCCCCTCCCCCCGCGTGTCCCCAGGTTCGACCTGCTGGTGCGGACGCAGCGCATGTGGACGCAGGACGGGATGAACTCGCTGACCTACGAGCTGCTGGCCAAGGAGCTGCGGCCGCTCTACACCAACCTCACCGTGGACATCGGCACCGACCCCCGGGGGGGTCCCCGCGGCCCCCGCGTCCCCCCCGGGCCCCCCGGCAGCTCCAGCCGCTTCCGGGAGGAGATGCTGCGCAAGCCGCCCCGCGGGGACCTGGCACTGGCGCTGTCGCCTCCCCGCTCGCCCACGGCCGCTGGCAACGGCACCGCAGCCCCGCCCCGAGCCCCGGGGACAGCGCGGGTGGCACAGGAGGGGACGGTGCCAGCGCGGGGGGGCAACCAGAGCGTGGCACGGGGACCCCCGTGACCCCCAAACCACCCCCCTGCTGTGGACTCTGGGCTGGGGGCAGCAGCGAGCCCGGGGGGCTGCTGGCCGGAGGGGACGGGGGACACGGCCGGGAAGGGACACGGGGTGAGCCGGGGGCTCGCCCGACCCCTCCCGGGGTTTTGGGGGTCCCCAGATCGGGCGCGCGGGTATTTATTCTATTTATGAGCCGCTCCCTGGACCTTTCTAAGGGGTTTTTTCAATAAAAAAAATTTACTTTGTCCTACGGTGGTGGCCGAGGGGACCCCGGGAGGGTCGTGGCTCAGGGGGGGGACCCCAAAAGCCGCCCCACGGCCGCCTTGGCGCTGGCGATGCAGTCGTTGACGGAGACCCCGGCGTAGGAGGCGCCGATGAGGCTCAGGGGCAGCTCCTGCTCCTTCAGGAACTGCTGGATCCGCTCTGGGGGGACGGCGACAGCAGCTGGGGACACCCCTGGGGACAGCAGAACCCCCTCGGGGGGGACAGGAGGGCCAGGGGACATCCCCACCCGCGCCCCTCTTACCTAGGCGCTCCCAGTGTCCCAGCGTGTACTGGGGGATGCAGTCCTGGGGAAGAGGTGGGGGACACAGGTGAGCCCCGTGGGACCCCCCCGCGCCCCCCACAGCTGCCCCCAAAGTGTCACCCACCTGCTGCACCCTGACGATGGCGCGGGCGGGGGTCCCGGCCAGCCCCAGGTGGTCGCGCACGGCCGCCCGGGCCCGGCGCAGCAGCAGCTCCGGAGCCGCGGCCGCCGGGTCCCCAAAGCTCTGCCGGAACCAGGCGCCTCCCAGCATCACCTGGGGGACACCGTCAGCACCCCAAAATCACCCCTGTCACCCCCCCCCCCGCAGCGTCAGTGTCACCCACCGTGAGCCGCAGCGAGGGGGTCCCGGGGGTCCCGTCGTGCTCCGGGAAAGCCACAGAGTCGTAGACGATGCCCAGGAGCGCCGGGTCCTCCGAGGATGGCACCAGGTGGCCAAAACCCTGCGGGGAGCCGGGCTGAGGTCACCCCCGGGGGGTTGGGGACACCCCCAGGGCTCGGGGACAGCCGTAGGGGCCCCTCTCACCGTGACGGGCAGCGTGGCCCCCTCGTACTGCAGGTTGACCACGGCCACGGACGCGGCCGGGATGCGCCGGAGCTCCCGAGCCAGCGGCTCCGCCTCGGCCGGCAGCGCCTCGGCCAGGGCTGGGGACAGCGGGGGGACATCAGAGGGACAGCGGGGACACCGGGGGGGCCTCCCCACCCCGCGGGACCCGGCGGTCCGGCCGTACCTGCGGCCGGGAGGGCGCTGACCACATGGTCGGCCGTGATGGTGCCATCGGCCAAGGTGAGCTGGGCGAGAGACAGGTGGGGGTGGGGGGCACGGGGGGCACTGGGGAGGGGGGTCCGGGGGACTGGGAACCCCCCCAGGGGCACTGGGAAGGGGGGTCCAGGTGTCTGGGGACACTGGGAAGGGGACAGAGCTCAGTCTGGGGTGGGGGCACTGGGAAGCGGATGGAGAGCACGGGGTTGGGAGCACTGGGGAGGGGATCGAGGAGCTCTGGGTGGCACTGGGGAGGGGTCCAGGTGTCTGGGAACCTCCCCCAGGGACATTGGGGAGGGGGTTCAGGTGTCTGGAGGAACGGGGGGCACTGGGGAAGGGGTCCAGGGGGGACAGGGAACTCCCCCCAGGGACATTGGGGAGGGCGTTCAGGTGTCTGAGGGCACTGGGGAGGGGATGGACAGTGGGATGTGGGGTGGGGGGCACTGGGAACGGGACCCAAGGGACACCGGGGAGGGGACAGAGGGTGGGAAGGTGATGGGGAGCGGGCAGGGGACCCGGGGGCACCGGGTGGCCCCGGCAGTGTCCCCACCTGCCAGCGGCCGCGGCGGTAGCACAGGTGCCTCAGGGGCGCGTGGCAGCGCAGCTCGGCCCCGCGGGGGGACACGAAGGCCACCAAGCCCCGCGCCAGGGTCTCCATCCCCCCCCGCAGTGACCACTGGCTCCAGCGCTCGGCCCGCGCTCGCCGGACCAGCCCCGCCTCCGGCTCGGGCCGCGACCCCGCCCCTGCGGCGACAACGGCGGTGACAACGCGCGGGGGGGGCCCTGGGGGGGGGTCCCCACACTGCCCCCAGCCCGGGGATGTCCCCACGGGGTCCCCTTGTCCCTGTGCCCAGCAGATGCCAGCAGCGGCCCAGCAGCGTCCCCATCACACCGGGGTGACCCGGGGTGTCCCCACAGTGTCCCCTTGTCCCACTGCCAGCCCCAGCAGGACAGACCCTTCCCTGAAGGTGTCCCCGCGGTGTCCCCCACCCCAGTGCCAGCCCCAGCAGTGTCCCTCATGTTCTGGTGTCCCAGGGGTGTCCCCAGAGTGTCCCCAAGGTGTCCCAGTGCCAGCCCCAGCAGTGTCCCTCATGTTCTGGTGTCCCCAGAGTGTCCCCAAGGTGTCCCTACAATGTCCCCACCGTGTCCCAGTGCCAGCCCCAGCAGGACGGAGCCGCGGCGCCGCTCGGCCTGGAACAGGGCCGGGAAGCAGGACCGGACACTCAGGGCGCGGCTGTCCCCGGCGAACACCCCCCGGCACAGGCTGTCCACGGCCACATCGGCCACCTGCGGGGACAGGGACAGTGACAGCGGGACCCCGCCCGCTCCGGGGAGGCCCTGATAAGGCTGGGAAGGGTTTTGGGGTGGGGTTATCGGGGTTTTGGGGGCGGTTATCGGGTCCCGCACCCACCTCGGGGCCGAAGCGGCGGCGGGCGAAGGCGTGGGCGCTCTCGTCCGGCTCCCTCCCCGCTGGGGTCACCAGGTCCCGCACCCCGCTCCAGAGCAGCGCCCGGGAAAAGGGGGGGACGGCCCGGAGCAGCCCCCTGGGGACACCGCGGGTCAGGGGGTGGCACTGGGGACAGGGGGTGGCACTGGGGACAAGGGGGCACAGCCCGGAGCAGCCCCCTGGGGACACCGCGGCTCAGGGGTGGCATTGGGGACAGGGACACCCACCCCAGCCCCGAGGGCAGGCGGTGCAGGGCCCCCCCCAGGTACAGGAAGCGGTTTCGGGACGCCGGGTGGTCCCCGGGGACAGGGAGGATGTCACCGGCCAGCCCCAGCTCCGACACCTGCGGGGACACGGCATTGGGGGTGGCATTGGGGGAGGGGCAAAGGGAGCTCGGTGCACACGGAGGGACCCCCAGAATTCATCCAGGGACCCCCCCCCCAAGATCACTGCACCCATCCAGAGACTCCCCCCAAATCCACCCAGGACCCCTCAGTCACCCCAAAACCAGCCCCAGCGACCCCCAGAGCACCGAGACCCCCCCAACAACCACCTAGAAATCCCCCCTTGAGCACAGCACCCCAGGACCCCTCCATCACCCCAAAACCAGCCCCAGGGACGCCTCAAATCCTCCCCAGTTCCCCACAGACCGCAGCACCCCGTGGACCCCTCCGGCACCCCAAAACCAGCCCCGGGGACCCCCCAAGCCCCCCCAACCCCCCGTACCATGTGCAGGGTCTCGGCTCCCACCGCCCCCGCCGGGCGGACGCCCCTCGGGCCGTGCTCGAACACGGCCCCCTCGGGGGTCCTGGTGCTCTGCAGCCACCCCCCGAAGCGGCCGCTGGCCTCCAGCAGCACCACCTGGGGACCCCCGAGACCCCCCCCAAATCACCATGGGGACACCGCGGCGGAAGGGGGTCCTGGGGGGGGTGGGAACCTCGGGGGAATCGGGATCCAGGGGGAATTGGGGGTCTCGGGGGGGAACTGAGGGTCTCACAAGGTATGGGGGTCCTGGGGGACCTGGGAGGGTTGGGGTGTCCCGAGAGGGGTGGGGGTCTCACAGGGGATGGGGGATTCCAGCGGGTCTGGGGGTCTCAGGAGGGAGAGAAATGCCAGGAGAGGGGGATGGGGGTTCCTGGGTGGCTGTTGAGGGTTCCTGAATCCACGAGGGCACAGCGGGCTCAGGGGGCAGGGGTCGGGGTGGTCCAGGGGGGACACCGGGGGTCTCTGAAGGGATGGGGGTCCTGGGGGTGACCGGGAGTCCCGCAGTGGGGGTTCGGTGACCCAGCAGGCTGGGAGTCCCAAGGGAAGGGAGGTCCGGGGGTAAGGAAGATCCTTGAGGGTCCCGCGGTTTGGGGGGAAGGGGGGGAGAAGTTCGGGGGTCCCGAGGGGGGGGTCCCGTGCTCACCTTGGGCGGGCGGGGGGCGCGGACCAGGTGGTAACAGGCGGCCAGGCCGCTGATGCCGCCGCCCACGACGGCCACGGTCGGCGGCATGAGGGGACCTGGGCCGGGCAGGGTCAGCGGGGCCACCGGGACCCCCCGAACCCCGCCCGGCCCCGCGACCCCCGGGACCCCCCCGGCCCCTTCCGCACCTGTCCCGCGTCCGCCGCGCTGGCCACGCCCCTTCCCGCCGCTTATGAGGGCAGGGGCGGGGCTTAAGCGGCGCCCGGCCAATGGCGAGGCGAGACGTGTTGATGGACAGGGCGCTGTGGCGGGAGGGAGGGCGCCGTGGAGATAAGCCCCGCCCCTTCCTGGCCACGCCTACTGTACAACCAGCCAATCATCGGGCAAGCCACGCTCGCCATGACCCCGCCCTCTCGGGAGTCAATCATCGCGACAGGCCCCGCCCATCAGCCAAACCGCGCCCCTAACACCAAGCCACGCCCCCAAGCCACGCCCATCAGTTCGCTGTCAATCACAAGCCGCACTCGCCCCGCCCCAAACTCCAAGCCCCGCCCGTTCCCCCAAGGCCACGCCCCCTCCCTCCAGCCCCGCCCCCCCTTCCACCGCCCCAAACCTTCGCGGTTTTTGGCTTTTTTTTAATAAATTTATTCACAAAACCCCCCGGGGCCGCGCGGGCTGCGGCCGCACCCCCCCGCACCCCCCCGTTCCGCGGGGCCCGGGGGGCTCCCGGGGGAGGGGCAGGAGGGGTTCACCCCCCACCCCCCAACCCCCGGGGAGGGGGTCCGGGGGGGACTCTCAGGGTCTGCGGCCGGGGGGCTCCTCCAGCTCGTAGAACAGCACGTAGCCCTCGCTGGACGGCACCTGGTTCTCGCTGATGGGCGAGACGCTGCGGGGACCCCCTCAGCACCCGGGCCGGGGGCTCTGGGGGTGCCCGGGCGGGGCGGGGGGCACGGGACGGGGCGGGGGGCACTCACCGGGAGTCGTTGTAGACGCGCCAGCCGGCCGGGTCGCGGCAGAAGGCCGTGTAGTGGCCGTAGTGGACGCTGCCCGAGTGGTTGCACAGCGCGTACAGGCTGTAGACGGGGCTGCCTGCGGCGGGGTGGGGGTCGGGCTGAGCATTGCCCCGAACCCCGAGCACCCCCCCCACCCCACTCCAAACCCCCCCCCCCCCGGACCCCTCCTCACCCGCCTTCTCGCTGGCGAACTCGCGCAGGTTGAGCTGCTGCAGCGGGAAGTCCACGAAGACGGAGCATTTCTTGATGGAGTAGCGCGTGGTGGAGAACCGGTTCAGGTCTGGCGAGGGTCAAGGGAAAAGGGGGATGGAGGGGTGGCCCCGTGTCCCACCCCCCAGCCCCCCGCACACCCCCACCCGGGGGTTCTCCCAGGGGTCCCTCGGGACCACCCCCACCCCGTGCCGCTTCCCAAAGGATACGGAGCACCAGGATGCGTGGGAAGCGCTGGATCGTCAACTTCT
The DNA here is from genome assembly GCF_965178545.1 of Coloeus monedula. NCBI lineage: Eukaryota > Metazoa > Chordata > Aves > Passeriformes > Corvidae > Coloeus > Coloeus monedula. The sequence goes on along the minus strand of NC_138809.1, from coordinate 1,979,557 downwards.
TCGTGCTCCGTGTCCGCTGCCGGCACTTGTCACACACCTGATGGGGAGGGGACGGTCAGGGAGGGGCTGGGGGATAAATTGGGGTCCGGGGGAGGGGTCACTGGGGGTGGGTCCATCCTCTCACCGGGGCGTTCTCCGAGTCCAGCTCCTCCTCCTTGGTGAAGAGGCTGAAGCAATCGTGGAGCGACACCTTCCCCCCAGCAAAGCTTTTCTGGAGAGCCACGGGGTCAGAGGGGAATTTGGGGGGGTGTTTGAGGGGTTTTTAGGGGTCGGGGGGCTGCGCCCCACCCTTTACCTTTGGGATGGGCAGCGAGAGGTCGCAGAACACCTCGAAGGTGGTGGAGCGGTAGCCGCAGGCCTGGCACTTGAGGCAGCTCTTCAGCTGCCCCACAAAGAGATCTGGGGGGCAAAGAGGGGGTCAGGGGGGGCATCCGCAGAGGTTTTGGGCTCCCAGGGAGGGGGGGACACCCCCATTCGCAGCGCTCACCCACGATCTTGCTGTCCTCCCTCTCCAGGTAGCGCTTCCACATCTGGTTGGCGCGTTCGTCGTCGCTGCAGGAGGGGTGACACCGGGGGGGGGGAGTGGCTGGGGTCAGCTGTCCCCAAAACCGGGGCTCCCCCTCCCTACCAGCCCTCCCCCCCTCACCTGAGCGTTTCGGGGTCCTCCAGGGCCGGGGGTCTCCGTGCGTCCGACAGGATGCTGGGGGTCCGCCGGCCCTTCCTGTTGATCTCCACGTGCAGCCGGTCCATGAAGAACTTGAGGAATTCCTGGGCGTCCTGCTGGCTGCGGGGACAAGGGACATTTTGTGCCCACCCCAGAGGGGAGGGGGGAGGTCCCGAGGGGGTTTCCCGAAGGTTTGGGGGGGTGTCTCACCTGTAGCCCGTGAAGGAGGGGACGTATTTTTGGAACACGGCCTTGAAGCGCCCGGGGTTGACGGCCTCAGAGGAGTCGGGGTGCCAGAGAGCGGCGATGACATCAGCGAAGGCTGCGGGGACACGGCGGTGTCAGCGCCCCGGGGGGGGTTATGTAACACTCTGGGAGGGGCTGTGGGAGTTTTGGGGGGGTCTGTCCCACCTTCGGTGAGCTCCTGGGGGGCGCGGGGGCCAGGGGGCTGCTCCTGCTGGAAGTCCCGGCGCAGGCAGTAGTCCCGCAGCGGTTTGGTGCTGCTCAGGCACTGCAGCACCGCGTTCATGAAGCACTGGGGGGACATGGGGGGGGACATGGGGACATCCTGGGGTGTGGCAGGTCCCCAGGGGTCCCTCGGGGTGTTCCCCGCTGTCCCAGGTGCCCCATGGGGCTGGGGGTCCCTGGGGATGTGATGTCCCCAGCGGGATGGGACCGTGGTGGAACAGCCAAGGTGAGCCTTGGGGAGCCCGAGGTGACACCTGGGGACCCCAAAGGGACCCCAGACCCCTCCCACAGCCTAGGACAGGAAGGGACCACAAGAACTGTGCTGTGCCGCTGGGGGACATCTGCAGAGGGACAGGAGAGTGAGCCCGGGGGGACTCCAAGGTGACCCCGAGGGGACCCCGAAGTGATCCAGGGGACCCCAAATCCCTCTCGCAGCCCAGGACAGAGGGACTGGAGGGCTGGGGAGCACAGGGGCTGTGCCATGGGGCTGGGAGAACTTTGGGGATGTGACATCCCAGCAGGACAGAAGGACGGGACCACAGCTACCAACCCTGGAGGACCCCGAGGCAACCCCGAGGGGACCCCAAATCCCTCCCGCACGCCGGCACAGAAGCCCACGAGGGGCTGGCTGGCCACGGCCACTTACCGTGTTGCCCAAATTCCTGAGGCCGACGTGGCCCGAGCCCAGCAGCAGCGTGTGGTGCGTCTGCGGGGACAGCGAGTGACACCCCGTGAGCCGCGGCCCCGCTCCCCCGTCCCCCCGGCCGTCCCCCGGCGGCGGCGGTGGCTTCACCTCGCCGGTGACCAGCAGCAGCCCCATGACCGCCGTGTGCACCACGGACTCGGAGATGTCGGTGGCCCGGCCCTGGAGCTCCCGCCGGGTCACCAGCGAGCGGTGCAGCTTCCGCGGCAGCTCCACGAGCGTGGCTCCCTGCAGCCCCGGCATGGTGGCACCGGCACGGCTCGGTGGCACCGGCACGGCTCCCGGGGATGGCCCCGCGGGCACGGCTGGCACCGCTGCCAGCCACCGGCGTGTCCCCTCCCCCTCAGCTCATTAGCTGATCCGATTCCCCCGGCTATTCTGGGCCTCCCGGGAGGCTCATCCCCGGAGGGATTAATTAGCCCGGAGCTGCCCCAAGGGACAGTGAGAGTTCGGAGGGGTGCCGAGGTAAACACCCCCCAAAAACCCCCTCCCCACTTTGAATCGAGGGGTGGCAGGGGCTCGGCGGGGCTGGGGGAGCCCCCCGTGTCAGCGCTGGGGACGTGGCGAGTGGGGACAAGGCCGTGTCCCGGTGTCCCGGCAGGATTCCAGGGATTACGATCCCCCCCACACGTGGCCGAGCAGGTGCGGGATGGGGCAGGGGGGAGGCGGATACGGAAACGGGGAGGGCAGCGGCCACCCCCGGCCACCTCAGCGCCACAGGGATGGCACTGGTCACTCGCGGCCACCCTGGAGCTGTGGGCAACGGAACTGGACACCCTCAGACCTGTCAGAGCCACACGGATGGCACCGGCCACCCCTCGGAGCCATGGGGACAGCACCAGCCACCCTGAGGCTGTGGGGGACAGCACCGACCCCCCTCCCCCCAGAGCTGCAGGGGTCCCCAGAACAGGACCGGAGCGGGGAGAGGTGAGACCACCACCGCTGTCCCACCCTGGCGGTGTCACCGAGCCTGAGACCGGGGACACTGCGGAGATCTCAACACGTCCCCGAGGCCGGGGACGGCGCGGGGGTCTCAAGATACCCCTGAGACCGGGAACCCTGCAGGGGTCTCAACACGTCCCCAAGGCCGGGGTCACCGTGGGGGTCTCAAGACACCCCCCCAGCTGGGGACGCTGAAGGGGTCTCAACACGTCCCCGACACCGGGGACACCGCGGGGACCCCGCCACACCCCCCCGGCCGCCCCGCCCGAGGCTCTTACGGCGGTCGCCTTGTCCTCGGTCCGGCCGGGCGCGGGGCTGCCGGGGCCGTGGCCGTACGGGGGGTCCGTGCGGGTGCGGGGGCCGCTCTCGGGACGCACGGACAGCAGCGGCGGGGTGGCTTTGCCGTCGGGCCCGGGGGCCACGGTGACCCTGCGGAGCGAGGAGCTCCTCCGGAGCGCCAGCGCGCCGGCGCCCAGCGGGTGCCCGCAGTCCCTCAGCACCAGCCGGCTCAGCGCCACCGCCACGTCCTCGGCGCGGCTGGGGACACCGGGGACACCGCTGCCACCTCCTCCGCCACCGCCGCCCTGGCTCAGGTCCCCGATGCTGATGGATTTGGAGCGGGCCAAGTTGCTCCGGCGCCGCTCGGCCGCGCTGGGCAGGGAGAAGGAGGCACTGCCGGGCACCTGCGGGGCACCCCCGGGCACCCGCACGCCGTGATCGGCCTTCACGGGCCCCCGGCGACCCCCCGGCCCGCGGGGGGGGGGATCCCCGCGCTTGGCCGCCCGGCCCCGCTCCAGCTCCAGCTTCTTGGGGCGGGGGTCATCGGGCGGGGGCGGGGGCCGGGGGGGCAGCAGGCGCAGTTTGGGGGCCGGGGACAGCCCGTTGGGGGCCGCATGGCGCTCCTGGCTCAGTGCCCGGTGGCCGCTGGGCAGGCGGGCGCCCGCCCGGGGCTGCGCGGTCACCACGGCGCCGGGGTCCCTGGCGCGGCCCAGGCGGTGCTCCGAGGCCTGGGGCATGGCGGGGCCTGCGGGGAGGGGGGGGGACACAGGGGACAGGCTGGTGACAAAGGTGGCAGCGCGCCGGGGGGGGGTGGGAAAAGGGGAGGGGACAGGGAAAGGGAAGGGGGACGCACCTGCTCACAGCCCCCTGCGCCCGGCGGCCGGACACAGCGTCCCGTCGGCGGGGGCCCTGCGGGGTGGGGGGGACACGGGGTCACCAGAGGGGCTGGGGGACAAGAGGGGACCCCCAAACCTCGGGGAGGACCCCCAAGCCCCTTGCCAAGCTCCCAGTAAGTCATTGAGAGGTTTGGCATCATCAGGACCTGCTTCTTGCTCGCTGGGGAAGGGGGGAAATTGGGGAACCCCCAACACTTTTCACCGTGCCCCGGGGACCGCCCCCCCAGCCCCGTGCCAGGCTGCCGGGGAGTCACGGAGGAGTTTGGACCACCGGGAGCTGGGTCCCCACGCCAAGCCGGGTGGCCAGGGGATGCCGGTGCCCGAGCACCGCGGGGAGGATGGGGGAGGCCCCGGGCAGAGGCCGCCGGTGCCCGTTGTACCCCCGGGGGGGGGGCTGACGGGTGGTCCCGGAGGAACGGAGGACAAAGCCCCGCTGCCCCCCGGCTTGGGGAAGGGGACGCGGCGGGAGCCCCGAGGCCTTGGCCGGGAAGGGCCCGGTGGGGGTGGCCAGGCCGGTGGAAAAGCATCCAAACCCACCCCCCCCCCCCCGGCCCGCGACCCCCGGGCGCAGCCCCCAGCCCAGCCCCGGTCCCCCGTTCACCTCCGCGGTTCCCCCCCGGGCCCCCCGCCCCAACCCGGGATCCCGCAAAAGGGGCTTCCTGCAGTCCCCCCGCGCTCGCAGCGCCCCCCAAACCCCTCCCGGTGCCCCCCCCCCCATCACCCCGGTCCCCCCCGCCCCTCGGAGCCCCGCCCCCCTCTCCCGGCCCGGGGTCCCTCACGAGGGATGTCTCCTGCCCCCCCTCCCCGCAGCCCCCCCCTCCCCGCTGTCCCGGTTCCCCCCCTGAGGGGTTCCCGCTGCCCCTCCCGTCCCCCGCATCACCCCGGTACCCCCCGCCCGCCCCCCGGGGCCCTGTCCCGCACCCCCCGCCCGGCCCCGGGGCTCCCTTGAGGGGGGTGTGTCCGCTATCCCCGAGCCCCCCTCAGCCCAAACTGACACCCCCTTAGGCCCCCTCCGCCCCTCGCTCGGGTGTCCCCCCCGATCCCCCCGCACCTCCCGCGGGCCGCCATGGCAACAACTCCCGCCGCACCCGCCGCCATCTTTGTTCCTCCCCTGCCCGGCCCCGCCCCCGGCGGCCTCGCCGGCGGCTCTGCGCATGCGCCGCCCTCCCGGCCACGCCCCCAACACCGTGCGTCGCCATGGAAACCGCGCGGCGTCTTAAAGGAGCCGCCACCCGCGGGGTTTCTGCAGCGCCGCGATCACGGGAAGGACCCCCGGAGGGGGACAGACACAAACCCCGTCCGTGACACCCCCAAAATAACAAACCGGGACAAAAGCAGGGTTGAAATGTTTATTGGGGAGCAGCAGCGAAGCAGTGGGGAGGGGTGGGAGCAGCTGGGAGGGGTGGGGGGTACCCCGGGGGTGTGTGGCCCCCCCCAAGAACCTCCCGTTGGTCACTTGTCCTTGTGCTGGATGAGGCCTTTGGCGATGAGATCCGGGATCTCCACGGCCAGCCAGGGGCCCAGCTGTGGGGACAGGGGTCACCCCCACGGGGGACACCTCAACAACACGTCACAACCCCCCCCCCCCGCAGTGCCAACCCCCCACAAGGGGTGACAACCCTCCCCTGGTGTCACTCCACAGCTCCCATCGAGCGACAGCCCCCGCTCCGTGTCCCATCATCCCCCCAAAAGGTGACAATCCCCCCCCACACCCCGCCTGGTGTCACACCCCTGGGATGGGTGACACCCCCCCAATGTCACATCCCTCCCACGGGTGTCACCCCCGCCCCCCAGGGACCCCCTGCTCACCCCGAGGGCCATCAGATGGGCCAGCCCGAATTTGGGGACGTTCCTGGCCCAGAGCGGCTTGAAGTGGTCACTGAGGCAGATCTTCCCTCCCCTGCGGGGGCAAGGACCCATCAGACCCCCCATGAACCCCCCCACAGCCCAGGACTCCCCTCAGGTGACCCTCAGATGACCCCATGACACCCCAGACCCCCCTTTGGGCAGGAGGGACCCATCAGCCCCCCTTGGGACCACCCAGGACTCCCCCAGCCCTGAGAACCCCTCCAGGAACCCCCAAAGCCCTTGGACTGCCCTAAAAGCCTCCTCAGCCCTGGGATCGCCCCAGGATCGCCCCCAAATCTCCCCCAGCCCCAGGACCACACCCCCCCGCAGACCCCCTGAGCCTCAGGAGCCCCCACAGGGCCCCCTCCAGGGCCCCCCAGCCCTGGGACCCACCCCAGGACCCCTCCCCAGCACCCCCCAGCCCTGGGACCCTCCTCAGAACCCCCCATGGCCAGGACCCTCCACTGGACCTTCCCCAGAACCTCCCCCAGCCCTCAGACCCTCCCCTGGACCCCCACACAGGACCCCCCAAACCTGAGGGTCCCCTCCAACCCCGGCCTCCTCCCCAGGACCCTCCACGACCCTCCTTAGGAGCCCCCCCTCCTTAGAGCACACAGAAGTCCTTGAACCCTCCCCAGAACCTCCCTTTAGCCACCCCCAACTCCCCCAGCCCTGGGACCCCTCCCCAGAACCCCCCAGGAGCCCCCCCCCACCCCCAGCACCCTTCATGGACCCTCTCCCCAGGACCCTTGGAGCTTCCCCAGGAGCCCCCCCCTTGAACCCCCAGAACTCCCCCAGGCTCAGGAACCTCCCCCATCCCTCCCCAGAGCCCCAGGACTCCCCCAAGACCCCCTCTCAGAACCGGCATGGCCCCCCCGGGACCCCCCCCCCAGCCCCAGACCCACCGGTACATCTTGGCCGTTTTCCCGTCCAGCTCGGGGATGGCGATTTCGGGGGCGGTGCCCGGGTACGTCACCGGGATCTGGGGAGGTGGGGGGGGGGTCAGCATCCCCTGTGACCCCCCCCATCGATCCCAACAACACCCCCAGGACCCCCTCCAGGACCCCCCCAGCTCACCTCAAACTCGATGTTGAACTCGTACTTGAGCAGCTCGTGCACGTACCAGCACCTGCCGAACCACCTGCGGCACATTTGGGGGGGCCCCGGGACCCCCTCAGTGCGGGGAACCCCCCCCGGGACCCCCCCCTCATCAACAGAACCCCCCCAGGACCCCCCCATGTCCATCAAACCCGGGACCCCCCATGGCACCTGCGCAGCCCCGGGGGGGGTCTCATCTCAGGGACCCCCCCTCCATTTCCCTCGGATCCCCCTGGAGCACCTCAGACCCCCCCGGGGAGCCCCCCCATGTCCTTCACTCCCAGAGACCCCTCCCCAAATAACCGGGACCACCCCCAGCACCTCAGACCCCCCCCAGGGACCCTCCACCCCCTTCAATCTTGGGGACCCCCCCCCGATGGCCCAAGACCCCCAGTCTGACCCCCCCGCCCTCCTTGGTGCTGGGACCCACCCCCGATCACCGGAGCTCCCCCGGGGGGAGGGGGTCTCAACCTCAGGGACCCCCCCCCCCCCAGGACCCCCCATGTCCCTCAGTCCCGGGACCCCCCCCCCGGTATCAATTTGGGGGCTGGGACCTCCCCCGGTGTGACCCCGCAATCCTGGGGACACCCCCGGGCACCGGAGCGGCCCCTCCCGGGGGGAGGTCCCGGTGTGACCCCGGGATGGGGGTCCCGGTGTGACCCCGGGATGGGGGTCCCGGTGTGATCCCGGGGGGGTTCGTGGTGTGATCCCGGGATGGGGGTCCCGGTGTAACCCCGGGGGGAGTCCCGGTGTGATCCCGGAGGGGGGGTCCCGGTGTGATCCCGGGATGGGGGTCGCGGTGTGATCCCGGGATGGGGGTCCCGGTGTGATCCCGGGGGGGGGGTCCCGGTGCCCCCTCCCCACGCACCGTGTGCCCTCAGGGTTGGACTCCAGGCGGAACCAGTCGGTGTCGGCGCGTTTGTTGTTCTCCACGTACTGGGGGGAGAGGGGGGACACACGGGGGTCACCGGGGGGGCACCGGCGGGGGGACAGTGAGGGACACCGGGGGGGGGACACCGGGAAGGATTCGGGGATGACTCTGAGGGGACACACCGAGAGTACCGGCGGGAATCACGGCGGGGACACCGGGAGGGATCCGGGGGTGTGTGTGGGGAGGGGGAGGGACAGCGGGGTGGGAGGAAGGGGCTGATCGGGGGACACCGGGGGGACACCGGGGGAAGACAGCGGGGGGGGACAAGGGGCGAGGCAGCGAGAGGAGACCGAGACGTGACACCGAGGGGAAACCGGAGGAAACTGAGACACCGGTACCAGGACAGCGATACCGGGCGGCGGGGGTGGGGGAGGGGGGGCGCTGGAATCGGGAAGGGACCGTGAGGCGGCAGCGCGATTGACGCGGCGGTGCCCCGTGGACGTACCTGTATGAGTGCCCGGTACTCCTCACGCAGCCGCTCAGCCCATCCCTCGCGGTCCCGCGGCCCCGCCGGTGCCCGCAGCAGCGGCAGCTCGGCCACCGCCCGCCGCGCCGCCGCGTCCGCCATGGCCGGCCCCCGCCATGCCGCCCCGCCGGAAGTGACGTGGCGCGCCCGCCGAGCTCCGCGCCGCCATCTTGGTGAAGGGCGGGGCGCGGCTGGGAGGGAGCGAGGGAGGGAAGGGGAGTGACGTCACGGCCGCCATCTTGGTTAAGGGCACGTCCGGCGCGTGACGCCGCGGCCTCGCCGCCATCTTTAGTGCTGGCAGCAGTGAAGGGGGCTGGGCCGGGCTCGGCTGCCCCGGGGACCCCCCCACAGCACCAGGGACCCCCCCACAGCACCAGGGAACCCCTCGAGGGCCCAGGGACCCCCCCGCAGCACCAAGGACCCCCCCAGAGCACCAGGGACCCCCCCCCCACACCCAAGGACCCCCCCCCCCACAGCACCAGGGACCCCCCCAGCACCAGGGATCCCCCCGACACCCTCCCAAAGCCCCAGGGACCCCCCCACACACACACAGGCCCAGCCTCCCCCCTCCCCCAGCCCCACTGACGCCCCTTCACAGCCCCAGGGACCCCCCCCAAAGCCCCCAGGTCCCCCCCTCGCTCGGAGCCCAAGGCCAGGGTGGTGGTCCAGGGCTTTATTGGGGGTTCTGTGATGGGCTCAGGGCCGTGGTGGGGTCTGGGGGGTGCTCAGGGTGGCTCAGGGCTGTGTTGGAGTATGGGGTGGGGGTCTCTGGGGGGTTTTGGGGCTGTGTTGGGGGTCCCAGGGCTGGGGGCTCAAGGCTTTATTGTGGGGTGTGGGGCTCAGGGCTGTTTTGGGGCCTGGGGTGGGGGGCTCGGGGGGGCTCAGGGTTGTGTCGGGGGTCTCAGGGGGTCTCAGGGGTTCTCAGGGCTGTATCGAGGGTCTCAGGGGGTCTCAGGGCTGTGTCGGGGGTCTCAGGGGTCTCAGGGGGGCTCAGGGCTGTGGGGGTGCCAGGGCGGGGGTCTCGGGGGGGCTCAGGGCTGTGTCGGGGGTCTCAGGGGGCTATGGGGGGCTCAGGGCTGTGTCGGAGTCTGAGCTTGGGGGTCTCAGGGCTGTATTTGGGTCCATATCGGGGTCTCAGGGGGGTCTCAGGGTTGTGTCGGGGGTCTCAGGGGGTCTCAGGGCTGTATTTGGGGCCATATCGGGGGCTCAGCGCTGTGTGGGGGCGCAGCCCGGGGGTCTCAGGGGGTCTCAGGGCTGTATTTGGGGCCATATCGGGGGCTCAGCGCTGTGTGGGGGCGCAGCCCGGGGGTCCCAGGGGGTCTCAGGGCTGTATTTGGGGCCATATCGGGGGCTCAGCGCTGTGTGGGGGCGCAGCCCGGGGGTCTCAGGGGGTCTCAGGGCTGTATTTGGGGCCATATCGGGGGCTCAGGGCTGTGTGGGGGCGCAGCCCGGGGGTCTCAGGGGGTCTCCGCCTGCTCCTCGCCCTTGCCCAGCTGCAGCAGGGACGAGAAGAGCCCCAGCACGTTGGTGCGCAGCTCCCGGGCCAGCGGCTCCAGCTGTTTGTTAGCCCGATCCAGGTATTGCCTGCGGGACACGCGGCCGTCAGCGCTGCTGGGGGGGTCCCGGGGGGGCTTCCCGAGCCCCCCGCCCGAGCCTCCCGTACTCGGCCTGGCTGCGCAGCTCCTCCGCCCGCAGCTTCTGCGGCAGCTCCCGGGTCATGAAGTCGGAGAAGGTCTGGAAGTGGCGAGTCAGGAAATCCTCGGCGGTGTCCGGCTCCGAGTCCTCGCTCGCCGCTTGTCGCCGGACCAGCGCGGCCCCGAGGTGGCCAGCGGCGAGCAGCAGCAGCAGCACGACCACGGGGACCCTCATGGCTGGGGAGGGGGCGACACCGGGGGGTGTGACACCTCCGGCCCATCCCCGAGGCTCGGGGAGAATGCGAGCCCCACTCGCCACCCCATGGCCGCCCCACAGCCCCACCCGAGCCCTGCAGGAGCTTCCGAACCCATTCTCGACCCTCGGTGGGGATGTGACCCCAATCCCAGCCCCACGGGAGCTTCCAGTCCCATCCTGTGGGACGCCCCCACCCCACTCTGCCCCATTCCTGCCCCATCCCAGTCCCATCCCGTGGGACGCCCCCACCACCCCCACTCTGCCCCGTTCCACCCAGTCCCGGCCCCACCGGAGCTTCCAACCCCATCCCAGTTCAATCCCAGCCCCATCCCAGCCCCATCCCTGCCCCATCCCTGCCCCATTCCCAGCCCCATCCCAGTTCAATCCCAGCCCCATCCCAGCCCCATCCCAATTCAATCCCAGCCCCATCCCAGCCCCATCCCTGCCCCATCCCAGCCCCATCCCAGCCCCATCCCTGCCCCATCCCTGCCCCATTCCAGCCCCATTCCCACCGCATTCCTGCCCCACAGCACCTTCCCACCCCCATCCCTGTCCCAGTGTCCCCCCCCCCCCGTCCCCTCCCGGTGCCGCCGCTCACCTGGGCAGGTGCCGGTGCAGGTTTGGGGCGTCCCCCCTCCCTCGGCCCCTTTTTTATCCCCCCGCAGCCCCCGCCCCCCATCTGGGCAAACACAGCGGGGCCGAGGGGGCAGCGCGGGGGGGCCCCTTGTCCCCAACCCCCCCCCCCCGCCATGCCCGGGGCTGTCCCAGTGTCCCCAAGGACGGGGAGGGGCCGATGGCTCCGGGATTTGGGCCGGGGGGGCCCCGCGGGGCGAAGGTTGTCGCCTGCGGTGTCACTGACCCTCGACCCCCCGGCGGGGGTGGGGTGAGGGGGGGACAGTGGGGACATCCCGGGATGGGGCAAAGGGCAGGCGGTGGCGTCGGGGACAAAAGGTCGGAGTCCCCCCGGTCAGCAGTGGGGACAGGGATGGGGGCCAGGGGACACGGGGAGGGTCCAGGGGTGCGTGTGGCTGGCGACAGAGGGGACACGGGGAGGGGACGCTGGGCTGAGAGATGGGACAGTGTGGGGACACACGGCCAGGGGGGGACAGGAACGTGGGGAGGGGGAATGTGGGACATGGGAGGCGCGGGGGTGCGGGCAGGGGACACGGGGGGGACGCGGGACAGGAGGGGGGGATGGGGGAGGGTCCGGGATGCGGGGGAGGGCACGGGGGGGTGTTGGGACAGAGGCAGGAGGGTCCGAGGGGGATGGGATGGGGTGGGATAATGGGATGGGATGGGATGGGATGGGATGGGATGGGATGGGATGGGATGGGATGGGATGGGATGGGATGGGGTGGGATGATGGGATGGGATGGGATGGGATGGGATGGGATGGGATGGGATGGGATGGGATGGGATGGGATGGGATGGGATGGGATGGGATGGGATGGGATGGGGAGGAGGCGGACACTGGGGCACACGAGGGGATGTGGAAAGGGGTCCAGGGATGCAGGAGAGATCCAGGGGGGGCACATGGAAGGCCCCGAACACGAGCGGGGGGGGGGCAGCGGGGATTTGGGGACGCGCGTGGGACAGGAGGGTGGCGCGGAACGCGGGCGCCACGGAACGTCTCCGCGCGGGTTCCAGGGGTCCGGAGGGGTCGCATTCCGGCGCGGCCCCGCCCTCCCCGCTCAGCCAATGGAAGGCGCGCGTTGCCCACAGCCAAGATGGCGGCGGCGCCCCCCCTGAAGGCGCTCCGGGCGGCGCCGCCCGCGGCCGCGATGGCGGCGGCCGGCGGGGGCCCGTAGGGGCCATGGGGAACGCGGAGGGCCGGGCCCCGCGGCGGGCCGAGCCCCGGGGCAACCCCGGCAGCTTCGATGAGCTGCACCGGCTCTGCAAAGGTGCGCCCGGGGGCAGCGGGGGGGCTCCGCGGCTGAGAGGGCACCGGGCGGGGCGGAGCGGGTGGCGAGGGGTCGGTGTGTGGGACAAAGCGGGTCCGGGGACAGCGGGGGGACAGCGGGGACAGCGGGGTCGGGGGACACCGGGGTGACGTGGGGACACCGGGGCTGAGGGGGCACAGGGGCCGCGGGGACAGCGGGGGGTGGCAGCCGTGTCACCGGGGGGCTGAGGGTGTCACTGGGGGGCTGAGGGTGTCCCCAAGGGGGGCTGAGGGTGTCACCAGCGGGGTGTCACAGCCGTGTCCCCACGGGGCTGAGGGTGTCACGAGGAGGAGGTGACAGCCGTGTCACCGGAAGGGGCTGTGGGTGTCCCTAAGGCGCTGTGGGTGTCACCAGAGGGCTGTGGGTGTCACCAGCGGGGTGACAGCCGTGTCCCGAGGGGGCTGTGGGTGTCACCGGGGTGTCACAGCCGTGTCCCCAGGGGGTTGTGGGTGTCCCGAGGGGGCTGTGGGTGTCACCACCGGGGTGACAGCCATGTCCAGGGGGTCCCTGGGTGTCCCAGGGATGTCACAGCCATGTTCAGGGGGTCTCCGGGTGTCCCAGGGGTGTCACAGCCGTGTCCAGGGGGTCCCTGGGTGTCCCAGGGGGGTCTCTGGGTGTCCCCAGGGGGTCCCTGGGTGTCCCAGGGGGTCTCCGGGTGTCCCCAGGGGGTCCCTGGGTGTCCCAGGGGGGTGTCACAGCCGTGTCCCCCCAGAGGTGTTCCCACCGCAGATGGAGGGGGTGAAGCTGATCGTCACCAAGACCCTGAGCAGCCACTTCCAGGTCGGGTACAAGGGGGGTGGGGACACGTGGGGACTGAGGGGGATGCCGTGTGTGTCCCCCCCACCCTGGGCTGTCCCCTCTGAGCCCTGGTGTCCCCACAGGTGACACACACGGTGCACATGAGCACCCTGGGCCCCTCCGGCTACCGCTTCAACGCCACCTTCGTCGGGGACCGGCAGCTCGGGCCCACCGAGGTGACCCCACGGGTGGCACTGGGGTGGTGGGTGGCATCAGGGGGGGCACAGGTGTTGTCACCCAAACACCACCGGTCAGGAGCCTCGTGGTCACCCCGAGGCCACCAACGGCCCCAGGACTATGGTGTCATTGTGGTCGTCTGTGGCCCCAGGTGACCCCAGGGTGGTTGGTGGCCCTGCAGTTGTGACCTCGGTCTGATGGGTGGCCCTGGGGTGTCCAGGATGGCCCCAGGTGGCCCTGGAGTTATTGGTGGCTCTGCTGTGGCAAGTGGTCTCAGCAAGGTGGCTGTCCCAGGGTCATTGGTGGCCTTGGGGTGGCTGGTGGCCCTGGGTGGCTGTGGGGTCATTGGTGACCTCAGGGTGGTTGGGGGCCTTGGGGTCATTGGTGGCCCTGGGCTTGTGGCTGGTCCCAGGTGACCTCAGGGTCATTGATGGCCTTGAGGTCATTGGTGGCTCTTTGGTGACCCCAGGGCAGCTCAGTGGCCTTGGGGTCATCAGTGACCTCAGGGATGTTGGTGGCCCTGGGCTGGCAGGTGCTCACAGGTGACTTCAGGGTCATCGATGACCCTGGGGGCCAATGGTGGCCTTGGGGTCATTGGTGACCTTGGGGTCATCGGTGACCTCAGGATCCTTGGTGGCCACAAAGCTCCGGGCCGGGGCTGTTGAGCTGACCCAGCCACCAGCAGGGCAGGGCTGGGGGGGCTCCCTGGAGGCCGGGGCTGGCCCTGTCCCTGTGCCCCCGCCCACCCCGCGGTGTCCCCAGGTGTTCCCCACCCTGCTCGGGGACATGGACAGCGCCGGCAGCCTCAACGCTCAGGCCCTGCAGCTGCTGGGGGAGCGGCTCCGCGCCAAGGCCGTGTTCCAGGTGAGCCCCGGGGCTGGTGCCGCGGTGCCCGCGTCCCCCCCGGTGCCACCGCCGTGCCCTGTCCCCCCCCAACCCCCCGTTCCCAGACACACCAGGCCAAGTTCGTGACGTGGCAGTTCGACGGCGAGTACCGCGGCGACGACTGCACGGCCACGCTCACCCTGGGCAACCCCGACCTGCTGGGCGGCTCCGGTGAGCGCCGGGGGGAGCCTCGCGGTGGCCGCGGTGGCCCATGGGGACCCCGCTGAGGCCGCGCTGTCCCCGCTGCAGTGATCGTGGTGGCCCATTTCCTGCAGAGCGTCACCGCCCGCCTTGTGCTGGGCGGGGAGCTCGTCTACCACCGGCGCCCCGGCGAGGAGGGGGCCATCCTCACACTGGCCGGCAAATACACGGGTAGGGCCACGCCCTGGGGACACCCCGGGGACACCCCGGGGACCTCAGGGACAGCCTGGCGGTGCCACCTCGGCGCTGGCTCTCTGTTGCAGCCCCGAACTGGGTGACGACGCTCAACGTGGGCTACGGGGGGGCTCACGCCAGCTACTACCACCGGGCCAACGAGCAGGTGAGTGTCCCCCCCCCTCCCGGTGTCCCCCGTGGTGTCCCCAGGCCCCCGTGAGCCCGGTGTCCCCTCCCAGGTGCAGGTGGGGGTGGAGCTGGAGGCCAACACGCGGCTGCAGGAGACGACCTTTGCCTTCGGCTACCAGCTCAACCTGCCGCGAGCCAACGTCGTCTTCAGAGGTGGGCCAGGCCCCTGGTGGCTTCTGTGCCCAGCTGTCCCCTCCTGCTGGCACTCAGCTGGCCCTCCGCTGTCCCCCACAGGACTCCTGGACAGCAATTGGAGCGTGGGGGGGGTCCTGGAGAAGAAGTTGCCCCCCCTGCCCGTCACGCTGGCCCTGGGTGCCTTCCTCAACCACTGGAGGAACCGCTTCCACTGCGGCTTCAGCGTCACCGTGGGCTGAGGGGACAGTGGGCACAGCGGGCACAGCGGGCACAGCGGGCACAGCGGGCACGTGGCACCATCCTGCTCAGGGAGCCACCGGGCCGGGCCGTGGAGGTGCCACAGGGACCCGCGGGGCGGGGACACGGCGGCCGGGGCACAGCGTGTGACAGAGCCACGGGGGCTGCGGGTGGCGGCCAAGGGGGGCTGGGGGTCCCGGTGTCCCCGGTGTCACCCCTCGGGGGTGGCAGCTGCCACAGGGCTGGGGGGTCCCGTTGTCCCCAGCACCATCCCGGCCGTGCCTCAGTTTCCCTGCGGTGCCACACCCGGGAGCCCGGATAAATAAAGGAGCTTTACTCTGTGCCTGCTGGGGGCCGGGGGTGACGTTTGGGGCCTGGGGGTGACATTTGGGGGCCGGGGGTGACGTTTGGGGGCCGGGGGTGACGTCTGGGGCCAGGCTCAGCTGATGATCTCGGAGAGCAGCGGGGTCATGGCCGACAGGTCCTGGATGTGCAGGATCTGCCGCGTCTTCTCCGCCTTCAGCGTCTGCATCTCCGTCAGCAGCAGCAGCAGCTTCGCATACAGGAACCTTTGGGGGGCCGCAGGGCACAGCCAGCTGGGCCTGGTGGCCGTCCCCACCCCCCCGGGGACACCGGTGCCACCCTGTCCCGGCGCTCACCTGCCCTCGGGCGGGGGGTGCCGGTGGTCGATGTAGCTCTTGAGGGTCAGGGCCACCTTCTCCTGGAAGGCGTCGATGACGTCGCGCTGGGCGATGCCGGCGTGGTCTGGGGAGGGGGCGTGGGGTGACGTCAGCAGGATTTTGGGGACAGTGGGATGTCCCCGTGTGTCCCCTCTTGGGGGGGCTCACCTGGCGAGAAGAGCAGCATGGCCTGGAGCAGGGCGTACTCGGCCTCGTGCAGCCGCAGGCGCCGCAGGCTCTCGTGGAACTTGAGCAGCGGCTCCAGGTAGATCTGCTGGAACCCGGCTGCGGGACCATCCCGAAATCCCGGGGTTAGGGTGGGAAAGAGCTTTGGGATCATCGAGTCCGAGCTGTGCCCGATCCCCACTGTGTCCCTGAGTGCCACCTCCAGGGATGGCCGCTCCAGCCCTCCCTGGGCAGCCCCTGCCAAGGCCTGGCCGCCCTTTCCAGGAGCGATTTTCCCAAATATCCACCCTGAGCCTCCCCTGGCACAGCTTGAGGCTGTTCCCTCTTGTCCTGGCCCCGTTCCTTGGGATCAGATCCCAAATCCCCCCAGGAAGAGCCCGAAATTCCCCTCTGGACCCCCTTTTCTCCAGGATAAACATTCCCAGCTCCCTCAGCATTTCCCAGCCCCTTCCCAGGCCCGTCCCCTTCCCTGGACACTCTCCAGCCCCTCAATGTCCTTAAACTGAGTGATCAGAACTGGACACAGCCCTCGAGGTGTGGCCTCACCAGGGGGACAATCCCTGCCCTGGGCCTGTGGCCACACTGTCCCTGACCCACCCCAGGTGCCATTGGCCACCCTGGGCACACCCAGGGGCACTTGGGGGTCCCTGGGCACACCTGGCTCATGTCCAGCTGCCACCCCCCAGGTCCCTTTGTGTCCAGCGTCCCCACCCTGGGGGTTGTTGTGACCCCACAGGACCCTGCCCCGGGTCCCCATGGACCCAGCCTGCCCAGCTCCCTCTGCGGAGCCCTCCTGCCCTCCCCCCGGCCCAGACCGGTGTCCCCAAGCATCCCCAGGTGTCCCCAGGTGTCCCCAAGCGTCCCCAGGTGTCCCCAAGCATCCCCAGGTGTCCCCAGGTGTCCCCAAGCGTCCCCAGGTGTCCCCAAGCATCCCCAGGTGTCCCCAGGTGTCCCCCGGTACCCAGGGCCCCGTCGCGGATGGTGTAGCAGCGCTGGCCGCACTCCCAGGCCTTGGTGTCGGGGTTGAAGACGGTGTTGAAGCGGATCTGGCAAATCTCCAGCGTGGCCCCTTTGAGCAGCGAGATTTGGGCGTCCAGGGGCAAGCTCCTGGCGGGAGGGGACACGGGGACACGTCAAGGGGGTGGCACCGAGCGGTCCCCGGCCGCGTCCCCGCCCCGCGCACCTGAAGACCGGGATCTCCTTGGCGAACTTGATCACCTGCTGGATCATGAACGTGCTCAGGTCGGCGAACTGCGGCAGCAGCGACAACGAGTCCGGCAGCACCTCCTCGCACAGGGACGGCGACACCCCCGCGGCGACACCCGAGCCCGGCGGGCTGGGCACGAACAGGCGCACGGCGGGCTGGGGACAGCGAGGGGTCAGGGCGGGGGTACCCGTGGGGACACTCGGGGCACCCATGGGGACACTCGGGGCACCCACGGCATCAGCTGGGTCACCGGGGACTGGCTGGGTCACTCCAGGGGACAGCCAGGGCACCAGGGATGTTGGCTGGGTCACCTTTGGGGACAGCGGGGTCATCCATGGGGACAGTCAGGCCACCCATGGGCATGGCCAGGGCACCCGTGGGGACAGTCAGGGCACCCATGAGGACAGCAGGGTCACACGCAGGGATGACCAGGGCACCCATGGACACGGCTGGGGCCGCCCTGGGGACAGCGGGTCACCCATAGGGACAGCGGGGTCAAGCACAGGGACAGGTGTGTCCCCCGCGGGGACAGCGGGTGCGGGGTGTCCCCAGCTTACCCAGTACTGCGCGAACTGGGAGAAGCTGGAGTCGAAGGTGCGCTGGTGGGCGGCTATGAGGAGCGCGATGAGCTCCTGCTGCTCGGCCGTCAGTCCCCCCTGCTGGCCCTGCTGGCCCCCGGGCTGGCCCCGCTGGCCCCGCAGCTCCCGCCGCCGCCGCAGCGCCTCCTCCGACATGATCACTGCCACCCGCCGACCCCGCTGTCACCGCTGTCACCGCCGGCACAGGGACCGGGGACAGCGGGGACGCCGAGCGGGGACAGCAGCGCCCCGTGATGCCCCTCCCCGAGCACGTCCCCGCTGTCCCCGCTCTGCCACACCCCCCTGCTGCCACCTCCGTGCCCTGTCCCTTGATGTCCCCTCCCCTGCCACCCCACCCAGGCCGCTTCTCTCTGTCCCACGTCCCCCCTTGTCCCCTCCAGGTCCCCTTTATCCCTCCCAGGTGCTCCCCCTCTTCCTCCGGGTCCCCCGTCCCTGTCCCCCCTGTCCCCGTGCCATGTCCCCCCCTCATCCCCAGGTGTCCCCTGTGTCCCCCCATTCCCTCTCCCCCCATGTCCCCCCTTTGTCCCCTCCAGGGCCTCCCTCTCCCCTCCGCTCCGTGTCCCCCCGGGTGTCCCCCGTGTCCCTCCACCCCCTGTCCCCCCGTGTCACTCACTGTCCCTCCTCATGCCCACGTCGAGGCACTTCTGGAGGCGACAGGCCTGGCACTGCCGCCGCTTGGCCTTGGTGACAGGGCAGCGCCGGGCCAGGGGACACGTGAACCGGACACCTTTGATGATGGAGCGCCTGGGGGGACACGGCCACTGTCCCCTGACCCAAGCTCGGGGTGGCAGTGGCTGTCCTGCCTTGTCCCACCCTCTCCCCGTCCACGGGACCATCCTGCGCCATCCCACATCCTGCCCTGGCCCATCTCATCCCGTCCCAGTCCCTCCTGTCCCATCCCAGCCCGTCTTGTCGCCCCACCCTGTCCCCTTGTCCCATCTCATCGTGTCCCGTCCCATCCCACCCGGTCTCATCCCCCCTCCTGCCCCGTCCCTTTGTCCCCTTGTCCCATCCACCCCAGCTTCTCCTGTTTGTCCCGTCCTGCCTTGTCCCTTTGTCCCATCTCACCCCGTCCCATCCTGTCCCTTTGTCCCATCCCATTTTATCCCACCCTGTCTCATCCCATCCTGTTCTGCCCCATCCCGCATTGTCCCCACCCTGTCCCCGTGTCCCATCCCATCCCGTCCCATCCCACCCTGTCCCTCTGCCCCGCCCCATCCTGTCCTGTCCCCGGGGTGTCCCCGCGGTGTCCCCGCACCTGAAGAAGCCCTTGCAGCCCTCGCAGCTCATGACGTGGAAGTGGTACCCGCTGGCCCTGTCCCCGCACACGGCGCACACCTTGTCCCCATCGGGCTCCGTGTCCCCAGCGCGGTCCCGGAGCCGGGGGCTGCTCTCTGTGCCCGGGGGGCTCGGCAGGGACATGGCTGGGGACACGGGGACAGCGAGGGGGGTGACACACACCGGGCACCGCCACCGGCTCCGGTGTCCCGTCCCCTCGAGGCCACGGTGGCCCCCTGTCCCGCGGCGCTGTCACCCACGTGCACCCGCCCGCCGCCGCAGTGTCCCCTCGCCCCGCGGCGCTGTCACCCGTGGGCACCCACGTGTCCTCGCCGGTCCCTGCTGCTCCCCGCTGGTCCTCGTGTGTCCCCTGCACTCCCCGAGTGTCCCCGCTGGTCCCCGCGAGTCCCCGCCAGTGCTGGTACCTGAGGCGGTGTCCCCCGGTGCGGTCGGTGATGGGGGATTGTCCCCACGCAGTGAGGGGACACCCGGTCCCCGTGTGTCGCCGTCAGTGCCTGTGTGTCCCCTCCAGTCCCCGAGTGTCCCCTCTATTCCCCGCGTGTCCCCGCCGGGCCCAGGTAGGGCCCCGTGGAGTTTGAACCTTGAACTTGAGCGAGGCTGTGACAGGCGGGGACAGAGCGCGGGGCGGAGGGGACAGGAGAGCGCAGGTATGGCAGCTCTGGGGGACAGAGGGACGTGGGGACAGGCGGGGGACACACAGACACAGAGTGGGCAGGACGTGCTGACAGGCAGGCACGGAGGGGACAGCCAGGGTGCCACAGCTGGGGCTGCGGGTGGCATTAGGGGACTGGCAGCGTCCCCATCCCGGAGCCCCCGCCTGTGCTCTGTCCCCAGGTGTCACCCGCACCTTCGGGGTGTCCGAGGAGGGTCACCCTCCATCCCGGCCCCCCTGGAACCCCTCTCTTATCCCCCCGTGTTCCGCGGGGTCTCTTCGAGTCCCTCTGTCCCCCCCGTGTCCCTCCATGTCCTCCCAAGCTCCCTGTGTCCCGCCGTGTCCCCCTGCGTCCCCATGTCCCCCCAAGCCCCCCATGTCCTCCCATGTCCCCCCAAGCCCCCCGTGTCCCCCCGTGTCTTCCCGTGTCTCCCCGTGTTCCCCCATGTCCCCCCCGTGTCCCCCAAGCCCCCCATGTCCCCCCATGTGCCCCCGTGTCCCCCCAAGCCCCCCCAAGCCCCCCATGTCCCCCCATGTCCCCCCGTGTCCCCCCAAGCTCCCCAAGCTCCCCGTGTCCCCCCATGTCCCCCGTATCCCCCCAAGCCCCCAAAGCCCCCCATGTCCCCCCCTGTCCCCCAAGCCCCCCGTGTCCCCCCAAGCCGCCCGTGTCCCCCATGTCCCCCCCGTCCCCCGTGTCCCCCCAAGCCCCTCGTGTCCCCCCGTGTCCCCCAAGCCCCCGTGTCCCCCCAAGCCCCCCGTGTCCCCCCGTGTCCCCCCGTGTCCCCCAAGCCCCCCAAGCCCCCGTGTCCCCCCAAGCCCCCCAAGCTCCCCGTGTCCCCCGTGTCTCCCCGGGGCCGTCGCGCCCGGAGCGAGGGGGGGAACAACGCGGGGGCGTGTCCCCGTCGGGACCCGCCCCCCGATCCCCATTGGCTGCTCGGGGCTGTCACTCAAACCCCGCCCCTATAAAAGCGGCGGCAGCGCCGGTCCCGCGCTCCGGGAGCGGCGGCGGCACCGGGCGGGATGAGCGAGGTGGGGGCGGCCGGGGGGGCCCGAACGGGCCGAAAAGAGGGATTTCCCCCTTTTCCCGTTGTTTTCAGCACCGAGCTGGTCGGGGAGAAGTGCTGAGAGCGGGAACGGGGGGAAGATGCTGCGTCCCGGGGAGGGAGGGTGCGGGGACCGCGGAGACAGTTTGGGGACTCTGTGCCACCAGCGCCACCCCCTCACCTCCCCTGGCCCTCCTCTCTTGGCAGTGGAACCTCCATGAGCCCCCTCTGGCTGGAGCTTGGGGGGACCCAGTGGGGGGACAACGGGGGGACCCTGGGGACAGCGGAGCCCCGGTGTCACCCCTCGGTCCCCTCTCTCCGCAGCGCAGCCCCCATGATCCCCCCTCCGCGGCGGAGGCCCCCGGCGGGCAGCAGGAAGGTGAGGACCCCCGGCACAGGGGGGGTGTGGGTTCCCTGTCCCCGCTGTCCCCTCTCGGGACTCCCGCGCTGCTCCCGCAGTCCCCGAGACCCCCGAGTCCATGTCCCTGTCATTGTGGGGGGGGTGGCACCTGGGTGGGTTTGGGGACCTGCGCTGTCCTGTCCCCGGGGGAGGGGGGTGTCCCCGTGGGAGATGTCGTGGTGTCCCCTCTGGGGACTTCTGGGGGGTGGTCGTGATGCTCTTTGGGGTGAGTGGCGGTGCCAGCTTGTCTCCTGAGGGCTTGGGATGGTGGGGTCTCCCCTGCGTTGGTGACTGGGTGTCCCCGCTGGTCCCTGGGGTGAGTCTGGGGGTGTCAGGATGTCCCTTGTCCCCGGGGGGAGGGGGGGTGGCGGGGTGCCCGCCTGCGTGTCCCTGCTGGTCCCCGGGCTGAGTCTGGCGGTGCCAGGCTGTCCCCAAGGGTGGCCCTGTCCCCTCCCCGCCCCAGCCAAGGCCGGTGACCCCAAGAAGGAGGAGGAGGAGGAGGAGGAGGAGATCGACATCGACCTGAGTGCGCCCGAGACGGAGCGCGCGGCACTCGCCATCCAGGGAAAATTCCGCAAATTCCAGAAGCGGAAGAAGGAGTCGGGGCCCTGAGGGGGGTCCCGGGACCCCCAACCCTCGTGGGGACCCCCGTGGGCAGGTCCCGCCCTGACTCCGTCACGCGACGGGGCCGTGGGGGATGGGGGGGGAGGGGTCTCGGCCCTTCCGCACCCCGAGCCGGGACCCCGAGTGACACGGGGCGGGGGGGCGGGGGGCTGAGAGGGGACACAGCCGGGTGTCCCCCGGAGAGGAGGTGGCCCTCGTGCGAGGGGGCGGCGTGGAGCCCCCCGATTTCCCTGGGAATCCCCGATTTCCCTGGGAATGCCCCGTTTCCCTGGGAATGCCCAGGAAATCGGGGCTCCCCACCCTCCTGGCACTGTCACCGCCCCCTCCCCACCCTCCTGGCACTGTCACCGCCCCCTCCCCACCCTCCTGGCACTGTCACCCTCCCCTGTCCCCCTCCCCGGGGGGCGTTTTTAGCCTGTGCAAAGAATAAAGTGTGAAGAAGAGGAGGGCGGTCTGGGGGTTCGGGGGGGATTTGGGGAGGGGACCCCACTGGGAGGGATCCCCAGGTCCCCTTTTTCCGATTGGGGGAGTGGATGGACCCCCCCATTAAATCAGCGCCGGGGGTCCCTAGGACCGGGCTGTCCCTCCGGGGGGTGGGGACAGAGGTGACCCCAGGGGTGGCTGGGGAGAGGGGGGAGGTTGGGAACGGCTCCATCCCCCCCCTCCCCCAAGGTCTCCCATCTCCAATTTGAAGGATTTCCACTGAAATTCCCATTAATTGATCACCCGCTGGGGCTCAGCCCCGGCAGAGCCGCGAGCCGAGATAAAAGCGCTTGGGGAAGGGTTAAAATTCGAGCGGTTTGTGTGTGTGGGGGGGGGGGTTGCAGGAGGATTTCGGGGGGTTCGGCGGGCCCGGGAGTGCCGGGATCCGGGGCAGAAATAGCTCCTCGGAAAGAAAAACAGCGCCCGCGGCCCGGGGCCAGGGCCCAGGGGACACGGCGGGGTCGGGCTCCGCAGACTTATTAGGGAAGGGACAATGATCCCGGGGGGGCACCGGGGGGGCACCTCCGTGCCCGTTTTCCGTGTGGGAGCGACGATTCCAGCGCTGCTCCGTGCCCCAAATGCCCCCCCAGGGCCGGGGCTGGGGTCTTTCCCCCCCTCCCTCCCCACCCCCCACTCCAAGCCCCGCAGGGACCCCTGCGCACCCCCTGAGCCTTGGGCTCGGTGTTAATTACAGCGAGCTTTAATTAAGGGCGAGGTGGCCCTGAGGTGGCCTGGGGGACAGTGTGGCCCCCGCTGAGGGAGGGGGGCGGCTCTAGGGTGCCACCAGGTCGCCCTCCCTCCCTACTGAGGGTGACAGCGACGTCCCCGTCCCGTGGGGGCTCCGTGTGATGAGTTCGTGAGTGCTCAGCCAACCCCCCGGCCCCGGAGCGGGGACAGTGACGGGCCGGGAGGGGACACGGGGCTCCCGGACGTGTCAGTTTTATTAATGGCACCACGGCGACAGGGAGCGGACAGGGACAGGGCGTATAAAAACGCGTCGGGGAGGGCACGGGCGGCTCCCCCCCAGTCCCCGGCCGCAGCCTCGCCCCCTCAACGGGGCTCCGGCCGGTTTTGGGGGGGGGTCCCGGGGGTTACGCGGTGCGGGGGTTAATGGGGAGGGCAGGAGGGGACAAAGGGGATGGGGCGGGGGCCACCCTGCGACGTCATTTGGGGTCGGTCGCGGGGAGAGACGAGAAAACGGCCAGAAAAGGAGTAAAATTGGGGGCAGAGAACCCCCCCCTCGAGTACGGGGAGGGGACACATGGGGGTAACACGGTCCCACGGGGACCCCGCGGATCCCTGGGGAGGGGGGGACCGACCCCAAATCCGCTGCTTTTGTGTTCGAAAGGAGAAATTCCCTCCGCGCCCGGGGCTGGGCAGGGAGCGACCGAGAGGGGCTGCGGGACGGGGCGGGGGAGGGACCCCCGGGCTGTCCCCAGCGCTGTCCCCAAGGCCGGAGGGACCCGAGGCGAGGACCACACCCCGCTCCTCGCCGGGTCCCGAGCCGGGAGGGGCCGCGGCCGGGGCTGGGGGCGATGAAATCAGGAGCCCCCCGAGTTGGGTTTGATGATGCTCAGCAGGGCGTTCTTGAGGCTGCCCCGGCTCGGGGAGCGGGCGGCGGGCGGAGGCGCGGCCCGGGGCTCCCCCCGCAGCTCCATCTCGATGGTCATGATGACTTTGGGGGGCCGGGGGCCCCCCGCGCCCTCGTCCGCCCCCGGGGGTCCCTCCCTGCCCGCTAACCGCTATTTCTTATCCTTGCGCGAGTCTCCCGGGCCGCCCTTGGCTTTCTTGGCGCTGCGGCCGTGGTCCAGCATGGCGTAGAGCACCGGGGCCTGCGGGGACAGGGGGGCTTCACCTCCCACCCCCGGCGACAGCGGGGACACCCCGCCGTGCCCCGCGCCGTGCCCCCCGCCCCTCTCGGCGCTCACCTGCCGGCTGCGCTTGGAGCCGTCCTTGCCCGAGCGCTGCAGCTTCCCCTTCTCCATGGCGCTGGAGTTGGGTTTGGGGGGAAAAAGAGTGGAAAAAAAGAGCGGCTCGGGATGGTGAAATTTCCACCCCTCCGCTCCCGGCTGTGCCCCCTCCCCCCCCACCCCCCGGTTTGGGGAGGGGTCGCGGCTCACCTCAGCCGCCGCTGCAGGACAGCCTGGCGCCGCTGCCAGCAGTAGCGGGTGGCATAGACCAGGGCCACCAGCACGGCCACCAGCAGCAGGATCCCGCCGATGACAGACCCCAGCACGACGCCGTAGCGGGTGGGCACTGTGGGGACAGTGGGGCACCGTGTCACCCTCCCCCCGGCAGCGGGGCAGCAGGGAGGGGACACCAGCCCTGTGTCACCACCAGCAGCGGGTGGGCAGGGAGGGGACACTGGCATGGTGTCACCCCCAGTAGTGGGCGGGCACTGAGGTGACACCAGCCCCGTGTCCCCCCAGCAGCGGGTGGGCACTGAGGTGTCCCCGTGGCCGCGCACCTTTC
Organism: Coloeus monedula; assembly: GCF_965178545.1. NCBI lineage: Eukaryota > Metazoa > Chordata > Aves > Passeriformes > Corvidae > Coloeus > Coloeus monedula. The sequence goes on along the minus strand of NC_138809.1, from coordinate 1,954,991 downwards.
TCGAGGACGTAGAGGGTGACCTGCGAGGACTTCCCCACGATGTCCGGGGGGTTCTTGACGTCGCAGGTGAAGGTGCCGTTGTCGGTGGGCTCCAGGCTGTGGATGACGATGGAGCCGTCCTTGCGCCGCGGGTTCCCCACCCACTCCATGCGCTCCTTGAAGCTCCCCACGTCATCGATGTAGGGCTGGCCCTGGGCGTAGTGGAAGATCTGCCCGTGCGACAGTGGCACAGCGGTCACCGGGGTGCCAGCCGGGTGACCCCCCCAGCCCGGGCAAGGTGACCCTCAGAGCTGGAGGTGGGGGGTGACGCGATGGGGAGGGGACAGGGGGGTGTTGGGGGAGCCCTGGAGAGGCTCGTGATGTCCCCAGGGTGCCACCGGAGTGTCACCCGCAGGGAGGGGACTGTCCTGAGGGGGCTCTGGGACAGGGGGACGCTGTAGGGACAGCGATGTGCCCACCTGCTGGGGCTGGCACTGGGATCTGGTGGGCACGGGGACAAGGGGACACTGTGGGGACACCCCGGTGACATCACAGTGTCACCCTCAGGGAAGGGACTGTCCTGCTGGGGCTGGCACTGGGATCTGGTGGGCATTGGGACAAAGGGACACCGTGGGGACACCCCAGTGCCACCACAGATCAAGGGGACACGGCTGGGGCTGGCACTGGGACCCTGGGGGCACCGTAGGGACACCATGGGGACACACCAATGTCACCACAATGGGAGGGGACACTGCTGGAGCTGGTGCTGGGACCCGGTGGGCACCGGGGACACCATGGGGACACCCCAGTGCTACCCCAGTGCGAGGGGACACCGTGTCACCCTGCTGGGGTGGGACAAGGGGACACCGTGGGGACACCAGGGAGACACCACAGAGCAAGGGGACACTACTGGGCTGGCACCGGGATGCCACGGGGACACCCCAGTACCACCCCAGTGCGAGGGGACACCGTGTCACCAGTGGGGAAGGGTTTGTGCTGCTGGGACAAGGGGACACCGGGGCTAGGGGCACGGTGGGGACTCGGTGGGGACCTTGGGGATGCCTTGGGGACCCTGGGGACACTCACGGAGATGGTGTCGCGGGAGCCCTCGGCCTGGAAGTGCCAGGTGATGGAAATGTCGTCCGAGATCCACTCGCTGGACCAGAAGCTGCAGGACAGGGTGACATGGGAGCCCACGGTGCCATAGACCTCCCGCTGCGTGTACACGTGGATTGGGGACACCGGCGACACTCCTGGGGGACACAGAGGCGTCAGCCCCGCCCCGCCGCGGCGACCGAGCCCGGCGGTGTCCCCGCGCTGCCACCGAAGGGCGCCGAAGGCAGCGCGGAGGGGACACGGGGACAGCGGCGGTGGCACCGCCCCGGTGTCCTCATGGGGGGCTCGGAGGGGACAGGGGCGGTGTGGCACTGCCCCGGTGTCCCCCCCACGGGCGGCTCGGAGGGGACAGTGTCCCAGTGCCCGGTGGCACCCAGCACCCGCAGGGGGGTGACAATGGGACCCTCGGTGCAGCCCGGTGGCACTGCCAGGGCTGGGTGTGGCACCCCGCATCGGTGCCCCGGGCAGGTGACATGTCCCTCAACCGTGTGACACGGGCAGGGCTGGCACCCAGCACCCCCAAAATGTCCCCAGGGAGGCGACAGCGACCAGGACCCTCCTCGGAGCCACCCAGCACCCCCAAACTGTCCCCGGGGAGGTGACAAGGACCGGGACCCTCCTTGGAGCCACCCAGCACCCCCAAAACGTCCCTGGGGAGGTGACAGCGACCGGGACCCTCCTTGGAACCACCCAGCACCCCCAAACTGTCCCCGGGGGGGTGACAGACCCCCCCACACAGGTGACACGGGCAGAGCTGGGTGTGGCACCCCCCGCCCGTGCCCAGCTCGGTGCCACCTCCGGGACCCTGCTGGCAGCCCGGGGTCAGTCCCCAAGCCGCGCGTGGGTGGCCGCCAGCCCCCCGAGCACCCCCCAAAATGCTGCTGTCCCCTCCCCCCAGCCCAATTCTGGGGTCCTGTCCCTTGTCCCCGAGCTCACCCAGCGCCGCCACGAGCCCGGCCAGGAGGAGGAGGCGGTGGCGAGTGGCCCTCGGGGACATGGCGACGGTGGCACGGTGGCGGCGACGGCGGCGGGCAGCGGGTTTTAGGGTGGCACCGAGGGCGCTGCACCCCAAATCCCGGCCAATGGGCGGCGGGGGGGGAGGAGGGGCCGGGGGGGTGCGGGGTCCCCCCTCAAAGGGGACATTTAGGGCCGGGAGGGGGACGGGGACACTGCGGCCTTTGTGTGACCGCATTCCCGAGGGCAGCGGGGGCGGGGGACGAGGAATGCACGGGGGGGACACGGGGGGGGCACGGGGGGGACACGGAGCTCCCAGAGTGGGGTTTGAGGGGGTTTTGGGGGTTTTTGGGGGGTTTTGAGGGGGTTTTGTGTCCTCTCTATCCTGTCCTGCGCCACCTCTCGGGGTCCCTACGGGGTTTTGGGGGGTCTTGGGGGGTTTCGGGGGGGGGGGGGGGGACTGTGGGATTTGGGGAGAAACCGCCGGGATTTAGGGCGGGGTGAAGTCGGGGATGGGGCGGGGGGAATGCGGGGTTTGGGGGAAAACCGCAGGGTTTGGGGTGAAAAGTCGGGATTTGGGGGGAAAACCTGGGGAGTGGAGGAAATGCGGGATTTGCGGGGGGATAAAAGGGGATCTGGGGAAAACCTGCTGGATTTGTGGGGGAAATCTCGGGATTTGGGGGAAAACCCCCAGGATTTGGGGAAAACCCGCTGGATTTGGGATGAAAAGTCGGGATTTGTGGGGAAAAACCCGGGATTTGGGGGAAAAGCCCCAGGATTTGGGGGAAAAGCCCCAGGATTTGGGGAAAACCCACTGGATTTGTGGGGAAGAAGCCGGGATTTGTGGGGAAAACCCGGAATTTGGAGGAAAAGCCCGGAATTTGGGGGGTAAACTCGGGATTCGGGGGGGAAAAACCGGATTTCAGGGAAAAACCTCGGGATTTGGGGGGAAACTCGCTGGATTTGGGGGAAAACCCCCGGGATTTGGGGCGGAATCGGGAATTTGGGGCCTTGGGGATTATTTTGGGAGGCGTAGCACCGCTTTTGGGTTGATTTAGGATTTTTTTGGGATGGGAGGAGAGGAGTTGGAGGATTTGGGGGGATTTGGGGGGGGTTCCCGAGGGTGATTTGTGGGAATTGGGGGTTTTTTTTGGGAGGGGTGGAAAATTTGGGGGGGTTTGGGGGGATTTGGGTTTTTTTTTAGGAGGGGTTGAGGGTTTGGGGGGTTTTGGGGCGGTTTTGGGGGGGGAAAGTGGAAAACGGGGTTTGCTCGGGGGGTGATAACGGGGATCGATAGCCGGGATCGATAACGGGGCTGGTACTGGGGATCGATAAGGGGGATCGATAAGGGGGATCGCTAACAGGGATCGATAACGGGGCTGATACCAGGAATCAAGAATGGGACTCAATAACGGGGATCGATATCGGGAATCAATAACAGGGATCGATCCCGGGGATATCCAAAGCGAACCAATACCCAGGATCGATATCGGGGATCAATTCCCAAGATCGATATCGGGGATAGACACCAGGGATCGATTTCGGGGATCAATAACAGGGATCGATATCGGGGATCAATACCCGGGATCGATAGCAGGGATCGATACCGGGGATCAATAACAGGGATCGATATCGGGGATCGATACCCGGGATCAATACCCAGGATCAATATCAGGGATCAATACCCGGGATCAAAAACAAGGATCAATACCCGCGATCGATATCGGGGATCAATACCCGGGATCAATATCAGGGATCGATAGCAGGGATCAATATCAGGAATCGATATCAGGGATTAGGAATCGATATCAGGGATCAATACCCAGGATCGATATCAGGCATCGATATCAGGGATCGATATCAGGGATCAATACCCGGGATCAATATCAGGGATCAATATCAGGGATCGATATCAGGGATCGATATCAGGGATCAATACCCAGGATCGATATCAGGGATCGATATCAGGGATCGATATCAATCAGGGATCAATACCCGCGATCGATCCCGGCGCTTCCCGCCCCTCCCCTCCCACCGGAAGTGCGTCACGGTCACTTCCGGCGCGGCGGCTCCAAGATGGCGGCGCTGGCGCTGAGGTGACTCCGGGAGGCCCGGGAGGGTCACGGGGGGCACCGGGGGGACATGGGGGACACCGAGAGCACCGAGGGGACACCGGGGGCAGCGGGGCCGGGCCGTGGCCCCGTCCCGCCCGCGGAGCTCCCGGGGGGCAGCGGGGCCGCTCTCGGCCCGGGGTCGCTCCGGGGACGCGGCGGGCGCGGGCCCGGCCTGAGGCGGCTCCTCCGCCCCAGCGGAAATCCGGGCTCGGGCCCGGCCCGAGGGAGCCCGCGGGGCCCAAACTGCGCCGAGTGACCCCAAATCCTCCCGTGTCACCCCAATATCACCCCAGTGTCACCCCAGTGTCACCCCAAATCCCAAATCCCATCCCAAAATCCCAAATCCCATCCCAAATCCAAAATCCCGTCCCAAATCCCATCCCAAATCCCCTTCCCCGTCCGAAATCCCATCCCCAATCCCCTCCCAAACTCCGTCCCAAAATCCCAAAATCCCTTCCCAAATCCCAAAATCCCTTCCCAAATCCCATCCCAAATCCCTTCTCCTTTCCATCCCAAAATCCCCTCTCCCCCGTCCTAAATCCACTCTCCCACTCCCCCCCGATCCCAAATCCCCAATCCCAAATCCCTTCTCCATCCCCAAATCCCCGATCCCAAATCCCCGATCCCAAATCCCCTCTCCCGCTCCCCCCCATCCCCCAGCCCCTTTTTTGGGGGATCCCCCCGATCCGGCCCCGATCCCGTTGGGATTTGGGGCTCCCCGGGACGTTCCCGATCCCATTTCCCCTCTTCCCTCCCAGGGCTTTGGGGCGCCGCTGCCTCCTGACCCCGCTGGGGCCCGGCCCCGCCCTGCGCCAGTGAGCGACTGGGGGGAACTGGGAGGGACTGGGGGGGAACTGGGAGGGGATTGGGGGGGACTGGGAGGGAACTGGGAGGGACTGGGGGGGACTGGAAGGAATTGGGGGAACTGGGGGGAAATGGGGGGCACTGAGAGGGACTGGGAGGGATTAGGGGGGACTGGGGGATACTGGGAGGGATTGGGGGGAACTGGGGGGGACTGGGAGGAACTGGGAGCTACTGGGGGGACTGGGAGGGACTGGGGGAGATTGGGAGGAACTGGGGGGACTGAGAGGGACTGGGAGCTACTGGGGGGGACTGGGAGCTACTGGGCAGGACTGGGGCCAACTGGGAGGTCAGGGAAGGGGATTTGGGGGGGTTTTGGGGGGATTTTGGGCTGGGTTTTGGGGGATTCGGGAGTGGTTTAGGGGGATTTGGGGTTTTTGGGGTGGTTTTTTGGGTTTGGGGGGTTTTGGGGGGCTCTTTGAGGGTTTTTTCAGTTTTTTTGGGTTTGGGGTATTGTTTTGGGGGGGTTTGGGAGATTGTGGAGTGGTTTGGGGGGATTTTGGGGGTTTTGGGGTGCTTTGGGCTGTTTTTTTGGGTTTTGGGAGAGTTTTGGGGTTTTTTGGGGGGGGTTGTGGGTTTTTGGGGTGGGTTTTTCAGTTTGGGGGTGGTTTTGGGGTTGTTTGGGGGGATTTTGAGGAGGTTTTGGGGTATTTTTTGGGGTTTTGGAGTGGGTTTTGGGGTTTTTTTGGGAGGGGTTGAGGTTTTGGGGGGTGTTTGAAGTGGTTTTTGAGGTTTTTGGGTGTTTCTGGGAGGTTTTTTGGGATTTTGGGAGGGGTTTGGGGGGATTTTGGAGTGGTTTTGGCTGTTTTGGGGTATATTTGGGGGTTTTGGAGTGGGGTTTTTGGGTTTTTTTGGGAATGATTGGGGTTTTTTTGGGAGAGGTTGAGGTTTTGGGGGGTGTTTGAAGTGGTTTTTGAGGTTTTTGGGTGTTTCTGGGAGGATTTTTTTGGGATTTTTGGGGTGTTTTGGGGGAGTTTGGAGGGGTTTTGGGGGGTCAGAACCTTCCCAACCCCCCGTGTCCCCCTTTTCCCAGCGTGATCCCGATGGGAACAACGGCCCGGGAGGAGATGAGGCGGTTTTGGGAGAAGAATTCCCGCTCCAACCGACCCCTGTCCCCTCATGTCACCATCTACAAGTGAGGAGTGCACCCCAAAACCACCCCAAAACCACCCTTGGTATCTCTGGCACCCCAAAACCACTCCTGGCACACCAAAACCACCCCAAAAGCAGCCTGGGAACCCCAAAATCACCCCAAAATCACCCTGAAGCCACCCTTGGCACCCCAAAACCACCCCCACAACCACCCCTGGCACCCTAAAACCACCCCAAAACCACCTGTGGCACCCCAAAATCAGGCTGGGAACCCTAAAATTACCCCAAAACCACCCCTGGCACCCCAAAAATCACCCAAAAACCACCCCTGGCACCCTAGAGCCACCCCTGGAACCTTAAAACCACCCCAGAAACCACTCCTGGCACCCCAAAATCAGCCTGGGAACCCCAAAACCACCCCAAAACCCACCCCTGGCACCCCAAAAGCAGCCTGGGAACCCTAGAATTACTCCAAAAATCACGCCTGGCACCCAAAACCACCCCAAATCCTCCTTTTGCACCCCAAAATCAGCCTGGGAACCCCAAAATCACCCCAAAAATCACCCCAAAACCACTCCTGGCACCTCAAAACCACCCCTGCCACCCTAAAATCACCCCAAAAACCACCCTTGGCACCCCAAAACCACCCCAAATCCTTTTCTTGCGCCCCAAAATCAGCCTGGGAACCCCAAAAATCACCCCAAACCCACCCCTGGCACCCCAAAATCAGTCTGAGAATCCCAAAACCACCCCCAAAACCACCCCTGGCACCCCCAAACCACCCCTGGCACCCCAAAATCAGCCTGGGAACCCTAAAACAACCCCAACCCCACCCGTGGCACCCCAGGATCAGCCCTGGGCACCCCAAAATCACCCCAAAAATCACCCAAAAACCACCCTTGGCACCCCAAAACCACCCCAAATCCTCCTCTTGCACTCCAAAATCAGCCTGGGCACCCCAAAAATCATCCCAAAAATCACCCACCCCCTCCCCTGGCACCCCAGAATCACCCTGGGCCCCCCAAATTCCCGCTGTGCCCCCCAGCCCAGCCCGGGCTGTCGGGGTGACCCCGGCTCCCGTTGCAGGTGGTCGCTGCCCATGGCCATGTCCATCACCCACCGCGGCACCGGCGTCGCCCTCAGCCTGGGTGCGTGAGCCCCGGGGTGCCCCGCGGTAACCTGGGATAAACTGGGATAACCTGGGGTGCTCTGGGATAACCTGGGGTGCCTTGGGATGCCCTGGGGTGCTCTGAGATATCTTGGGGTGCCCTGGGGTGCCTTGGGATGCTCTGGGATAACCTGGGATACCCCTGGGATGCTCTGGGATAACCTGGGATACCCTGCGGTGCTCTGGGATGCCCGGGGATGCCCTGGGGTGCTCTGACATATCTTGGGATATCTTGGGGTGCTCTGGGATAACCTGGGATGCCCCTGGGGTGCTCTGGGATATCTTGGGGTGCTCTGGGATAACCTGGGATACCTTGGGGTGCCCTGGGGTGCTCTAGGATACCCCTGGGATATCCTGGGATGCTCTGGGATAACCTGGCATACCCCTGGAATATCTTGGGATGCTCTGGGATACCCCTGGGATGCTCTGGGATACCCCTGGAATACCCCTGGGATTCTCTGGGATACCTTGAGATGCCCTTGGGATGCTCTGGGATAACCTGGGATACCCCTGGGATACCCCTGGGATACCCCATGAATACCTTGGGATATCTCTGGGATCCCCCCAGGACACCCCCAATTCCCAGGGATTCTCCCGTTCCCAGCAATGAGTTTTCTTTGGGAATCCTCGGCTCTGCCTTCCCCGTTCCCACAAAAATCCTCCCGAAATTCCCCCCATTCCCCAGAAACTCCCCCCATCCCATTTCTCCATCCCGAAGATTTTTCCCATCCCATTTTTCCCATCCCCATTTTTTCCCCCATTCCCGTTTTTCCCACCCCCCCATTTCCCAGGCAAGCAGAGCCCGAGGGTTTCCCACAGTTTTTGGGAATTTTTGGGATTCCTGGGATGGGAACTGGGGAGTCCCAGGAATCCTGGGGGGTTCTGGGGGTATCCCAAAACTCCTTGGAGAGGGGGGGTTGGGGAATCTCAGGAATTCTGGGAAGGCTCCTGGGAGTCCTTGGGGGGATCCCAAGAATCCTGAGGGGGAATTTGGGAATCCAGGAGGATCCCGGGAATCGTGGGAGAGGCTGGGAAAGTCCTGGGAGGTTTTGGGGGGATGGGGGAGGGAATGTTGTGGGAATTCCAGGACCCCAAAAATCCTTGAGGGGGAATTGGGGCCATCCCAAAAATCTGGGGGTCCCGAGTGTCCCAGGAATGCCGGGGAGGTCCCGGGAATTTCGTGGAGGATCTGGAGGGGGGGGAGGGGACTCCAGGGATGGCCTGGGGGTCTCTGGGGGGGGGGGGGGGCAGTGGTGGGATCCAGCCCGGGATCCGCATCCCGGGGGTGTCCCTGTTTGATCCCAGGGGTGTCCCTGTTCCCATCCCAGGGCTGTCCCTGGTCCCATCCCAGCTCTATCCTTGTTTTCCCATTCCCATCCCAGGTCTATCCGTATTTCCCTGTTCCAGGTCTATCCCTGTTTTCCCATGCCATCCCAGCTGTATCCCTGTTTTCCTGTCCCCATCCCAGGTCTATCCCTGTTGTTCTCATTCCTGTCCCAGGTGTCTCTCTGTTTCCCTATTCCAGGTGTATCCCTGATTTCCCATTCCCTATTCCAGGTCTATCCCTGTTTTCCCATCCCAGGTGTATCCCTGTTCCCATCCCAGCTCTATCCCTGTTTTCCCTGCTCTGATCCATGCCATCCCAGGTGTATCCCTGTTTTTCCATTCCCCATCCCAGGTCTATTCCTGTTTTCCTGTCCCTATTCCAGGTCTATCCCTGTTTTTCCCTATCCCAGCTCTATCCCTGTTCCCATCCCAGGTGTCTCCCTGTTTTCCCATCCCAGCTGTACCCCTGTTTCCCATCCCAGGTATCTCCTTGTTTTCCCATTCCCATCCCAGGTGTATCCCTGTTTTCCTGTCCCTATCCCATCTCTATCCCTGTTTTCCCATTCCCATCTCTATCCCTGTTTTCCCACCCCAGGTGTGTCCGTGTTTCCCATTCCCATCTCCATCCCTGTTTTTCCCATTCCCAGACGTGTCCGTGTATCCCATTCCCATTCCCATCTCTATCCCTGTTTTTCCCATTCCCAGGCATGTCCGTGTTTCCCATTCCCATTCCCATCTCTATCCCTGTTTTCCCACCCCAGGTGTGTCCATGTTTCCCATTCCCATCTCCATCCCTGTTTTCCCATTCCCATCTCCATCCCTGTTTCCCATTCCCAGGCGTGTCCGTGTTTCCCATTCCCATCTCTGTCCCTGTTTCCCATTCCCATCTCTATCCCTGTTTTTCCCACCCCAGGTGTGTCCGTGTTTCCCATTCCCATTCCCATCTCTATCCCTGTTTTTCCCACCCCAGGTGTGTCCGTGTTTCCCATTCCCATCTCTATCCCTGTTTTCCCATTCCCAGGTGTGTCCGTGTTCCCCATTCCCATCTCTATCCCTGTTTTCCCACCCCAGGCGTGTCCGTGTTCCCCATTCCCATCTCCATCCCTGTTTTTCCCACCCCATCTCTGTCCCTGTTTCCCATTCCCATCTCTATCCCTGTTTTTCCCACCCCAGGTGTGTCCGTGTTTCCCATTCCCATCTCTATCCCTGTTTTTCCCACCCCAGGCGTGTCCGTGTTCCCCATTCCCATCTCCATCCCTGTTTTTCCCACCCCAGGTGTGTCCGTGTTTCCCATTCCCATCTCCATCCCTGTTTTTCCCACCCCAGGCATGTCCGTGTTTCCCATTCCCATCTCTATCCCTGTTTTCCCACCCCAGGTGTGTCCGTGTTCCCCATTCCCATCTCTATCCCTGTTTTCCCACCCCAGGTGTGTCCGTGTTTCCCATTCCCATCTCCATCCCTGTTTCCCATTCCCATCTCCATCCCTGTTTTCCCATTCCCAGACGTGTCCGCGTTTCCCATTCCCATCTCCATCCCTGTTTCCCATTCCCATCTCTATCCCTGTTTTCCCATTCCCAGACGTGTCCGCGTTTCCCATTCCCATCTCTGTCCCTGTTTCCCATTCCCATCTCTATCCCTGTTTTCCCACCCCAGGCGTGTCCGTGTTTCCCATTCCCATCTCCATCCCTGTTTTTCCCACCCCAGGCGTGTCTGTGTTTCCCATTCCCATCTCTATCCCTGTTTTCCCACCCCAGGTGTGTCCGTGTTTCCCATTCCCATCTCTATCCCTGTTTTTCCCACCCCAGGTGTGTCCGTGTTTCCCATTCCCATCTCTATCCCTGTTTTCCCACCCCAGGCGTGTCCGTGTTTCCCATTCCCATCTCCATCCCTGTTTTTCCCACCCCAGGTGTGTCCGTGTTCCCCATTCCCATCTCTATCCCTGTTTTCCCACCCCAGGTGTGTCCGTGTTCCCCATTCCCATCTCTATCCCTGTTTTCCCACCCCAGGTGTGTCCGTGTTCCCCATTCCCATCTCTATCCCTGTTTTCCCACCCCAGGTGTGTCCGTGTTTCCCATTCCCATCTCCATCCCTGTTTTCCCACCCCAGGTGTGTCCGTGTTCCCCATTCCCATCTCTATCCCTGTTTTCCCACCCCAGGTGTGTCCGTGTTCCCCATTCCCATCTCTATCCCTGTTTTCCCACCCCAGGTGTGTCCGTGTTTGCCGTGGCCGCGCTGCTGCTCCCGGAGCACTTTCCCCATTACCTGGCGCAGCTGCGGGCGCTGGGCCCGGCTCCCCTCCTGCTCTTCCTGGCCAAGTTCTCCCTGGCTGCTCCCTTTTCCTACCACACCTGGAACGGGATCCGGCACCTGGTGAGTCCCGGCCTCGGGAATTTGGGAATTGTGTCCCTGCAATGCTCCGGCAGCTCCTCGTTCCCATCCCATTTTTCCCATCCCATTTTTTCCCCATCCCCATTTTTTAATCCCTATTTTTCCATCCCCTTTTTCCCATCCCGTTTTTTTTTATCCCCACTTTTTCCCCTTCCCAGTTTTTTCCCCATCCCCATTTTTTTTTCCAACCCCATTTTCTCCATCCCAATTTTTTTCCATCCCATTTTTTTCCACCCCATTTTTTAATCCCTATTTTTTCCCATTCCTAATTTTTTAATCCCTATCTTTCCCCATCCCAATTTTTTCCCCATCCCTATTTTTTTATCCCTGTTTTTCCCCATCCCCATTTTTCCATCCCCATTTTTTAATCCCTATTTTTTCCATCCCAATTTTTTCCCATCCCCTTTTTTATCCCAATTTTTTCCCCACCCCATTTTTTAATCCCTATTTTTTTATCCCCATTTTCCCCATCCCCATTTTTTCTCCATCCCCATTTTTCCATCCCAGTTTTTTCCCCATCCCCATTTTTTTCCATCCCCATCTTTTTTATCCCCATTTTTTCTCCATCCCCATTTTTTCTCCATCCCCATTTTTTTATCCCTATTTTTTATCCCTATTTTTTTCCATCCTCATTTTTCCCCATCCCCATTTTTCCATCCCCATCTTTTTCCATCCCCATTTTTTAATCCCTATTTTCTCCATCCCCATTTTTTTTCATCCCCATTGTTTCCCATCCCAATTTTTTCCCCATCCCTATTTTTTAAGCCCTATTTTTTTATCCATTTTTCTCCATCCCCATTTTTTAATCTCTATTTTTTATCCCCATTTTTCCCCATCCCCATTTTTTAATCCCTATTTTTTTATCCCTATTTTTCTCCATCCCCATTTTCCCATCTCCATTTTTTAATCCTTATTTTTTCATCCCCATTTTTCCCCCATCCCAATTTTTTCCCCATCGTCATTTTTTAAATCCCTATTTTTTTATCCCCATTTTTTCCCCATCCCCATTATTTTCCATCCCCATTTTTTTCATCCCTATTTTTTTCCCCATCCCCACTTTTTAAATCCCTACTTTTTTATCCCCATTTTTTCCCATCCCATTTTTCCCATCCCATTTCTCCATCCCCATTTTTTTCTCCATCCCCATTTTTTAATCCCCATTTTTTTCCCCATCCCCTTTTTTTATCCCCATTTTTTCCATCCCCATTTTTCCCCATCCCCATTTTTTTTGGGAACAGCACAAAATCTGCCGGGTTGGGAATTTATTGAGGGCTTTTATGGGAGAGAATTCCAGAGGCAGCCGGGCCGGAGCGTGACGGGATCCAGCAGCTGGATCCCAGTGCTCCCAGTGCTCCCAGTGCTCCCAGTACGGGACACTGGGATGTCATCCCTGGGTGTGAGGGCTTGGGGTGACAAGAGCTGGATTTTGGAGGGGGTTTGGGTGGATTTTCTGGGAAAAGCAGATCCATGGAATTCCCAGTGAGGGATCATCCCCCTGGAGGTGCTGGGGAGGGGGCTGAGGGTCTCCCACACCCCCTGGGGAGGGGGAATGGGATGGGGGGAGTGGGATAAAAGGGAAGGGGGAGCAGGGATGGGAACGGGAGAGGGATTTGGGATGGAAAGGAGAGGGATTTGGGATGGGAAAAAGGGGGATGAAAAAGGGGGAAATGGGGAAAAGAGGAGGGGGAGAAAGGTTGGGAAGGGAATGGGAGCTGGGATAAAAGGGAAGGGGAATGGGATGGGGGAAGTGGGGAAGGGAGTGGGAATGGGATAAAGGGAGAGGGAAGGGGATGGAAGTGGGGGGAGGGGAAGGACGGGGAGGGGGAGCGGCCGCTGCCTTTGGAATTCGGGAGAACTCCGGGATCCGGGGCTGGGATGGGGCTGGGCACCGAGCTGGGGACAGCCCTGGGAGTGGGAGAGGAGGGAATTGGGCTGGATTTCCTGGGAAAAGCGGATCCTTTCCTCGGCAGCTCCCACCTGAGGGGGAACAGCACCGGGGAGGGGGACGCATCCCTCTCCTCAGGGACACGTGGGGGACACATTGCCTGGCAGGGAATTTGGGGACAATCCCTGGGAATTCCGTCCCCTCCGGTGTCTCCGCAGGCCTGGGATCTTGGGAAGGGGCTGCGGCTGCCGCAGGTGACCCAGTCAGGGCTGCTGGTGCTGGCCCTGACCCTGCTCTCCTCCGCCGCCTTGGCCTCCCTGTGACCCGGAATCCCGGGAATTCCAGGAATCCCGGGAATCCCGGCAATTCCGCTCCCCGTTGTCACAGAGTTCTGGGAAGTTTTTGGGGAAGGTGACGCTTTTTTCCCCCCCTCCCCATCCTGAAATGCCGGGATGAGCAGAGCTGCTCCTCCTGCCCCACCCCCTGCTCCTTGTCCTCGGGGTGTCCCCATGTGTCCCCAAAGCCGGGACAATGCGGGATCTGTGTGCCACGAGTGGGATCGGGAATGGGGTGGCCGCGTGTGGGATCGCAGCGGGACAAGGAGCTCCATTGATCCGCGCCAGGCGGTGCCCCCCGGGGGTGGGGGACAGGTGACATCTCGCTGCCACCCCGCTGCCACCCTCGGGGCTCCTCGATCCCATGGGAATTCCATGCTTCAGCTGATTTTTGTGGGGGGGAAAAATCGGTAATTTTGGAGCCCCTGCCGGTGGAAAAAACTTCCCGGTTTTCCCCCCTGTCGGGAAGGGGATTTTTCCCAGTGTGTTGTCACCTGTCCCCCTCTGGAATAAAGCAGCCCTGATCCTCCAGCCCCGTGTCTGCCCCGTGTGCCACACCGGGAATGGGGATTTTCCCTTGGGATTCAGGGAATTGCTGCTTCCCGGAGGAGCCCGGCATGGAAAAACATGGGAAAAACCCCTGAAATTTGCAGGTCTTGGAGGAGCAGGGAGTTTTGGGGTTAAATTCGGGGGATTTTTAGCCTTTGGAAAAAGGACATTTCCCAGCAGGAGCTGCTCCATCCCAGATTCCTGCCCCAGCTCTGTGTGGGGAAGGATCCCCCTGGGAAAATCCCAGAATTTTGGGGGAAAATCTGCTCTCCTGGTTGGGATTTTGGGGGAGATTTTGGGGGGGAACTCGCGGTGGCAGGAGGGGGGGCGGGGCTTTCATCCCATCCCACCCCATCCCTAATTAATTTCCCAATTAACAGGAGCCTCCCCTGGGATCAGGGAGGAGGAAGAGGAGGGGGCAGGGCCGAGCCCTGAATCCTGAAGGGTTTGGGGTTTTTTCCAAGGATTTCCTGCAGTTCCCAGCCTTTATTTCCCCTTTTTTTGGGGGGGTCCAGACCCTTCTGTGCCCCCTGAGGGGGGATTGGGGGGGGTTGTCCCCAGGGGAGGGGACAATGACAGCAGAGCCACCCCCGGGGGCTCAGGAGCTGGGGGGGCCCCCAGAGCCAGGGGGATTTTGGGGACAGGGTCCCCCCCCAGGGTTGTCCCCAGGATTTGGGGCCTCAGGGTGGGGGGAAGCCCCGCTGAGACCCCCCTGGCCCTTTCCAGAAGGTTCCGTGTCCCAGGATTTCTGGAACTGTGGGAAGGAAGGAGAGGGGGGTGAGGGGGGTGGGGGTCTGCAGGGAGGGGAAATGGGGCACTGGGAGTTTGGGGTCCCCTCAGAAGGATCCGCTGTCCCCATGTCCCTGTCCCCCTCCTTATCCCTGTGTGCCCCCCATCCCTGTCTCCCCGATTCCCGTGTCCCCCCTTTATCCCCAGATCCCCCCATCCCTGTGTCCCCTCTTTATCCCATGTCCTCCATCCCTGTCCCCTCTTATCCCCATATCCCACATCCCCCTGTCCCCCATTCCCGTTATCCCCTGTCCCCCATGTCCCCCGTCCCCCATGTCCCTCTGTCCCCATTCCCATTATCCCCATGTCCCTCTGTCCCCATGTCCCCCATGTCCCTCTGTCCCCATTCCCATTATCCCCATGTCCCCCATGTCCCCATGTCCCCCATCCCTGTCCCCCTTTATCTCCCCATCCTCTCTCACCGCAGTTCCCCACCTCCCACCCTCCCCCCCTGTCACGCCCCTCCCCGAGCCCGGGGGTGTCCCGGGGGTGTCCTAGTGTGTCCCAGTGTGTCCCATGGGTGTTCCCGTGTATCCCATGGGTGTCCCAGTATATCCCAGTGTATCCCATGGGTGTCCCAGTGTGTCCTAGTGTATCCCAGTGTATCCCATGGGTGTCCCTGGGTGTCCCTGTGTATCCCATGGGTGTCCCGGTGTATCCCATGGGTGTCCCTGGGTGTCCCAGTGTATCCCATGGGTGTCCCGCTGTATCCCGGTGTATCCCATGCATGTCCCCAGTGTATCCCAGTGTATCCCATGGGTGTCCCTGGGTGTCCCTGTGTATCCCATGAATGTCCTGTGTATCCCATGGGTGTCCCTGTGTATCCCATGGGTGTCCCGGTGTATCCCATGGGTGTCCCTGGGTGTCCCAGTGTATCCCATGGGTGTCCCGCTGTATCCCATGGGTGTCCCGGTGTATCCCAGTGTATCCCGGTGTATCCCATGGGTGTCCCGCTGTATCCCGGTGTATCCCATGCGTGTCCCCAGTGTCCCAGGGTATCCCAGTGTATCCCATGGGTATCCCGCTGTATCCCATGTGTGTCCCCGTGTATCCCCGTGTGTCCCATGGGTGTCCCGGTGTATCCCATGGGTGTCCCTGGTGTATCCCAGTTTATCCCATGGGTATCCCGCTGTATCCCACTGTATCCCAGTGTATCCCATGGGTATCCCGGTGTATCCCATGGGTATCCCTGTGTATCCCATGCGTGTCCCCGGTGTATCCCAGTGTATCCCATGGGTGTCCCAGTGTATCCATGTATATCCCATAGGTGTCCCAGTGTATCCCATGGGTATCCTGCTGTATCCCGGTGTATCCCTTTGTATCCCATGCGTGTCCCCGGTGTATCCCAGTGTATCCCATGGGTGTCCCAGTGTATCCATGTATATCCCATAGGTGTCCCCGTGTATCCCATGGGTATCCTGCTGTATCCCGGTGTATCCCTTTGTATCCCATGCGTGTCCCCGGTGTATCCCAGTGTATCCCATGGGTGTCCCAGTGTATCCATGTATATCCCATAGGTGTCCCCGTGTATCCCATGGGTATCCCTGTGTATCCCATGCGTGTCCCCGGTGTATCCCAGTTTATCCCGGTGTATCCCATGGGTGTCCCAGTGTATCCATGTATATCCCATAGGTGTCCCCGTGTATCTCATGGGTATCCCTGTGTATCCCATGCGTGTCCCCGCTGTCCCGGGGTGTCACCTTGCCGGTGACGCGGGTGCGGAGCCCGTTGCAGGCTCGGAGCAGGGCTCGGGGCTGGCCCTGGATCACGCGGGCGGCGGCGCGGGGCGAACGCGAGCTCAGGTCCAGGCGGGCCGGGGGGATGCGCGGGGGCATCTCCCAGGTGCCCAGGAACGTGCCCCACGGCGACTCCTGCGGGCACACCCAGGGCGGGGGGGGTTGGCCCTGCTCCGGGTGTCCCCCCCAGCAGCGGCGGCGCTCCCCGAACGCCCTCGGGACTCACCTTGGACCGGGCCACGTGCGGCAGGAGGTGGCCGCGCTCGTCGGCGATGAACGGGGTGGGGGCGCGGGGCGCCGGGCGCTGGGGGGGGCGCTGGGGGGCGGGGGGGGTCAGTGGGGGGCCTGCGATGGGGTTTTGGGGGGGTCCCGGGGGGTCAGGACAGGGACAGGTGGCCCAGGGAGGGGGTTTAGGGGTCCTGGGATGGGGTTTTCGGGGGGTCAGGACAGAGAGGTGGGCCTGGGAGGGGGTCTGGGGGTCCTGGGATGGGGTTTTGGGGGGTCCTGGGATGGGATTTTGGGGGTCCCGGGGACTCAGGACAGGGACAGGTGGCCCAGGGAGGGGGTCTGGGGTTCCTGGGATGGGGTTTTGGGGGTCCTGGGATGGGGTTTTGGGGGTGCCAGGGGGGTCAGGACTGGGCTGGGGAGGGGCTGGTGTTCCAGGGAGGGAGTTTGGGGGTCCTGGGATGGGGTTTTGGGGGTCCCGGGGGGTCAGGACTGGGCTGGGGGGGCTGGTGGCCCCGGGAGGGGGGTTGGGGGTCCTGGGATGGGATTTTGGGGTCTCGGGAGGGTCAGGACTGGGCTGGGGGAGGGGCTGGTGGCCCAGGGAGGGGGTTTGGGGGTCCAGGCTGGGGCTGGAGGGTCTCATCGGGCTCCAGGAGGGGGGGGGGGTGTGAGATGGGGTTGGGGAGGGTCCTGGGGCGGTCCAAGCCGGGACTGGGAGGTCCCCAGGGGCTCCTGGGGGGTTTTCGGGGTCCCGGCTGGGGCTGGGGGAGGGTCCTGCATGATCAGGAACGAGGTCGGGGGGTCCTGGGATGGGTTTTGGGGGGTCCCAGGGGGCCAGGAGTGGGCTGGGGGAGTTCCTGGTGGTCCGGGGGGGGCTTTTCGGGGGCCAGGCCGATGCTGGGCTGGGCTTGAGGAGGGGTCCAGAGGTTCAGGCCACGTCCGGGGGGGGTCTGGGGGTCCCGCTCCGAGGCGAGGGGGGGTCCACAGGCCTCCAGGTCGGGGGGGTTTGGGGGGGTCGAGGCCGGGGTCGGGGGGTTTTGGGGGGGTACCTGCGGGGGGGGGCGGGGCACGGTCCAGCACTGCATGCGGGGGGGGCTGAACGCGTCCTCGTACTGAGCAGGGGAAGAGGGGGAGGGGTCGCTTGAGAGCCGGGACCCCCCCAGAACCCCCCCGGGACCCCCGGTCCTGGTGCCCCCCCTTTGTCCCCCCTCTTTTTCCCCCATCCCCCCCTTTTTTACCCCCTTTTGCCTCCCCTTTGCCCCTCCTTCCCCTCCTCCTTCCTTCCCTTTCTTCCCCCCACTCTCCCCCCTTTTCCCCCCTCTTTATTCCCCCTTTGTCTCATTTTCCCCCCCTTTTCCCTCACTTTTCCCCCATTTTTCCCCCCCTTTCCCCCCGCCCCTCCCCCACCTGCCCCGCCATGTTTCGTTGCCCGGCAACCGCCGCCAGCGCCCCCTGGCGGCTTCTGCGGGCTCTGGAGGAGGGGCGGGGCATATGACGTCATCTGCGATTGCCCGCCCCGATGACCACGCCCCCCCCCCGGCGGGGCCCAGCGCCCGGACGGCGACAGGAGGGGACAGGGAATAAGGACAGGAGGGGACAGGGATGGGGACAGGAGGGGACAGGGACAGGAGGGGACAGGGAATAAGGACAGGAGGGGACCGGGAATAAGGACAGGAGGGGACAGGGACAGAAGGGGACAGGGACAGGAGGGGACAGGAACAAGGACAGGTCCCCTCCTCACCCCCTCAGCCCCGTGTCCCCCACGGGAGGGGACAGAGGCCACCTCCGGCCGCAGCGCTCCCTGAGAGGGGCGGGCTGGGGACACGGCTGTCACCTCCGGGGACACGCCGGCCATCCTTGGCCTGGAGCGTCCTGTTCGGCTCGTCCTCTCCTGTCCCCGTCCCTGTCTCATCCCCTGTCCCCGTCCCTGTCCCCGTCCCCTCCTGTCCCCGTCCCTGTCCCATCCCTGTCCCATCCCTGTCCCCATCCCCTGTCCCCGTCCCTGTCTCATCCCCTGTCCCCTCCTGTCCCCATCCCTGTCCCTCGTGTCCTGTCCCCTCTGTCGCTGTCCCCTGTGTTCCTGTCCCTGTCCCCTCTGTCCTCATCCTTGTTCCATCTGTCCCCTCCTCTGTCCCCCCGTCCTCACGCCTGTCCCCTCCCCTGTCCCCTCCCCTGTCCCCTCCCCTGTCCCCCCACATCACCACACTCCCCCTCTCAATTCACTCGATTTTATTCCATTTCCTTCTTCCTTTTCTCCTTTTTTTCCTGTTTTTGTTTTTTTTGTGTGTTTTTTGGGTTTCTTTTCCTTTTGACTTCGTTCCGAACCGCAATTCCCGGTGCCGGCGGCGCCTCGACCCCTCCCCCCCCCCCCCCAAAAAAAAACCCCAATTCCAAAATGTGGGGGCACCGGGGGTGGAGCCGTTTTTTGGGGCCGGGCCAGCCCCGAGCCCGCGGTGACAGGCGGGTGACAAATAAATCCGGCTGGGAGCCCGGCGGGGGTCCTGGAAAACCGGGAAAGGCTCTGGGAATAGGGCGGGAAATGGGAACCGGGCCGGGGGGGAAACTGGGAATGGGGATGGGGAACTGGGAGGGTCCGGAAATGCGGGGGGGGGGGGGGGGGGCGTAAAAAACGGGGCCAAACCCCAAAATAAAGCAACAAAACGAGGTGAAAACGGACCGGGGGCGGCGGGAGAGGGATTTTGGGGGATTTTAGGGGGATTTCGAGGGGTTTTACGGTTTTTTGAGGGATGGGAGCCTCTCCTGCCGTCGCTTTTGGGGGCGGGCGCTCGCTGTCCCCGGCGCTGCGGTGGCCCCGCGGGGAGCACCGGGGACGGGATTTTGGGGGATTTCATGGGATTTTCAGGGCAATTTTATAGGATTTTTGGGCGGCTTGGAGGATTTTTATAGGATTTCGCGAGGTTTTTAGGAGTTTTTGTTGGTTGGGAGCCGCTCCTGCCGTCGCTTTTGTGGGCGGGCGCTCGCTGTCCCCGGCGCTGTCCCCGGCGCTGTCCCCGGCGCTGCGGTGGCCCCGCGGGGGGCACCGGGAATGGGATTCCGTGAAATTTCAGGGGAATTTTATAGGATTGTTGGATTTTTATAGGATTTCGCGAGGTTTTTAGGGTTTTTTGATGGTTGAGAGCCGTTCCTGCCGTCGCTTTTGCGGGCGGGCGTTCGCTGTCCCCGGCGCTGTCCCCGGCGCTGCGGTGGCCCCGCGGGGGGCACCGGCAACAGGATTTCGTGAAATTTCAGGGGAATTTTATAGGATTGTTGGATTTTTATAGGATTTCGCGAGGTTTTTAGGCGTTTTTGGTGGTTGGGAGCCGCTCCTGCCGTCGCTTTTGCGGGCGGGCGCTTCCTGTCCCCGGCGCTGTCCCCGGCGCTGTCCCCGGCGCTGCGGTGGCCCCGCGGGGGGCACCGGCAACGGGATTTCAGGGGAATTTTATAGGATTTTTGGACAACTTGGAGGATTTTTATAGGATTTCGCGAGGTTTTTAGGGTTTTTTGAGGGCTGGGAGCCGCTCCTGCCGTCAGTTTTGCGGGCGGGCGCTCGCTGTCCCCGGCGCTGTCCCCGGCGCTGCGGTGGCCCCGCGGTGGCCCCGCGGGGAGGGGACACCGGGCGGTGGCCGCGGGCTCACAGCGCGGGGCAGGGGACCTGGTGGCGGATGCCGTCGTTGCAGAGCAGCGCGGCCGCGCGCTCGTCGCCGTCGCCGTGCTGGCACTGCATGTAGCTGATGCCGTGCGGGGAGTACGAGTGGTGGGCACAGGCCGTGCACGGCCGGGGCATGGTGCCACCCGTGCTGCTCCTGCGGGCACAGTGACAAGCGGGGACACGGTGTCAGAGGCAGCGGTGGCGCTGCTGGCTGCCCGGCGGTGCTTGGTGGCACCCGGTGGCACCCAAAGGGGCAGCGGCTCGGCTGTTGGTGCCCCTCTGGAAGCCACCTGTGGGTGGTGGCACTCACCTGTAGCTGGTCACCCCTTGGTGACCGTCGGTGCCCTGTGGCACCCGCCCGTACCTGGTGGCACCCCTTGGTGTCCCTCTGGCACTCACCTGTACCTGATGCCACCCACCACGGGTACCTGGCAGCACCCAGTGGCACCCACTGGTGCCTGTTAGACCCCAGCGGTGCCTGGTGGCACCCTGAGGTGACCTGCAGTGGCCCCTGGTAGTGCCCGTGGGTGCCCAGTGGTTACCAGGTTACCCAGTAGTGCTCAGTGTCACCCACTGGTGCCCAGCAGCCCCCAGCAGAGCCCAGCAGCACCCAGTGGTGACCACTGGACCCCAGGGGTGCCCAGTGGTGCCCAGTGACAGTGACTGGTGCCCATCAGCCCCCGGCAGAGCCCAGCAGTGCCCAGTGGTGCCCTTTGGACCCCAGTGGTGACCACTGGACCTCGGTGATACCCACCAGTGCCCAGTGCTGCCCAGTATTACCCACTGGTGCCCGTTTGGCCCCAGCCATGCCCATCAGTGCCCGGCAGAGCCCAGCAGCACCCACTGGTGACCACTGGAGCCCAGTGGTGCCCATCAGTGCCCAGGGATGCCCCGTGGAGCCTCTGGCTGCCCATTTGCCCCCAGTAGAGCCCAGTGGCCCTGACTGGTGCCCTTTGGGCCCCAGTGGTGGCTGTCAGTGCCCAGTGGTGCCCAGCAACACTCACTGGTGCCCACCAGCCACCAGCAGAGCCCAGTGGTGCCCAGTACAGCCCAGCAGAGCCCAGTGCCACCCCATATCCCCACTCTGTCCCCCCGTGCCCACCTGCAGTCACTGCAGCCCCTTGGACCCTCCTTGCGCTGCTAGCGGGTCATCAGTGCCCCGTGCCAGTCACTGGTGCCCAGTAGAGCCCAGTAGAGCCTAGTGCCACCCCGTGTCCCCCCGCAGTGCCCACCTGCAGTCGCTGCAGGCGCGCTGGCACTCCTTGCGCTGGTAGCGGGCGATCAGGGCCCAGATGAGCAGCCCCAGCAGGCTGAGGAGGAGGAGGGAGCCCAGGATGGAGCCCACGATGATGCCAGCCTGGCGCCCACCTGCCGTGGGGACACACCCTGTCACTGCCGGCCTCCACCGGCTGCCCGAGGCTCCGGGCATGGCTCGGGACAGCCCGGTGCCACCCTGGAGCCCAGAGCCACCCCTAGTGCCAGCCCCGGGGCACACTGGCACCTGGGACATCCACAGTGCCACCCAGAGCCAGCCCCGGTGCCACCCTGGAGCCCAGGGACACCCCCGGAACCACCCAGAGCCAGCCCTGGTGCCACACAGAGACACCCGTGATGCCACCCAGAGCCAGCCCTGGTGCCACTCACGGGGCCTGAGGCTCAGGTTGAGCTGGCACTCCCCGTGTCCCCCCTGTGTCCCCAATGTCCCCCCGATGCCACTCACGGGGCCCAGGGCTCAGGTTGAGCTGGCACACCGAGTACCCGACGCGGTTGGTGACACGGCACTGGTAGGTGCCAGCGTGGGCCACGGTCAGGCTGCGGATCAGGAGGTCACCCGGAGCACGGCCTGGGGGGGACAGGTGGCACTGTCACCTGGGTGGCACTTGGGGCCCAGGGACGGGGTGTGTGGGGACATGGAGGGACAGGGACACAGAGGGACAGGGACACACAGGGACATGGGTGCTCAGGGACACACAGGGACACACAGGGACAGGGATATGGACACACAGGGACACAGGGACACGGGCACATGGGGATATGGGCACTCCGACATGGACACAGGGACGTGGACACACGGACATGGGGCACACACGGGTATGGACACACAGACACGGGCACTCAGGGACACGGACACTCAGACATGGACACAGGGACATGGGCACACACAGACAGGGACACACGGACACAGGGCAGACACAGACATGGACACACGGACACGGGCACATGGACACGGGCACTCAGACACACGGACACGGGGCACACGCGGGTATGGACACACGGACACGGGCACACACAGACACGGGCACACACAGACATGGACACACGGACACGGGGCAGACACAGACATGGACACATGGACACGGGCACATGGACATGGGCACTCAGGGACACGACCACTCAGACATGGACACAGGGACATGGGCACACACAGACACGGGCACACACAGACATGGACATGGGGACATGGACACACAGACACAGGCACTCAGGGACACGGGCACTCAGACACGGACACACGGACACAGAGCAGACACAGACATGGACACACGGACACAGGGCACACACAGACATGGACACACGGACACGGGCACTCAGGGACATGGGCACTCAGACACGGACACACGGACACGGGGCACACACAGGTATGGACGCACAGGGACATGGAGCACACAGCCCCCCCCACCCATGTGCACCCACCCCCCCGTGCACCCCCAGCCAGGGACCCCCCCTGCCCCCCATGGCCACAGCACGCCCTTGGATGGTGCCCCCCAATCCCCTCCTGAAGCCCCTCGAGTGCCCCCACATGCCCCAGGGGGTTCCTCACGCACCTTGCAGGGTCCCCGAGGGCAGGGACCCCCTAAAGCCCCTCCTGAACCCCCCAAATCCCCTCCCGAGCACCCCCGGAGGGGTCCGGCACCCACCTTGCAGGGACTCGCTAAAACCGCTCCTGAACCTCCCCTCCCGAGCCCCCCCGGGGGGTTCCTCATCCACCTTGCAGGGTCCCCGAGGGCAGGGGGCCCCTAAAACCCCTCCTCAACCCCCCTAAATCCCCTCCCGAACCCCCCTGGAGGGGTCCGGCACCCACCTTGCAGGGTCCCCGAGGGCAGGCGCCCGCCCCCGTAGCCCTCGGCCAGCTTTGCCCATTGGTAGGAGAGGGGCGCGGTGCCCCCCCGGCTGAAGCAGCGCAGCAGCACCGACCCCCCCTCGATCAGCTCCCCCTCGCTCCAGCACTGCGGGGCCGCCGGTTTCTCTGCTGGGACACGGACACCGTCAGGGGACACCGCGGGGACACCCGGGAGGGTACAGGGACACCCGGGAGGGACACTGGGAGGACTGGGGATACTCGGGAGGAGGAATGGGACACCCGGGAGGGACACTGGGAGGACTGGGGATACTCGGGAGGGGACAGGGACACCCAGGAGGGACACTGGGGGGACTGGGGATACTCGAGAGGGGGAATGGGACACCCGGGAGGGACACTGGGGGGACTGGGGATACTCGGGAGGGAGACTGGGACACCATCAGGAGTAGCCGGGAACAGGGGATGAGGGATGGGGGAGAGGAGGGACAGGGATGGAGCCACAGTGGAGGGGGACAAGGGACAGGAGCCACTGCCAGTGCCACTTGAGGGGACACCGTCAGTGCCACCAGGGGCCACTCAGGAAGGGGGGTGGGGAGGGGGACGGGGGTCACTGTCAGGGCCACCGGGGGCCACCCAGGAGAGGGAGCACAACACGGGGAGAGAGGGGATCACCTGGAGGGGGACACGGGACACTGTCAGGGCCACCTGGATGGGGGACAGGGAACACTGTCAGTGCCACTTAGAGGGACGCCGTCAGGGCCAGCCAGGAAGGGGACTTGGGAGGGGGACAGGGGACACCATCAGGGCCACTTCAGGGGACACTGTCAGGGCCACCAGGGGCCACCCAGGAAGGGGGACATGGGAGGGGCCAGGGGACACCACCAGCGCCACCAGTGGCCACTCAGGAGTGGGAGCACAACACGGGAAGAGAGGGGATGGGACAGGGGACACCATCAGGGCCACTGCGGCCACCCAGGAAGGGGGACCTGGGAGGGGACAGGGGACACCATCAGTGGCACCAGGAGCCACCGCAACGAAGCAACACCATCTCCGCATGTGCAAGCGGCGCGGGGAGGGGGGGACAGGCGGCACCGGGGCCGCGCCGGGAGCGATGGCCTCACCTTGCACAGTGACAATGACCTCGTGCACGGCCACCGTGTTCTTCTTGACGCGGCACTGGTAGGTGCCGGTGTCGCTCTCCTGCAGGTCGGCCACGCGGATGGAGGCGTCGCGCTGGCCCGGGTCCGTCTGCACGAAGGCCACGCGGTCCTGCAGCCCCGAGCCGCTGCCGTAGTTCACGTGGTGGTCCTGGTAGGACAGGAACTGGGGACACGCGGGGACAGCGTCAGGGCGGCGTTGGGGATGTGGGGAGGGTGGGGTTTGGGGGTAGGGGTTGGGTTGGGTTTGGGTTGGGGTAGGATTGGGTTTGGGTTGGGGTTAGGGTTGGGTTAGGGTTGGGTTTGGGTTGGGTTTAGGGTTGGGTTAGGGTTAGGATTGGGTTTGGGTTGGGGTTAGGGTTGGGGTTGGGTTGGGTTTAGGCTGGGTTAGGGTTTGGGTTAGGGTTAGGGTTTGTTATGGTTTGGTTTAACCTTGGGTTAAGGTTTGTTGGGTTGGGTTTGGGTTTGGGTTGGGTTGGGGTTAGGATTGGGTTAGGATTGGGTTTGGGTTGGGGTTAGGATTGGGTTTGGGTTGGGTTTAGGTTGGTTTAGGGTTTGGGTTTAGGTTGGGTTAGGGGTTGGGTTTGGGTTGGGTTTAGGTTAGGGTCAAGGTTTGTCAGGATTTGGTTTAACCTTTGGTTAGGGTTGGTTGGGTTGGGTTTGGTTTGGGTTAGGGTTGGGTTTAGGTTAGGGATAAGGTTATTAGGGTTTGGTTTAGCCTTGGGTTAAGGTTGATTGGGTTGGGTTAGGGTTAGGGTTTGGTTAGAGTTGGGTTAGGGTTAGGGTTGGGTTTAGGTTAGGGTTAAGGTTTGTTGAGGTTTGGTGTAGCCTTGGGTGAAGGTTGGTTGGGTTTGGGTTGGGTTATGGTTAGGGGTTGGGTTTCGGTTTGGTTAGGGTTGGGTTAGGGTTTGGGTTGGATTTAGGTTATGGTTATGGTTTGTTAGGATTTAGTTTAGCCTTGGGTTAAGGTTGATTGGGTTGCATTTGGGTTAGGTTTAGTTAGGTTTAGGGGCTAAGGTTAGGGTTAGGATTAGTTTGGGTGTGGAATCTGGTTAGGGTGGGGTTTTGGTTAGGGTTAGGGTTAGGTGTGGAATCTGGTTTGGATGGGTTATGAGGTCAGAGTTTGGTTTTGTGTAGGATTGAGTTTACGGTTTGGGTGAGCTTTAGGTAAGGGTTAGGGCTGGGATTAAGGTTGGCGTTGGGGTTAGAGTTAGGTTTAATTGTGTTTAGGGTTGGGTTTGGTCTTTGTTTGGTCAGGGTTTGTTTGGGTTAGGCTTAAGGTTGGGGTTAGGGTTGGGTTAAGGTCAGTTAAGGTTAGTTGGGTTTAGGTTTGTGGTTTGGGTCTGTCTTTGGGTTAAGTTTGGTTAGAATTTGTTAAATGTCAGGTTATTTAGTGTTGGGTTAGGGTTTGGTTAGGATTAGATTGTTTTAGGTTTAATTAGGTTTGGGTTGGGGTTGGCTTTAGGCTGGGTTTGTGTCAGGGTTAGGTTGGGTTATTTTGCAGTAGGATTTGATTACGGTGTTGTTAGGGTTTGGTTTGTGTTCTGTTAAGGTTGGGTTCGGGTTAGTTTGGGTTAGGGTTAGTTGGGATTGGGTTAGGGCTGGGTTTAGGTTTGGTTTTGGTTAGGGTTGGGGTTAGAGCTAAAGGTTGGGTTTGGGTTAGTATTGAGGTACTTTTGGGTTGGCTTTGGGCACAGTGGGGGTTTCTCAGGGCAGGGGAGGCTCAGCAATGGCTCTTCCTGCCTGTTCCTGCTCCTTCCCTGGCCTCCCTCTGGCCCTGCCTGTCCCAGGCCTGGCCCAGCCTGTCCCTGCCTGTCCCAGGCCTTTACCAACCCCAACTGTCCCTGGCTGGTTGTTCCCTGCTCTGCCTGGCCCTGCCTGGCCCTGTCTTGTCCTTCCCAGTCTGTCCCTGCCTGTCCCTGCTCCTTCCCAGCCTGGCACTCCCAGACGCTGCCAGACCTTCCCTGCCCTGCCCATCCCTGCCCGCCTTGCTCAGAACCTGCAGAGCCTGCCCGTCCTTCCCTCTCCTTCCCATTCCTGCCCTGGCCCTGCCTGTCCCTGCCTGCTCCACTGGGCTCCATCTGATCCCATCCTAGCCCCTGCTTGTCCTGCCTGGTCCTTCCCTGTCCTTCCCTGCCTCTCCTGCCTGTCCTGCCTGTCCCTGTCTGGTCCTTCCCATCCCAGCACTTCCAGACCCGGTCTGGTCCTTCCCTGTCCTTCCAGACCTTCCTGCCCTGCCTGTCCTCCCTGTCCTGCCTGTCCCTGCCTGTCCTTCCCTCTCCTCTCTCCCTCCCGTCCCTGCCTGTCCCTGCCTGTCCTCCCTGTCCTGCCTGTCCCTGCCTGTCCCTCCCTGTCCTGCCTGTCCCTGCCTGTCCCTCAGCTTGGCTGAGCCCCAATCCCATCTCTCCACCCCCCAACCCTGTCCCACCGTGCCCGAGCCCCTCACCACATTCTCGGGGCCGGGTCTCTCGGGTGTGATCTGGATCCACTCAATTCCCACACCCTGGGGACCGTTGTCCTCGGGCTCCAGGACATAGGGACAGCCCAGCTTGACCGAGTCGCCCTTGGCCAGGTACAGAACCTCCCGGCCCTTGCCGTTGATCCTGACGGCCACGAGGAGAGCTGGGGACAGAACAGCACCGTCACCCCCCGAAACAGCACCCAGAGCACGCCCCGACCCCGCTCTGGCACCCCCCAGCCCCACATCTGCAGCTCCTCACCCATGCGAAGCAGGGATGAGGCACAGAGACCCCAAACCTGTGCCTCAACATCCCTGACCCCACACCTGCACCCCCCAACCCACAGGGGACAGGATGGGGAAGGGACTCATCACACCCCAAACCTGTGCCCTGACACCCTCCTGACCCCACACCTGTGGCCCCCAACCCACAGAGGACAGGGGCCCATCACCTGTATCCTGGCACCCCCAAACTCCATACCGGCAGCTTCTGACCCACGGGAAGCAGGGATGGGGCACAGGGACCCCAAACCTGTGCCCTGGCACACCCTGACCCCACACCTGCAGCCCCCTCCTCCACAGGGCACAGGGACTGGGCACAAGGACCCAGCACCCCCCAAACTGGTGCCCTGACACGCCTTGAACCCCACACCTGCAGCTCCCCATTCTCAGGACACAGGATGCGTTGCACCCCAAATTGTGCCCCAGCACATCTGTCAGCACCTCACCCGTGGGTCACAGGGACGCATCACACCCCAAACCAGTGCCCTGACACACCTTGAACCCCACACCGGCAGCACCCGACCTGAAGAGAGCAGGAACCCATCGTCCCCCAATTCTGTGTCCCAATGCAGCTGGCAGCACCCCCAGACCCCACAGCTGCAGTTCCCCACCCGCGGGAGCAGTGGCAGGGCACAGGGACCCATCGCATCCCAAACCTGTGCCCTGGCACCCCCAGACCCCACAGCTGCAGTTCCCCACCCGCGGGAGCAGTGGCAGGGCACAGGGACCCATCGCATCCCAAACCTGTGCCCTGGCACCCCCAGACCCCACACCTGCAGTTCCCCACCCGCGGGAGCAGTGGCAGGGCACAGGGACCCATCGCATCCCAAACCTGTGCCCTGGCACCCCCAGACCCCACACCTGCAGCCCCCCGACCCCGCACCTGCAGCCCCCCATCCGCGGGTCGCATCTCCCACATCGGGCGCCCACAGGGGTGTCCCGGGTTGGTCCCGGTCCCCTCGGGGCTGTCACCCCCCGGCAGCCCCAGCGACACGTCGGGCTCGATGCCACCTGCCCTGTCCCGCACGGGCAGGACCCCGGTGGTGGCCGCAGGTGTGTGACCACGGGGCGCGCCCTGCGCTCCATCCCGGGGCTCGCAGCCTCTCCGGGATCCCTCGGGAAGCCGCGATCCCGGGATCCTCCTACCTGGCAGGATCCCGAGGAGCAGGAGCAGGCTGGCGCCGTGCCCTGCCATGGCGCTGCGGCCGCGGAGGAGGAGGAGGAGGAGGAGGAGGAGGAGGAGGACGCAGGAAGGCTCCGAGGCTCCGAGGGCACCCGGCCCGTGCGGGGCCCTTTTAGGCGCTGGGCCGGGGCCGCTCCTCCCCGTGGGGAGGATTCCTGTGGGATGAGTGAGTGGCTCCGAGCTGTGCGTGGCTGCCGCCCTGCTCCGCTCCTACCCCCTAATTAGGCAGCGCCCGGCCCGCCGGACCCCGGCCGGACCCCAGTGGGACACCAGGGGACACCAGGGGGACACCCCGAGAAAGGGATGGGGATGGGATGGACGTGGCCCTGCTGTGGGCGCTGAGTGGGGACAGTGGGACGAAGCCACCAGCAGCTGGAGGTGGCAGCTCGGCCCCACGGATCCCGAAAGGATTCTGGGTTTGGAGCGGGACTCGAAGAGCTTAAAGGTGTGGTTGGAGCGGGGGTTTAAAGGCAGCAGATCCCTCCTCCGGACCTGCCCCTGGGCTGGCGGGCACTGGCGGTGGCAGCGTGGGGACCATGGCACCTATCGAGCCCACTGGTCACTGCATGGGGACGTGGTGGCGTGGCAGGGACGGGGACAGGGCCATGCTCAGATGGGACAGGAACACGGCAGGGATGGCGGAGCTGGAACAGGGAGACACAAGTGGATGGAAATGTTGGGGCCAAGGACATGGCAGGGATGGAGGAGTTGGGACGGGATGGACGGAGGAGTGGGACAAGGCCACGGCATTGGATGGAGGTGTTGGGGACAGGGACACAGCAGGGGATGGAGGAGCTGGGACGGTGACACACGGCAGTGGATGGAACTGTTGGGGACAAGGACACTGACAGGGCATGGAGGGGCTGGGACAGGGACGTGGCAGCAGGTGCAGGAGACGGGACAGGGCCACGGTGGGGGATGGAAAAGCTGGGACAGGAATGGATGGAGGAGCTGGGACAGGGCCATGGTGGGGGATGGAAGAGCTGGGACAGGGATGGATGGAGGAGCTGGGCCAGGGCCAGGGCAGGGGACAGAAGAGCTGGGACAGGGACACAGAAGTGGGGGGAGGAGTAGGAACAGGGACAAGTGACAGCAGGTGTTGGGGTGACACCAGGGGGGCTCAGCCCCATGGGAAGGCCCTGCCAAGGGCACTGTCCCTGCTCGTGTCCCTTGAGGCCACACAGGAGACATGGACAGCGTGAACAGGGGGACACAGGGACGTGGACATCCATCAGTGACACGGGGGCACAGGGACATGGGAGCTCAGGGACACGGGCACACCCCGACACTGTCACCCATGCCCTCCCCCAACCTGTGTGCCCCCACCCCCATCCAGGGACCCCCCAGACCCCACATGCTCCTGGGGTCACAGCGCCCACCTGGGACAGGTGGCCCTGTCCTTGGCCTTGGCCTGGGGGTGGTTGAGCCCCCATCCCAGGCTGTGACCCCTGCACTGGGCTGTGACCCCCCTGAGGGGCTGTGACCACTGCACTGGGCTGTGACCCCCACCCCAGGCTGTGACCCCCCCAAGGGGCTGTGACCTCCCCTTTCTGTGCTGTGACCCCCACCCCAGGCTGTGACCCCTGCAATGGGTTGTGGCCCCCAACCTGGGCTGTGACCGCCCCACCAGACTGAGAGACCCACACCGGGCTGTAACCCCCACTCTGGGCTGTGACCCCCCCTTTCTGTGCTGTGACCCCCCCCCCAAGGGGCTGTGACCCCCACTCTGGGCTGTGGCCCCCCCAAGGGGCTGTGACCCCCCCTTCCCGTGCTGTGACCCTCACTCTTGACCGTGTCCCCCAAACGGGACTGTGACCCCCACCCCAGGCTGTGCCCCCCACTCCGTGCCGTGACCGCCCCACGGGGCTCTGCCCCCCACCCTGTGCTGTGCCCCCCACCCTGTGCCATGTTCCCCCTCTGCGCCGTGTCCCCGCTCCGGTGCCAGCTCCGTGCCCGGCTCCGTGCCCAGCCCGGCCCGGCCCGGCCCCGCCCGGCCCGGCTCTGCCCCGCGGCCCCGCTCGGCCCTTCCGGCCGCTCCGGGACTGCCCGAGCCGGCTCTGCCGCTGCCCCGGCGGGGCCAAACCCCGGCCCCGAGGCCATGGACTGCTCCAGTTCCCGTCCCAGTTCCCAGTTTAACCCTTCCCGGCTCCCGCTGGGAACTGGGGCTCGGCCGGGCACGTGCGGAGCCGCGTCTGTGATTTTGGGGGGGGCCCCGGGGGCCGTGACGGGGCCGTGACGGGGCCGGGGCTCGGCGGGGACGGTCCCCGGCCGGGGACAGCGCCAGCCCCGCTCGGCGCGGTGGCTTCGAACCCCTCCGGGCTGGGCCAGGCTCAGAGTGAGCCACGGTGACACGGCCGGAGCGTGGCCGGGGCGGGGTGGACACCGGGGATGGACACGGGGGGTGGAAAATAGGGATGGACACTGAATATGGGCACTGGATATGGGCACTGAGGATGGACAATAGGGATGGACACTGGATATGGGCACTGGGGATGGACACTGGGGATGGACAATAGGGGTGGACACTGGATATGGGCACTGGGGATGGACACGGGGCGTGGAAAATAGGGATGGACACTGGATATAGGCACTGGGGATGGACACGGGATGGACACTGGATATGGGCACTGGGGGTGGACATTGGGGGTGGCACAGGGGACGGACACTGGGGATGGGGCTGGGGTTGGAAAATGGGGATAAAAAACAGGGATGGACAATAGGGATGGACAATAGAGATGGACACAGGGAGTGGTACAGGGGATGGCACTGGGGATGGACACCAGAGATGGACACTGGGGGCGACACTGAGTGGGGACACGGGGTGGCACAATGGATGGACAACAAGGATGGCACTGAGGGTGGCACTGGGGATGGACAAGGGGGATGGGGCTGGGGGTGGACAATAGGGATGGACAATAGGGATGGCCCTGGGGGTAACACTGAGCAGGGACACAGGGGGTGACACAGGGGATGGGCACTGGGAGTGGACACTGGGGGTGAAAATAGGGATGGACACTGGATACGGACACTGGGGATGGACACTGGGGGTGACACTGAGAGTGGACACAGGGGGTGGCACAGGGAATGGACACTGGGGATGGACACTGGGGGTGGCCCTGGGGGTGGAAAATAGGGATGGGCAATAGGAATGGACACTGAATATGGACACTGGGAGTGGCACAGGGGATGGACAATGGGGATGGACACTGGGGGTGGCCCTGGTGGTGACACTGAAGATGGACATGGGGGATGGAGCTGGGGATGGAAAATGGGGATGGACACTGGGGGTGGAAAATAGGAATGGACAATAGGGATGGGAACTGGGGATGGACAGCAGAGATGGACAAAGTGGGTGGCACTGGGGGTGGACACTGTGGATGACAATGAGGATGGATGTGCAGGATGGCACTGGGGATGGAAAATGAGGATGGACACTGGGGATGGACACTGGGGATGGACACTGGGGATGGACACTGGGAGTGGACACTGGGGATGATGCAGGGTGGACGATGGGGGATGGGACTGGGGGTGGACAATGAGGATGGAAAATGGGGATCGACAGTAGGGATGGACACTGCAGGTGTCATTGGGGATGTACGATGGGACTGGACACTCGGGATGGACAGGTGGAATGGAAAATGGGAATAGACACTGGGGATGGACACTGGAAATGACACTGGGAGTGGACAATGAAGATGACACAGCAGATGGACACTGGGGGTGGACACTGGGGGTGGATGCAGTGGTCAGCATTGGGGATGGACAGTGGGGATGGACAGTGGGGATGGACAGTGGGGATGGACAGTGGGGATGGGCACAGGATGGACACGGGACGGACAACGGGGATAGGCACTGGAATGGACACTGAGAGTTGATAATGGGGATGGACACAATGGATGGACACTGGGAATGGATACTGGGAATGGATACTGGGAATGGACACGGGATGGATACTGGGAATGGACATGGGATGGATGATGGGGGTGCACAGTGGGGATGGACATGGGATGGCACTGAGGATGGACACTGGGAATGGACAGTGGGGATGGACAGTGAGGATGGACACAGGGGATGGACAGTGGGGATGGAAAATGGGGATGGACAATGGGGATGGCCAGTGGGGATGGCCAGTGGGGATGGCCAGTGGGGGTGGCACAGAGCACTGCAGAGGGGGTAGCACTGGTGACAATGGCCTGGGTGTCCCCAAGAGCTTGGTGGCCACTGGGGCTTCCTCAGGGCTGGGGCTGAGGTGGCTGCTGTGTCCCCAAAAGGGACACCCAGCCCTGCAGTGCCCGGCCCTGTCACACCACAAGGTCACAGCAGAGCTGGAGCAGAGATGGGATGGGACAAGGACGGGAAGGGACAGCGAGGCCACAGCCTCGTCCTCCCTCTGCTCCAGCCTGGCCTGGCCTCGCCTTTCCCAGCTCTCCTTGTTTTCCAGCTGCTCTGACAATTAATCAGAGCCACTCCTGCGGGACCCGGCAGCTCCCGAGGCCCTGTCCCCATCCCCCTGGAGGTGACACCTTTGCATCATCCCCTGGTCCCTTTGCTTTGGCCCTGAAGGAGCTTCAGCTGCAGGGACCGAGGTGGCACCGCGGTGACAAGGTGGCACCGGCAGGGCTGGGGGTGTGGGGGGGAGAGCCCGCGGGGACCCTGCCCTGGGGCTGGGGGCACCCTCAAACAGCCCCAGTGGATTCGGGGACAGGGCAAGGGACAACCTCCACCCCCAGCGTGGGGCAGGTGGCACAAGGAGCCTCAGGGCTCCTCCAGCCCTGTGGGCAGCTCCTGAGGCCAGGGAAGGATGGGAAACACCACGTGCTCAAAACCAGCATTTAATTAAAAAAAAAAACAGATTAAAAATACCGATTAAAAAACGGAAGCAGAGCCCCAAATCCGTGGAGATTCGGGCTGGGCCTAGGAGAGGGCTGCGTTGGCTCGTCTCTGGGCTTTGCGCTCCACCTGGGCACAGTACTTGTCGGGCATTCCAGTGGCTCTGCAGAGGAAAGAATCCATCAGGCTCCCGATGGCTCTGGGACCGTGGCCCCGCAGCAGGTGCCGTTTGCTGAGGATGCAGAGGGAGCTGGGAGGTGGCCCAGGCTGGGACACCAGGAGAGCCCCGGGCTGGGGACAGCGATGGTGCCCAGAGCACTTCAGGTGCCAGCTCCGCTCCCGCAGGATGCTCATCCCATCCATTCCATCCATCCCATCCCATCCCATCCCATCCCATCCCATCCCATCCCATCCCATCCCATCCCATCCCATCCATCCCATCCTGCTCATCCTGCTCATCCCATCCCATCCCCCCCAACCCCAGCCAAACTCTGCTGTGCCACACCCAAACCTCTCCCCGCGGGCATTTTTGGGGACAAAAAGCTGCTTTCCCCCACTGTGTTTTACACCCCTCAGCCCGCCCAGGGCTCCAATTTGGCATCCCCTGCCCTGGAATCCGCGCCGAGGATGCGGAGCAGCGCCCAAAACCGGGGGGTGCCCCCCCGTCCGTGCCACCCCGAGGTGAGTCAGGCTGTGGTCGGCCGGAAACCAGCGAAGCTCGCGGTGCCCCCATTTCCCCGGCTGTAAAAATGCGGATAATGACACATCTGGGGCCGCTCTCCGAGGAGTTAATGACTGCCGGGATTACTCAGGTTCCATGGTGACGCGGGCAGGGGTGGGAGCGCGGCATTAACCAAATGCTGCCGCACTTTGAAGGCGTTCGGGGCCGCGAGAATTCCCTCATTACTGCCCGTGTGTCACCTTTCATCCTCCCCTGGAGAATATGAGCAGAATTCCTGCCTGACGAGCCCCGGGCAGCCGCATCAGGGCAAAGGATTCCAGGACGCGCCGGCAAGAGTGGCCACAGCGGGCTCTAATAAAGGTAATGACAGTGGCCGGTGTTTGGGTGAGCTCGGGGATGTCCAGGGCTGGATTTTCAGGAATTAGCTCGGCACAAACAGTTTCCAGCAAATTAAAAAAAAAAAAAAAAAAATTGGGAAAACAACAGGAGGATGGGGAGGGGAAGGTTGGAGCCAGGCTGGAAGGGTGAGCTGGTCCTAAAAAGTGGACAGGCCCTAAAAAGCTGAGCCAGAGGCAAAAAGTGAGCTGGACCTAAAATCTGAGCCAGGCCCAAAAACTGAATTTGCCCCGAAATCGGAACAAGCCCCAAAATTGGAAGAAGCCCCAAAAACCTGAACCAGTCCCAAAATCTGAACCGGTGGCAAAACCTGAACCAGCCCCAAAAACTGAACTGGACCCAAAAACTGTACCAGACCCAAACACTGAATGAGCCCTAAAAACCTGAACCCATCCTTAAATTGGAATAAGCCCCATAACCCGAACCAGCCCCAAAAACCTGAACCGGTCCCAAAAACTGAACCAGTGGCAAAACCTTAACCAGCCCCAAAAACTGAACTAGACCCAAAAACCGGAACCAACCCTAAAAAGCTGAACCAGTCCTTAAATTGGAATAAGCCCCGTAACCCAAACTGGCCCCAAAAACCTGAATTGGCCCCAAAACCTGAACTGGCCCCAAAACCCCAAACCAGCCCAAAATAGGGAACCGGTGACAAAAACTGAGCTAGTCCCAAAATCTGAAGCAGCCTCAAAACTTGAACTACCCAAAAAATCTAAACCAGCCCCAAAATGAACTGGACCTAAAAACCTAAACCAGTGACAAAAACTGAAACAACCATCAAACCTCAATCAGCCCCAAAACCTGAACTAGCCCTAAAACCTCAATTAGCCCCCCAAACCTAAACCAGCCACAAAGGCTGAACCACCCCCAAAAACCTGAACCAGTCCCAAACCCTGAACCAGTGGCAAAACCTGAACCAGCCTCAAAACTTGAACTACCCAAAAAACCTAAACCAACCCCAAAAACTGAACCAGCCCCAAAAACGGAACTGGACCCAAAAACTGAACTAGACCCAAAAACTGAACTAGACCCAAAACTGAACCCGTCCTTAAATTGGAAGAAGCCCCATAACCCAAACTGGCCCAAAAACCTGAACCAGCCCCCAAAACCCAAACCAGTCCCAAAACCTGAACCAGTGACAAAACCCTGAATCAGCCCCAAACCCTGAATCAGCCCCAAACCCTGAATCAGCTCCAAACCCTGAACCAGCCCCAAAATCCTCCTCCCCTTTTCCCTCTCCCAAAAACCCCAAACCTGACTCATCGGGGACACCTTTTAGGACACCGCAGAGGTTCCAAACAGGAAGCGAAGCCGAACAACTCCAAGGAAAATTTGGGGAGGTCAGAACGAGGCTAAATTGGAGCAGGTTGGGTTAATGCGGGCCCTTAATGAGGTGTTGTAATTAGGGCCGGGGATCCTGAAGTTCAGCCGTGCTCCTAAAGCATCCCCGTGCACAAACACACGGCTCCGCTGCCTCTCGCGGGCATTTTGGGATACAGAGGCAGCACTGGACACATTTTGGGGGTAAAGTACCCCCGGCTCTGCCCTAAAGGAGCTTTTTTGGCTGCCGGGAAGGTTTTCTGGGTCTTTTTTTGGGATTTGTTGAGTTTGGGGATTGTTCAGTTGCGGGTGTTCCATGCTCCTTGGCCACACTGCCCATCCCTGATCCCTGAGGTTTTGGGACAGCGCAGTGACAGCCCCGGGTCCCCAAACCCCCCCAGGGCTCGGGCACAGCCTCCCATGAGCTCCCGGACCAGGTTTTTGGTGATGATTTTGAGGATTTTGGGGTTGTTCCCGAGGGAGGGCAGCACTCGGGGCGAGGCTGTGACATCCCGAAGGATCGCGATGAGGATGGAGCCCGAGAGCTGCGGGACAGGACGGGTTGAGAGACCCCAAATCCCCCCAAATCCTCCCCAAATCCCCCCAAAATCCTCGCCAAATCCTCCCCAGCCTGGGGTTGGGGTGGGAAGGGGGGGTCAGGGAACGGCGGAGCCTCAGCTCCAGCAGCAGCGCGGGCACCGGGAGATGCCCCCTGTGCCCCGCCCGTGGCCACCGGGGGCTGGCGGGGGGTGGCGGGAGGGGGACCCGGGGACAGCTCCAGGAGCCGGGGACAGCGGGGCCGTCCAGCGGCAGCGCTGGGCAGCTCCCAGTGCTCCCAGTCCAGCCTGACTGGGGCTGTCCCTCTGCTGTCCCCAGAGTGCCACCTGCTGAAGGGACACCCGGGCGGCCTCGGGTTCCCGATCCCGGCGTGGCTTCCCCGAGCCCATCCCGGCCGGATCTGCCCCGGCTCTGCGCTGTGCGGGAGCTGATCCCGGGCACGCGCGGCTGCGGGGTTTCCTGGGAATTCTCTTTCCTGCGAATTCTCTTTCCTGGGAATTCTCTTTCCTGGGAATTCTGTTGGGAGCTTTAAATCCTGGTCCCAATCCCATGGCCCGGCACTGCGCCGTTTCCCGGGGCCTCGCTCCCAGAAATAGTCCCGAAGTTTGGCTGTGCTGGCCCCTCTGCAGGGGCTCTCCCACAGCCCGGCCCGCAGATCCCAGAGCAGCTTCCCAAATTCGGGCTGTTGGATGGAAGGGTTTGGCACCGAATCGCCCGGAGGTGACGGCGCCAGTCACCGCAGCCACCCCAGAGCCGGGAACTGCTGGGATTAATTAATTAATCCGGGGAATCCAATTAGGAGATTTTGCTCCAGGTGCCTCCGAGATAAGAGATCCCAAAGCCGCCCGGGGCTCCTTGTGGGAGCGCAGGGAGATGGCAGCGCTCCCAACCTCCCGCCCCACAAGGCAAACCAGCTTCCCAAAGCAGTTGGGAGTGCAGCTAATCCCATTCCAGCTTTCCTTGCTCGCCTCCGGAAACCCCAAACGGGTTTGGCAAAGCATTTGGGGCAGATTTGTGGCCAGGGAAAACAGGGCTGAGCCCTAAAGCCGCCCTGGCCCGGGACAGCACCTGGAAGGGGGGAAAGGAGCGGCAGAAGGGGAAGGACATCCCGAAGGCCAGCCCAGGCTGCAAAGTGTCCCCAAGGGCGCGGGGACAGCGGTCCCTGGGCTCTGCCGGGACAGCGCGGGGACGCGCGGGGCTTTTCCTTCCAGAGGCGCGCAGGGGAAGGAGCTGCCGCTCGCTGTTTGTCCCCTCTCGCTGACAGCCGGCCAAGGGCTCGGGGACGTGCGGCGGTGCCGCCCCGTCGCCACGGGCAGCGATCCCGCAGCTGCCGAGCTCCTCGGCCCGAGCTGGAGCCCGGCAGCAGCGGCAGCGCCCCGAGAGCCCCGGCACGGAGCCGGGGCGGCCGGCGGGGGCCCAGCAGCCCAAGCCACGCCAGCGCTGCCCGGCGCTGCCCGGTAGCCGCCGGTGGCCAAAGGCCCGCAGCCGGCGCTCGCCGAGCGGCGCCTGAGCCCCGGAGCCGCTGCGGAGCCTCCGCCGGGCCCGGCCCTGGGGCGGGCGGGCGGCGCCGGGGGGAGGTGCGGGGAGCGTGGCGGGGAGCGGGGAGCCGGGGCAGGAAGGCCCGGCACTGCGGGAGCGGAGTCCTGGGCTCGGCCACTGCCGCAGGTCGCGGCTGCCATCGCGCTGCGAGGGCCGCCACTGTCCCGGGCTGCGGCGAGCGACGGGGCCGATGTGGCCCAAGCGGCTTTTGTGCTTCTCGCAGGCCTGAGCAACCCACAGCCACGCCTTTTCCCCACACAATTCTCACCTTGCAGCGGCTCTAAAGCTGCGAGAGTCAAAGCCCATGGGGTGGGCGGGACCCTCATGTCCTGGCTGCCCCTGGGGCTGGCCAGAGCAGGGCTGGCCAATGCCCATCCCTGCGCAGTGAGGCTGTGGCGTGGCCTGGCCCCACACTTGGATGGCCACTGGTCCCCAGGATCCCCCCTGCAACAGGGACCCCCCCAGAACCGTTCAAGGGAATCCCCAGAACCGTCATCCCTCAGGTCAAGACCTGCCACCTCCCCCAGCCTGGATATGTCACCCCTGGGAAAGGATCCCCCCAGGACGTGTCACCCCCAGCACAGGGACCTCCCCAGGACAGGACCCCTCTGGATGTGACTCCCCAGGTCAGAACCCGCCCCCGTCTGACTCTCAGCACAAACGGCCTCTTCCTTCTGCTGCCGGAGAGAGAAAGCAAAGGGGTGGGGGGGGGGGCACAGCCGGACACCCCCATCCCCCATTGCCCCCTCAAACTTCCCTGCACCCCCCGCACCCTTTTTTCTCCCTCCTCAATGTCCCCTCAACCCGTTCCCTGCTCAGGAGCTCCCCAGGATCGCTGGGTCAGGGGCTGCTGGGGGTGACAGGAAGATGATGGAAAAAGGGAAAGAAATGGAAATGAAGAGAGGGAAAAGCCCCTGTGGGGCGTGGGGGGCACAGACCCAGAGCCCCTCGGAATCTGCCTGGGATAATCCCCCGGCCACGAGCACCTTGGGGGGCTCTGGGTCTCTGTCCCACTCTGCACTCTGCACCCCACCCTGCACCCACCAAGGGCCCCCAACACGTTAGGAGGAGATGTGACATCGCTTCCTTCCTCTTTGGCCAAAGAGCCTCCACCCAGTGGACAAGGGGCCCCGGCAGCGTGTGACAGCCGGCCCGGGTGGCCGGGGACAGCGGGATGGCCGGGAAGGTGGCGCTGCTCCTGTGGGGTGAGTGCCCCAGGCACGGGCCTGACGCCCCGGGGATGGGCCCTGGTGAGGCAGAGAGCGGTGGGGAGGGGGCAGAGGGGGGCTGCGGGGTGCCCTGAGGTCCCCAAGGCCAGCAGAGCCCGAGCATGGGCATGGACCCCTTAAATGTGACCGGCGTCGTGGGGTGGCTGTGGGGAACAGGGGACAGGAATAAGGGGACAGGAATGTAAGGACGGGGATGTGGGGACGGGCACGATGGGACTGGGCCAGGCGTGAGGACAGGGGCAGGGAGAAAGGGCCAAGCACCAGGGAGATTTGGTGGTGGTGAGAGGAGCCGTGGGGCTGCTGGAGGTGACCTGGGCCAGCACCGGGTGTCGGTCACGTCCCCATGCCTGGAGGGGCCACGGTGTCCCCATGTCCTGCCTCAGCCCAGGGTGACAGAGGTGTCCCCATCCCTGAGACCTCCGTGCCACACCGTTGACCCCGTGGGGACAGTTTGGGGACAGCCCCACACTCCGTGCCCCGGGTGCCGCTGTCCCCGCGCTGCCACCCCCACCCAGCCCTGTCCCTTCTCCCTTCCAGCCCAGACCCTCGGCCTCGCTGGTGAGTCCTCCGGGGGATGCCACGTCCCCGCCCCGCTGTCCCCATCCCGCACTGGCCCTGGCAGGCTGGTGTCCCCTGTCACCCGCAGGCGCCCAGACCACCCAGCTCCTCGTGCAGCCCCCCTGGACGCCGCCGGTGCTGTGGGACCGGGTGACACTGACCTGCCAGGGCTCGGGCACCGCCGCTGCCACCACCTGGTACAAGGACGGGCAGCGCTGGTGGGAGGAGGGACCCGACCGATTCCTTGTCACCGAGAGTGGCACCTACCTGTGTGACAGACCCGGCACCGGGCGCAGCCCCCCCGTGAGCGTCTTAGATGGTGAGGCGGGTTGGGTGTCCCCAGGCTGGCACCCGCGGGGTCCCCGAGGGCTCTGGGTGGGCTCCACTCCATGGGCCACCCCCCCTTACAGCCGCGAGGTGCGCTCCGAGCGGGGGCCGTGCGGAAGAGCAGCGCCCGGCTCCGCATCACGGTGCGCAGTGAGTGCGGGGATGGGTGCGGGGAGCCCCAACAGCCGCCACGGGTCCCTCAGTCCTGCCTGGGAACCCCCATGCTTTCCAGACACCATTTCCGGTGCCCCCGCACCCCTCCCTGGCGTGACCCATCTGCGACATCTCACCCATCCCACTCTCACCCCCCCATCCCTGCGCCCCTCTCCCTGTGCCAGCCCCTCCCCCCGGCCTCAGCCCTGCATCTCCCCCAGGAGTGCCCGTGGCCAATGCCACCATCAGCCCCGGTGCCCTGGCACAGCCGGTGCGCGCAGGTGACCCCGTGACCCTGCGCTGCTCGGTGCAGGTGGGCTCAGCCCCTGTCACCTTCACCTGGCTGCACAACGGCAGCGAGGTGGCCCGGGGTCCCCTCCTGGAGCTCGAGGACGTCCATGTGGGACATTCCGGCACCTACCAGTGCGTGGCCACCAACCAGCTGGGACAGGACGGGCACCGCGTCTTCCGGGCGCTCAGCCCCGAACTGGCACTGACGGTGACACCGCGGGCACACTGGGACACAGGTGGGCTCACTCGGGGTCATTGGGATTGCAGCACCCCCGCAGTGACAGGTGACCCTGATGTGTCCCCCTCTGTCCCCAGCAGTGGCCGCAGGGGTCGGTGGTTCCCTGCTGTTCCTGGTCCTGCTCCTGGGTGTCATTGTGGGCTGGCACCGGTGGCATCGCCTGGGTGGGTAACAATGGGGGTGTCGGGGATCCTGAGGGCGGTGGGAAACCCCCCAGAATTGGGGAGGGAATGGGGTGACACCCAGAGTTTGTGACTTGGGGGTGGATGAGCCCCCTCTGACCCCAGCTCAGGGTTCTGGGGGCTTTGGGGTGCCGTTGGGATGTTGGGGGCACTTTCAGGGCTTTTGGGGCAGTTTGGGGGATCCCCCTCCCTCCCGGCCTTGGGGCTCTGGGGGCTCAGGGGTTCTGGAACACCAGGGTGGTTCAGAGCTTCTTGGGGCGCATAGGGGATGCTTGGGGATTCTGGGTGGACTCAGGGGTCCCGAGGGTTTTTAGGGGCCCCAGGGACGCCGCAGTCACCCCACACATTTTCTTTGCAGCCGCCAGGAAGCACCAGGAAAGGTGAGTGGGGGGCTCCAGTCCTGAGCTCAATTTTACCTCCACCCCATAAACCCCCCAAACCACAACCCCCCCCCTTTATCCCCGCAGGGCCTCCCCAGAGCCCCCGCCCGCCCCAGAGGAGGGGTAGGTGCTGTACACCCTCGTTGGGAGCACCCGGAATGCAGGGGGTGAGTACGGGGCTGGGGACAGGGACACGTCACCCACGCGTGTCACCCCCACCTTGATCCCCCCACCGGTGTCTCTTGCAGGGACCCCCCGCATCACTGTCCCCAAGGAACCCCAGGTGACCTACACGGAGCTGCTGGGACCCCACAGGCAACTGTGGGAGCCCAGTGATATTTAAGCGATCATGCTGTGACTCTGCGGGGGAACTGGGGGGCACTGAGGACCCCAACCACGGGCACCCACGTTTGTGTGCTTCCCCTAAAAACTGCCCCTCCCCTCCCAGTGGAGGCACAAAAGACAAAGATCCCAAAGGGCTGAGAGAAGAACAATTTCCGGCAAATTGCACTGAGAGAAGGAAACCAACAGCAACAGCACCAAGATTCCGAATCCAAAGGGTCACAAAAGGAACGATGTCCAGGGAAAGCCCCCGACAAGGAACAAACCCCAAACGCTTCCCCCGGCACGTTTCCTCCACCAGCAGGAACCTGGCAGGGCCCTGGACCTTCCTTGCTTTGATGGCCAAAGCGGCCTTTAGGAGGCTCTGGATTCTCTTGGCCCCTTTCCCAAACCCTCCTCTGCCGTGCTCCCCCACACCATGATGTCACCAGGGCTCTGGGGGTGTTCCCGAGCCTCCCCCTTTCCCAGGGCAGTCGGGATCAGCCCATGGCACAGGGTGGGACTGTGTCAGAGGCAGGAAATGATTGATGTCTTGAGACATTTTGGAACACCCGTGTCTTGACCCTTAGTTCTCTTGGAATCCACTGAAATCCAGGAGCTGGTAGCTCTATGTGTGTTTTTCTACATCTTTTCTTTCTATCTTCTTCTAATCCTCTGTTCACGGAACATTTTGGGTGATGCAACATCAAAATGGTTTAAAGCTTTCTAGGTTAAATGGTCTAAGTTAATGCTATGGTCAGTGTTTTATGGTGTACTAAATTTTTTTGCCAAAGTTCGTTGTTTTTCTGTGTTTGTGTATTTTTGACCTCTTGAGAATATCTGGCTGATATTTCTCCCACGCGCCAACCCAGAGAAAAATAACATCTTGGTTTAAAAGGCAAATGTCTGCCACGGAAGGCGGGAACCTTCCTGCAATAGAAAGAAGACCCCTCCCTCCAAATTATTATAACTTCAAAATTTATGGGACTTTCAGGAAAATATGTAGGAAAAGGAATAGAAACTCTTTGCTAGAAAATAAATAGAACAGAACAGAAAAAACCCACAAGACAGGAACAGAAGCTTCCAACCTCTGAAGTGCTGTTTTTGCTTATTTGGTGCAGTTGTTGCCATGGCCAGCAGGGGGCGCTGCAGGGCTCACTGTAGCGGGTTGAGTTCAAAACCGGGCGGAAACACCAATTAAATGTAGTGGTTTTGGTTCAAAATATTCATTACTTACTTATTTTCCTTCTGTGAGATAAGAATTAGGAGAAAAGCAAAGCAGGCACAAACCTTAAACAGTTGCAGTACAATGAAAGAATTTTATTACTAATAGAATTAAAAGTAAAGAGACAATAACAAAACAAAATTAAAGCAAATCCCCCCCCCCACCCGCCTCCAGCACTTCTCTCCTTTTACCCAGCTCACACAAGGGATAACAGAACATGGGATGTTAGTCAGTGTTCCAGTTTTTGAAAAGTCTCTCTCTTATGCTTAAGGGAAAAAAGGGTTTTTCCTTCAGTTGCACATGGTTCCCAAACTGCCACTAACAGCAGATCCGCCCAGAAACAAACAATCTGCTGTGTGTAGAACATCTCTCCCATGAAAAATCTCACAATTCCTTCACACTACAAAACATGGGCCATCACATGGGGTTATTCATCTATTTAAGGATGAGTTCTTTTGGCCTGCACACAAAGGCTTTTTCTTTGCCACAAGTCTCTAGCAGCCTCTTACTACTTCTATATAGCCTGGCATAGGCATTCTTCACAATCTTCACAGGCACACGAAGATACTCCATCCCCCCATGTTCTTCAAATGGATTAAAGAGACAAACAGTTTGTGGTATTACAGTTTCTTACCACGGCATGCAAGAAGGTTTCTTTTAAGCTTCGCGCCAGAATCGTGGCACCGCCCTCTTTTCTCCCGTCGCCATGCTCATCTCCGTCCCACGTGACTCACTTCTCTTTTCTCTCTGACTCTGAAGCTGCCATGCTGAAGAGTGTTCTTGTTCAGCCTTTACGGTGGGGAAAGCCTCGCTCCCTTTGTG
Source organism: Coloeus monedula (assembly GCF_965178545.1). Classification (NCBI taxonomy): domain Eukaryota; kingdom Metazoa; phylum Chordata; class Aves; order Passeriformes; family Corvidae; genus Coloeus; species Coloeus monedula. The sequence goes on along the minus strand of NC_138809.1, from coordinate 1,911,615 downwards.
CTGCTGGCTGCGTGGTGTCTTCTTCAGTTCAGCACGAAGTGTGCTGGCTGCAGACAGGAGGCTCTGCCGGCTCCTGTTGACTCCGCCGGCTCCGCATGGAGAGGAGAGGGACCCGCCGGTCCCCAGAAGCCGCGCTAGATGGGTCCAGCTGTGAGCAGTCCATGGCTGGTTTTAGCTGCCTGTGGCTCTAAGGCAGTCCCCCCCAGCCACCCAGGGTCCGTGCCGCAGCGTTGGGAAAGGGGGAAAGGGGCAGTGGCCCCGGCCCGGCCTGGCGGGGCCGGGAGGCTCGGAGCCCCCCCCCACCTCCCAGCAAGCAAGCTCCGACAAAAAGGGGAAGTCCCGCCTTTCTGTGCGGTTTAAATATGTAAATTGTGAGAAGCGTAATTGGTCTTAAAGACTGTCCATCAACTCAGGGTCAACCCAATACACTCACTCACAGTCAGCAGGGGGCGGTGCAGGGATCACTCAAAGCCAGCAGGGGGCGCTGCAGTGGCTCACTCACAGCCAGCAGGGGGCGCTGCAGGGATCACTCACAGCCAGCAGGGGGCGCTGCAGGGATCACGCCCGGCCAGCAGGGGGCGCTGCAGGGATCACTCACAGCCAGCAGGGGGCGCCCCGGTGCGAGCTCGAACCCCTCAGGGGCGATGGCGGCCTCGGACGGGAGGGAGGAGGGGAAATCGCTCCTTTTGCAAACTCACGGGCACCAATCGGTCCCGGCACCACCAGCGGCAGCGGGCAGAAGCGGCCAAGGCAGCATAGCAGTCAGTGTCCCGGGGCCAGGCACACACCCTGCGTACCACCCGCGACCGCTCTCCCCGATCCCAAAGGGAAGGAAGGCAGCACCCAGCCCCAGCCCAGTCTCGGGTCCACAATACCCCTAAACGCCCAGCTTTTCACTCCCTTTCCATCCTTCAGCCCCGCCACAGCAGCTTTGGGAATGCTGAATTCCCCACGGATGTTGGACAAAGCAGGTGCTCGATGCTGAGTCTGCCAGGGCTCCTCAGGGGGCTCCACAGCACGTTTGGAATTCCTGCTCTTCCTGGGCCACTGCTGGTCCTGACACAGCAGCCATAGGAGGAGGAGGAGGAGGAGGAGAGGAGGGTGAGGAGAGGAGAGCAGAGCCACAGCCCCAAGGGCCCTGAAGCTGCAGCTGCAGCACAGGGACAGCGCGGGCTGGGAGCAGTGGCTTGGGAGGTCAAAACGGGGCTGAATTGGAGCTGCTCGGGTCAATGCCCGCGTTGTGCTCTGGGTGCTGCAGACCCTTAATGAGGTGCTGCAGACCCTTAATGAGGTGCTACAATTAGAGCTGGAGTTCCTAAAGTTCAGCCGTGCTCCTAAAGCATCCCTGTGCACAAACACATGGCTCCGCTGCCTCTTGCAGGCATTTTGGGATCCTGAGGCAGCACTGGACACATTTTGAGGGACAGGTGCCCTCAGCTGTGGCCTGAAGGAGCTGTTTTGGCTGCCGGGAAGGTTGTGTGGTGCTCACTGCAGGTGTTGGGGATGATTGAGCGCCTCTGCCATGTGGCCGGTGCTTGGCGCTGGGCGGCCGGGAAGGCCGAGCTGGAGCAGCGGCTGAGGCGGGAGCGGCTGGAGCAGGCGGCCCACGGGAGCAGCAGCTGGCCATGCCGGTGGAGCAGGACCACCGGGAATTCCACAGGGTGCTCAGGTGAGGCACAGGGGGTCGGGGGGCACTGGGTGGGAGGGGCCGGGATGGAGGGACCGGGAGCCCACAGGGGAGCCCCGAGGGGGGAGGGACCGAAATGGCCGAGGGGAGACCCCGGGATGGCGGGGGAGCAGAGACCCCGGCGTGGAGCCTGCGGAAAGGAGGGACTGCAATGGTGGTCCCAGAGCACTGGGAAGGGGCCCGGCTGCCATCGAGCTGCGGGTGCCGGGACTGTCACGGGGTGTCTGAAGCGACTGTGACAGCGCCTCCGAAGCCACTGTCGCGATGTGTGGGGACTGACTGTTGCCATGGCAACGCCTCCCACAGATCCTGGAACTAGAGGCGTGTGCTGGAACAGGCCAGAGTATTGGGCCTGGAGCCACCCTGAGCTGGGAAGGGCAAATCCAAGGCATGGCAGAAATACAACTGCAGCAGCCAAGAGGAGCCAGAGGGCTGGGAGAGGAACAGCCCTGCAGGCAGCGAGTGCAGGAGGAGGGAGTGGCACGAGGGGCTGCAGGTGCTGGAGCGGGTATTTCAGGGAGCCCAAAGGGCATTGCTGGGCTTTGGCAGAGCTGCTGTGGAGACAGAGGCAATTCCACAGCTCAATCCCTGGCCTGGGCTCTCCCACCACCCTTCTGCTGTGGGGCTGCTGAGGATGCACGAACAACAGGGAGCTACGGCCACCACAACAGGGCCCCGTCGGCAACACGGCACTGACCAGGACTGCGGGAGCCCATCCCTGGGATGAGCCATGACCTGGAGAGCTGGGAGTGCTCAGGCAGACCTGCTGAGCCTTCAAGAGCCCCACATGGCCAGAGCATGAGTCCAGTGAAGAGTGGCCACTGACAGGGACTGGGGGGGCCTGAACCAAGTGCCAGCCCCACTGAGAGCGGCTGTGCCAGACATGCCCGAACTCCAGGGCGAGCTGGAGTCCGAGACAGCCAAGTGGTGCCAGCATGGACATTGGCAATGCCTTTGTCCCCATTCCTGTGGCAGCAGAGGGCAGGCATCAGTTTGCCCTGACCTGGAGGGGCGTCCAGAGCCCCTGGAACTGACTGGAAACACAGCCCCACCCTGTGCCATGGGCTGATCCCGACTGCCCTGGGAAAGGGGGAGGCTCTGGAACACCCCCAGGGCCTTGGTGACATCATGGTGTGGGGGAGCACAGCAGAGGAGGGTTTGGGAAAGGGGCCAAGCGAATCCAGAGCCTCCTAAAGGCCGCTTTGGCCATCAAAGCAAGGAAGGTCCAGGGCCCTGCCAGGTTCCTGCTGGTGGAGGAAACGTGCCGGGGGAAGCGTTTGGGGTTTGTTCCTTGTTGGGGGCTTTCCCTGGACATCGTTCCTTTTGTGACCCTTTGGATTCGGAATCTTGGTGCTGTTGCTGTTGGTTTCCTTCTCTCAGTGCCGTTTGCAGGAAATTGTTCTTCTCTCAGCCCTTTGGGATCTTTGCCTTTTGTGCCTCCACTGGGAGGGCGAGGGAGCAGCAGCCCCTGGTTTTCAGTGGCAGCCCAAAATTGGAGAATCCCATTCCTAAAGCCTGACAGATCTGAACAAACAAACACCAATTCTGCCAGTTTAACCAAAAAGCTGCATTTTGGTGTCAATGACAGGGAAAGGGGTCCTGTGTCCCCCTGGCACTGGGAGGACAGGTGGGGAGGCATGGGTGTCCTGGGAGTACTGGGAGGGGGAATGCAGAGGCACTGGGAGTACAGTGGGACTGGGAGATAGAATGGGGAACATCTGGATGTACTGGGAGCAATAGAGAAGTACTGGGAACAAGATCAAGCAGCTCTTGGGGGTTGTGGGAGCAGTGGGAGGGAGAATGGGAGGTACTGGGGACACTGGGAAGGGGAGCAGAGAGCCTCACATGGTACTGGGAGTACTGTGGGGAGCGGAATGTGGAAGTCGCTGAGGTACTGGGAGTACTGGGATGGGGAGTGGGGAACCACTGGGGGTACTGGAAGTGGGACAGAGGAACCCCTCCTGGTACTGGAAGGAGGAATGGGAAGCACTGGCCACCCTATGCAGCTCCCCTCCCCCAGCTTGTGACCACCTTCCCAGACAGGTTGGGAAACCACTGAAACTGAGGGGGAATGGGGGATCCAGTGCCCCCAGTGCCCCTTTAGTGGCCCCAGAATCACATCTTGTTGTCCCTGATGTCACTGGGTTCCCACGGCCGTGTGTGGGCTCCTGGCAGCTCTGCATAGGTCACCTGGAGGTCCTGGGGTGGGGTGGTGCAGAGGGATTCTTTGAGAGATACTGGTTGTGGGTACCTGGGTGGGGGGGTGACACCCATGGGTGACGTGTACCCATCCCTCCCCTGTACTCACCCCCTGCCCGCCCAGTGCCTACAATGTGGGTGTACAGCACCTCCCCCTCTTGCCAGGGGCCTGGAGGCTCCGGGGGGGCCCTGCAGGACAAAAGGGGTGTGAAGGGTATCTGCAGAGGAGGGAAAAGGCGGTCCATGGCCACAGCCCCCCACTCACCTGTCCTGGGGCTTCCTGGCTGCTGCAAGGAAAGGTGGAGGGATGACTGTGGGGTCCCCAGGGCTCCTGAACCCTCCTTGGACCCTGGGTCATCCAACCCCCCATAGGACTCCTGATTCCCTCCAGGACCTCCAAACACCCCCAAAGCCCCCAGAACCCTGAACCACCCGGGTACCGCTGACTTCCCTGTGACCTCTGAGCTCCCACAAGCCCAACCCCGACAGGGAGATCCACCGCCCCCCCCCAACTCCCCCAGAATCCCTGAAGAGCCCTCAACATCCCTGTAAAACCCTCCAAGACCACCTCAAAGACCCCAGCAGCTCCCAGTGCCACGTCAATATTCCTCAAGGCTCCCCCCGGGGATGATCCAGGAGTCCCTGAAGACCCCTCCAAAGATCCCAGCAGTCAGAGCCAAGGTCACTGGGGCTCAGTCCCCACCATGTCAGGGGCTGTGGGTGCCACCCCATGGCCCCCCAGTCTTGGGGCCTCTCTCCAAACCAAGGAGCCCCATCCACCCCCATTGTCACCCACCCTTGTGTTGTCACGACTGACAGCTCATGGTGACTCCCAGCAGCAGGACCAGGAACAACAGGGACGCAGCAACCCCTGCAGCCACTGCTGGGGAATGAGGGGTTCTGTGCGTGCTTCCACCTGGAGACAGAAGGTCCTCATCACCCAGGACTGTGACCCATGGTGGCAGCAGCTGTCACGCAGAGTGGGTTGGGATGGGGATGTGATGGATGGGATGGGTGAGATGAGGCCTGCCGTGACTGGTGGGCCCCCCATTCCCGCACTCACTGTGCACCATGATTCGGAGCCGGGCGCTGCTCTTCCGCACGGCCCCCGCTCGGAGCGCACCTGGCAGCTGTAATTCCCCGAGTGGGAGACCCCCACGGCGGGCAGCAGGAGCTGCGGGGACCCCTGCGGGCCCCCCACCAACCGCCCGTCCCGGTAGAAGAGGTGCAGGAGGGGAGCTCGGGGCCGCAGGGAGCTGGGGGTGCTGAGGCAGCTGAGATTGAGGGGGGACCCCTCGGTGGGCTCGGGGGGACCCTCCAGCACCGGCACCGGGAACAGCTCTGGGAAGGAGATGGGGTGGGGGCGGTCACCCCGATCCAGCAGGGGAGGGGATGCTGAGGTGAGGGATTGTGGGGATCTCACTGTGCAGTATCGGCAGGGGGACGCGGTGATGCACAACCTGCTGGGGATGAGAGTGGGGGTATCAGAGTATTTGGGGTGGCGGCCGTGGGGGTGCTCACCGTGCAGTGTCACAGTCACTGGCACTGACTCCAGCCGGTTGGTTCCCATTTGGCAATTGCAGCGGTAGCGGCCACTGTGGTGCAGCTGCAGGGGAGACAGGGACAACTCTGTCCCATTGAGGGGCCCCCCCAAATCCTTCTCATCCTGGTAAAATCGCACCCTGGTGACTGGCTTGTTTTGCCAACACCGGCAGCGCAGTGTCACCGTGTCACCCTCCAGCAGTGCCCGCGCCGGCACCTGCAACACCAGCCGGTCTGGGGGACAGGAGGGTCTCATCACACTGAGGGGCTCGAGACAGGTCCCAGGTGGGTCCCCACGGCACCGGGGACCTCTGGGGGGAGTCTCCATTGCGTTGGAGGATTCCAGGAAAACCAGGGGTAACCCCATGGCACTGTTGTCGCCATGAGGATCCCATTGCACTGGGACGCAATGGGGTGCACTGGGATGCACAGGCATGTCCCTGAATGCCGGGGACAGGCTCTCACAACATGAGGGGCGTGAAGCCACCCACGGAGTGGAGCACACCCAGACACACTGGGGACTACGCTGATCATTAATGATCCCCCCTCACAATTGGAGATGCTCACAGAGGGGGCTGCGCCCGGTGCCGGGTCTGTCACACTGGTAGGTGCCACTCTCAGTGACAACGAATCGGTCGGGTCCCTGCAGCTGCCAGCGCTGCCCGTCCTTGTACCAGGTGGTGGCAGCGGCGGTGCCCGAGCCCTGGCAGGTCAGTGTCACCCGGTCCCACAGCACCGGTGGCGTCCAGGGGGGCTGCACGAGGAGCTGGGTGGTCTGGGCGCCTGCGGGTGACAGGGGACACCAGCCTGCCAGGGCCAGCACGGGATGGGGACAGCGGGGCGGGGACGTGGCATCCCCCCGAGGACTCACCAGCGAGGCCGAGGGTCTGGGCTGGAAGGGAGAAGGGACAGGGCTGGGTGGGGGTGGCACCGTGGGAACGGCAGCACCCGGGGCATGGAGTGTGGGGCTGTCCCCAAACTGTCCCCACGGGGTCACTGGTTTAGCACGGAGGTCTTGAGGACAGGGACACCTCTGTCACCCTGGGCTGAGGCAGGACATGGGGACACTGTGGACACCCCATGCTTGTACAAGTCACCTCCACCCACCCCACAGCACCTGTCCCCACGGCCACATCCCCACGGCCCTCTGCCCATGATCCCATCCCAATGGCACCTGGCCTCGTGGCCCATCCTGATGGTGCTTGGCCCTTGTCCCTGTCCCTGCATCCCTGTCCCCCTGGCCCTGTCCCCACAGCTGCCCCAGCCCTAAGGTTCCTTTTGCTACATCCCACTCCCTCCATTCCTCTCCCCTTGTTCCTGTCCCTACAGCTGCACCACGACTCCGGTCACATTTAGGGGGTCCATGCCCATGCTCGGGCTCTGCTGGCACTGGGGACCTCAGGGCACCCCGCAGCCCCCCTCTGCCCCCTCCCCACCGCTCTCTGCCTCACCAGGGCCTATCCCTGGGGCCATCAGGCCCATGCCCGGGGCACTCACCCCACAGGAGCAGCACCACCTTCCTGGCCATCCCGCTGTCCCCGGCCACCCGGGCTGGCTGTCACATGCTGCCGGGGCCACCTGTCCCCTGGGTGGTGGGCAGGAAGCAAGGTCACGTCTCGTCCCCACGTGTTGGTGGCCCTTGGTGGGGGCAGGGTGTTGCAGGGTGGGGGTAGGGTGGAGACACAGCAGGGGACAGGCTGGGGACATGGTGGGACATGGTGTTCCCAGGAGTGGGGGGCTCAGGGCATGTGGGGATCTCAGGATGGGTGTCCCAGGGGAATGGGGAGAGAGGGGAAGTGACAGGGAGTGTCTGTCTGGGGAATGGGGTCCCCATGTGTCAGGTGGTCCCCAGGATGGGGGTACTGGGAGGGAATGAGGGTGACAAAGGGGTTGGGGGGAAGGGGATGGAGATGCTGGGCAACAGGAGACCCAGGATGGGGCACCTAGAAAAGGGGACACAGGGAATGGGGCTGCCATGGTCAGGTTCGCAGGGGAATGGGGGTCCCAGGGATGGGCAGTGCCTGGGGGCGTTCATGGGTCACAGCTCCTTCACCGGGTGCCTCAGATTTTGGGGTGACTCAGGGCCCAGCACGGCCCCCCCGGGGCGCTCATTACCTGGGGCGGCATCACAGGGGGGTCCTGGGTAGCTCCGGTTCTGTGTCCCCCCCACCCTTTGGCTTTTTCCTCTTTATTTCTCTTTTGTCCTTCATTTCCTCACGGTTGGGCCACGCTGCCTCACCCCCCAGTGTGCGGCTCAGTGATCCTGGGGAGCTCCTGAGCAGGGAATGGGTTGGGGGGACCATTTGCAGGGGGAATAGGGGGTGTGGGGCACAGAGAGGGGTGGGGGGCAGTGGGGGATGGAGGGGTCCGGCTGTGCCCCTCAACACTTTCACTTTCTCTCTCCAGCAGCAGAAGGAAGAGGCCATTTGTGCTGAGAGTCAGATGGGGGGCGGGTTCTGCCCTGGGGGGGCACATCCAGAGGGGTCCTGTCCTGGGTGGGTTCCTGTTCTGGGGGTGACACGTCCTGGGGGGATCCTGTCCCAGGGCTGCCCCATCCCGGCTGCCAGGGGGGTCCTGTCCTGGGGGATGGCGGTGCTGGGGGTGTCTCTGGACACATTCCTTGGGGGGGGTCCCTCTCCCCGTGGTGGCACATCCTGGGGACGCCTGTCCTGGTAGGGCCCTGCCAGCTCCCACTATCTCCAGTTGGGCACTGTGACCTCTGGAGGGCACAAATTTGGGGCTGCCCTGTCCCTTCTATGTCCCGTCCCCTTGATGATCCCCTCCACTCTGGGAGCCCCCAATCCCCCTTTGGGATCCCCCAAGGTGCAGCCCCTCTTCCCCATCCTGCAGCCCCCTGTCTTGGTTTGAAAGACAGGTATCTGCTAAGGAAGGCAGGAGCCTCCCTTGGAATGGCTGATGCGACCCCCCTCCCCTCCGAGTTATGATAAGTTTTAAAACAAGGGGCTTTAATGCAAAGATGTGGGAAATAGGAATAACAGTTCTTTACTATTATATATATAACCAGTCAAACAAACAACAATAACTATGGCAGTAACAGCAAACAATCACAAACCCAGTCCCAGCCTTCTCAGCTGTCGGGCCCTTCCCCTCGGGTGCAGTTCCGCTCGCAGCCGGCAGGGGCGCTGGCGGCTCCTGGTGAGCAGGGCAGGTGCGATGGTTCCCCCGCGGCTGCAGGGGGCGCTCCGGAGCGAGCTCAGGGAGCACGCGGCACTGGTGCCCTGGGATCCCGGGAGGGATGGAACAAAGGCTTCACAAACCCCTGGGCAGCTGATCCCGGTGTCTGGCTGGACCCTCGGGAACAGCAGGCTGGGACAGCAGGCTGGAATGGCAGGTCGAGCACCAATCCCGGCTGGCAGTCGAGATGTATCCAAACGGGGAAACCCCTGGAGGGCTGGGCAGGCAGGGCAAGCAGGGCTACAGCGTAGCAAAGCCTCGAAGCAACGGCCGGGGCAGGCTGGGGCAGGCCGGCACCCAGCAGGGCAGGGAAGGTGGGCTTGGGATCCCGGGGTTTCTCTGGCAGAAGGAAAAGCAGCCGAAGAGAGCAGCCTCCCTCTCCATCCAAACGTCGGGGACCAGCTGCCTGCACACCCAGGTGAAACAAAAAGTAGCCAGGTGCACCCCACCCTGACTGGCCAGGTCTTTTGTTTTTTTTAATTACCCAGCCATTTCTCTCCCTAGCAACATGTATGGGGAAAATTCCTTTAACAGAAAAAACCCCCAGGAGAGCTCCTAAAACCCCAACATTATCCACCCTGAATTTTTCCCACACTATCCTGTTACATGAAACTTAACCCTTTGAACCATATAAATACATGCATCACCCAAATTATATACATATATACATGCTGATACTGATACAAGTACAGAGCCATGGGTAGTTCACCCTAAAACAAGGTCCCCTTGAGGTATGCATCGGGTCTCTCCATCCTTTTGCATTACCCACCAGGTGCAACCTGCTCCCTGAGCAAAAACAACCCCACGGATGAGTCTGTCTTTTCTCGAGACAGAATTAACCCAAACAGTTTTTCCAAGCATACCTCTCACGTGCACCACTGGAACCTTATCCCCGTCTGTTGTTTGTAGGGGTTTGGATTGGGCAGGGCCTGCTCGGCTGGTGGAGCCTCGGGTGTTAACTAACCATCTTCTCCTTCAGTAGCCTGTGCAACTTGTCGTGTGGGGCTCCATACAGCGGCTTTCCATCTCCAGCTAGCCCCTACAATTCGGCAGGAACCATCAGTGAAGAGAGTGTATTGTCTTTCACTCTCTGGTAGCTCGTTATATGGTGGGGCTTCTTCGGCATGTGTCACCTGCTCCTCTTCTTCTTCAGGAGATAACCCAAAAGTCTCACCTTCCGACCAGTTTGTAATTATTTCCAAGATCCCAGGGCGATTCGGGTTTCCAATTCAGGTGTGCTGTGTGATGAGGGTGATCCATTTGCTCCAAGTAGCATCGGTGGCGTGATGCGTGGAAGGAACCTTTCCCTTGAACATCCACCCCAGCACCGGTAGTCGGGGTGCCAGGAGGAGTTGTGCCTCAGTGCCGATTACTTCTGAGGCAGCTTGGACTCCTTCATAAGCTGCCAAGATTTCTTTCTCTGTGGGAGTGTAGTTGGCTTCGGACCCTCTGTAGCTTCGGCTCCAGAATCCCAGTGGTCGGCCCCGAGTCTCACCAGGTACCTTCTGCCAGAGGCTCCAGGACAGACCATTGTTCCCGGCTGCAGAGTAGAGCATGTTCTTCACCTCTGGTCCTGTCCTGACTGGGCCAAGGGCTACGGCGTGAGCAATTTCCTGCTTGATCTGGGCGAAGGCTTGCTGCTGTTCAGGGCCCCAGTGGAAATCGTTCTTCTTGCGGGTAACCAGGTAGAGAGGGCTCACGATCTGGCCATACTCGGGAATGTGCATCCTCCAGAAACCTATAGCACCTAGGAAAGCTGGTGTTTCCTTCTTGTTGGTCAATGGAGGCATTGCTGTGATTTTATTGATGACCTCGGTGGGAATCTGACGCCATCCATCTTGCCACTTTACTCCCAGGAACTGGATCTCTCGGGCAGGTCCCTTGACTTTGCTCTTCTTGATGGTGAAACCAGCTTCCTGGAGAATTTGGATGATTTTCTCTCCTTTCTCAAATACCTCTGATGCCGTGTTCCCCCACACAAGGATGCCATCAATGTACTGCAAATGTTCTGGAGCCTCACCCTTTTCCAGTGCAGTCTGGATCAGTCCATGGCAGATGGTGGGACTGTGCTTTCACCCCTGGGGCAGTCGGTTCCAGGTGTACTGCACGCCCCTCCAGGTGAAGGCAAACTGAGGCTTGCACTCTGCTGCCAGAGGAATGGAGAAATGCATTGGCAATGTCAATAGTGGCATAGCACTTCTCTGCTTTGGACTCCAGCTCGTACTGGAGCTCCAACATGTCCGGCACAGCAGACGTTAAATGGTGGAGTCACTTCATTCAAGGCATGATAGTCCACAGTCAATCTCCATTCCCCGTCAGACTTGCGCACAGGCCAGATGGGGCTGTTGAAGGGTGAGTGGGTCTTGCTGACCACCCCTTGGCTCTCCAGCTCGCGGATCATCTTGTGGATGGGGATCACAGCATCTCGAGTTGTCCGATACTGCCGGCGGTGCACTGTCGAGGTGGCAATTGGCACTCGTTGCTCTTCCACTTTCAGGAGCCCAACTACAGAAAGATTTTCTGATAGTCCAGGCAGGGTGTTCAATTGCCTAATGCCCTCTGCCTCCACAGCAGCAATCCCAAATGCCCACCTGAGTCCTTTTGGGTCTTTGTAATAGCCATTCCAGAGGAAGTCTATGCCCAGAATACACGGGGCCTCTGGGCCGGTCACAATCGGATGCTTTTGCCACTCCTTCCCAGTCAGGCTCACCTCAGCTTCCAACAGGGTCAACTGCTGTGATCCCCCGGTCACCCTAGCGATGGATACGGGTTCTGCGCCCACATGTCCCGATGGCATTAAAGTACACTGTGCCCCAGTATCAACCAATGCATCATATTTCTGTGGCTCTGATGTGTCAGGCCATCGAATCCACACCGTCCAGAAAACTCGGTTCTTCAGTGCCTCTTCCTGGCTAGAGGCAGGGCCCCCCTAGCTCTGGTTATCATTCTTTCCCTGGGTGTACATGCTCGAGGTACCTTCAAGGGGATCCGACATATCATCCTCCCTTCTGTAATACCTGGCAGCTTGGTAACGGGAGGCTGAGGCTGCTTTCACCTTAGTGGAACCCCCTCGGTTAGTGCCTCCCTCCTTGAGTTCACGCACCCGCGCTGCCAGGACAGAAGTGGATTTCCCATCCCACCTTCTCATGTCTTCCCCATGCTCATACAGGAAAAACTGTGGGAGACAGAGGAGTAGAAACTCCTGCAACTAAAGGAGGCTTTGATTTACAACCCTGGAAGAGACTAGGTCTGGCTTAATTGACAGAGATTTGTGGACTTTAAGCAAAAGCATTACAAACTTGTGGTTCTATCATTATAAGTAGAATTGTACACCGGGTGTTTTGGTGAAGGGTTTTAAAATATAATAGTGTGATTTTATATAGTTTAAGTTAAGAATGTAGATGGTATAAGAGAGACATCTGTGTGTACGTGACATGAGAAGTTATTGGTCAAGACATAGCTGCATTGCAGTGAGAAATGCCACAGGTGATAGGCCATTAATCTAAAACAAAGTGTCGTTTTAAGTATCTATTGGATTAGAAAGTTATAAATTACGATGTAACCCTAAATCTTGTGACTAGTCGCCATTATTCGGAGGTGTTGTAAAATCTCACGCCTCGACTGATGCGTTTGTTATTTTAAACAATAAATTCATGTAGTTGCATAGTCCCATCCCTTAAAGTTGTTTTCCTCCAACACGTGAAGCGCAGGAAACGGACAAGTGGTGCCTGGTGTGCGGCGGATTTACGGCGCAGAGGTCCGAGTAGGATGAAGAGGATTCCCCCGGTCGACGTGAGTTAGCCGAACCCTGAAACGAAGGGTGATCCGGCGAGAGCTGAAGCTGAAAGGAAGCTTAAACGGAGGGTTGCGGGCCGATTTCTCCAAAGCACGCCGGTAGGAGAACTATCTTCAACGTTGAGTGGAGGCAGGGGCCGGGGAGGTTAAGAGATGGGTGAGAATATTTCAAAAGAACAAAGGGATGTTTATAATAAGTTAGATGCCTTGCTGAAGTTACATTCTGAGCCTCTTCCCAGCAAAGAAGTGAAAGATTTATTGCTTTGGGTTTTCCGTAATTGCCCTGACGTTGATTTTGACCTTCTTCTTACTAAATCAGTTTGGGATGATATTGCAACTAGACTTTATGATCTCGCTTCAAAACGCGATAAGGCGGCGGCTATGTTAATCCCTGCTTGCCAGGTGGTGATAGAATTGTTGAACAGCTCAGTGATTAATGGCGGCTCTGAAATTTTAACTGTGCCACGGGCTCCCTCACAGTCACCCCCTCCGGCCACTTCTGATATTGCACCCAAAAGGGGGGGTGGTGAAGAAAAGAGGGGGGAGCCCTTGGAAGTGACGTATGGTGCCAGAGGGCGGGAGGCCCCGGAAATTACATCTCAGGAAATGACATCTTTGGAAGTGATGAAAGCAAAGATGGATGCCCCCATGACAGCTCGGAGGGTTGCCGGAAGCACAGCACATGTGCAAACTCAGGATGAGTGTTTACCATCAGTGGATGAATCTAATTTAAGCCTTCAAGATATGAATAGGCTTTCCTCTGCCGATAAGCAGAGAGAGATAAATCTAAGAGAAAAGCCTGTTTTAACAAATTGGAATGTTATACATCGGGAGGTATCTAAAGAGGATGATCTTGTCCCAGCTTGTAAATCGTTAGCATTGCCGGTGAGATATGAGAGAAGAGAAGCAAACCTGAGATGGAGGAAGCTCATGACAGTGTTGTAACAGAGATTAAAAGGGCTGGACTTGAGATTTCTACGTCAAAAATACAGGAAACTCCACCATGGAAATATTTGGGATGGAAAATGACAGAACAGTCAATAAGGCCACAGAAAATACAGCTTCGAATTAAAGTTCATACTTTACAAGATTTGCAGCAGCTTTTGGGAGAGATAAATTGGGTTAGAGTTACTTTAGGGATTACTAATGATGAACTTGCTCCAGTTTTTGATTTGTTAAAGGGAGATTGTGACATTACATCCCCAAGAACCCTCACACCTGAAGCTCTAAAGGCACTTGACAGAGTAACAGAGGCTTTTCAGAAAAGACAAGCACATCGTTGTGTAGATTCACAACCATTCTTCCTTGCAGTACTGGGGGAAAAAATGCAATTGTATGGTCTTATATTTCAATGGGATGCTTCTGCCAAGGATCCCTTATTGATAATAGAATGGGTCTTTTTGCCTTACAGATCTCCAAAAACAATCTTCACAACGATGGAAATGTTAGCTCAGATTATAATCAGAGGCAGGTCAAGGCTGTTAACTATGGCAGGCAAAGAGTTTGCTATAATTTATTTGCCTCTGAAGAAGCAATATTTTGATTGGGCATTACTAAACTCAGAAGAACTTCAGATAGCATTATTGAATTATCCAGGCACTTGTTCTATTCATTTCCCTAGTCATAAATTATTTCAGGCAAAATTAAGCTTTAGAGAAAGACCACTGTTAAGTGAAGTGCCTTTGGATGCTGTGACAATTTTTAGTGATGGATCAGGAAAGACATATCGCATATCGGTGGTAACGTGGCAAGACCCAGAAACTAAAACATGGAAACAGAATATTCAAATAGTAGAGGGTTCAACCCAGGTAGTAGAACTTGCAGCAGTAGTTAGAGCATTTCAGCTTTTCCCGGAGCCTTTTAATTTGATTACCGATTCTGCTTATGTTGCTAATATAGTTAAGAGAATAGAAGGATCAGTTTTGAAGGATGTTAGCAATAATGCTCTGTATTGTTATCTTAAATGTCTTTATACACTCGTGCAAGATAGAACTTATCAGTATTTTGTCTCCCATATTAGAGCTCATTCTTCACTTCCAGGATTCCTGGCGGAGGGCAACTCCAGAGCTGATAAGTTAACAGTTGCCATAGTGAACACCTTGACAAGTATTTTTGAACAAGCAAAGTTGAGTCATGCCTTTTTTCATCAGAATGCACAAGCTCTTATGAGAATGTTTCGTCTTTCCAGAGATCAGGCTAGAGCAATTGTAAATACCTGCCCAAATTGCCAACTGGTGCAGCCTCCTGTTTCCATGGGAGCAGTAAACCCTCGAGGGCTACAGAGTTTGCAATTGTGGCAAACGGATATTACTAAGTATCCGTCTTTTGGAAAATATAAAAATATCCATCTGTCAGTGGATACATTTTCCAATGCAGTTTTTGCTTCTGTACACACAGGAGAGACAGCAAATCATGTGTGTCAGCATTTTTTGCAAGCGTTCGCTTCCTTGGGGGTGCCTCAAGAAATAAAAACAGATAATGGTCCTGCTTATACAGCCCAGAAGGTAGCCACATTTTTGATGAATTGGGGTGTTCGCCATACTTTTGGCATTCCTTATTCGCCCACAAGTCAGGCAATTGTAGAAAGGACACATCATTCCTTGAAGTGTATTTTAGATCAGCAAAAGGGAGATCTAGCACAAGCAACACCACAGATGCGATTAAGTAAAGCTTTGTATGTTTATAACTTTTTGAATAGTTCTTCTGCAGAGCCCAATCCTCCAATATTTAGGCATTTCTCTAATAGCACACATGCAAAATTGAGAGAAAATCCTTTGGTTCTGATTAGAAATCCAGAAACAGGACAAATAGAAGGTCCATTCCCATTAATAACCTGGGGGAAAGGATTTGCTTGTGTTTCTACAGGTACAGGACCTAGGTGGCTTCCTGCGAAGAATGTGAAACTGTATCACGTGCAGAAAGAAATTGACAACTCTACAAGTAGAGAAGAGAGTACGCAGACTTGAACTTCGCAGAGACTACAGCCCATACCTGCAATCTTTTGTTTTATTGTTAAAGCTGTAAATTTTAGGTTTTAGATTGATGTAAGAGTGCATAAGCAAATGTGTTGTAAAGATCTTTTGGCAAATAATCCTCATTTTTTTATTTAAAGAAGGTATAAAATATTTTTGTGCCTCATCATTAGATGAAGTGAAAGTGAAATTGGGAAATACAAAAAAATATTCTTACAAATTAGTTTAGAGATTGAAATTTGAGAAGGAGTCTTTTGCCAGGAGAACTTTCAAGAAACATGAAATTTAATCAAATGTCAAGTTTGTTTTTTGCTTTGTTTGTCTTGTTTGTTTTCGGTGGGACAGCTTTGCCGGTTGATCAACCTAAGACCAATGTTTGGGTGACTTTAGATAATGCTTCAGGGTTGGATACTCTATGTCTGTCTGCCACAACTCCAGAAAATCCATTTTCAACTTGTCTAGTCAATGTTCCAATAGAGAATTGGCCAATCCCAGAGAAAATTGACAGGGCCTTACGAGGTACTTTTGCAGGATCAGAAGTTTGGGAGCACTATACTCCAGTAAATACATGGGAATGGTGGACTCCCTATCTTCCTAAAACCTCTGATGAACCTGAAGAATTGGAAATCCTTGGTTCTGTAAACGTGAAATTCTGTGTTGAGTTCCATTCTACAAACATTAATCAATCACTGATGAGAGCTGTTTCTCCATATCACCCTGTGTATAAGAACCACTCCCTTTGGTGTAATAGTACTTTTGTAGTTTCATCTGCACCTAGCTCTATTCCTCTGCAATTACCAAGAGGAATGTTTTTTCTATGTGGAGACAGAGCATGGCCAGCTATCCCTTCAAACATTAAGGGTGGTCCGTGTACTTTGGGAGAGCTTACATTATTTACTCCTAATATGAAGACAATTGCCAGCGTGAGACACAGACAAAAAAGATCTACTCTGCATCAATATGGACCAGATTGCAAAGATGATTTTACCCCATGGGGCTATGGAAAAAGGCTTGTAACATCTCTTCTTATGCCACCAGTTGCCTCAGTAGTTGCGCTAAAGCAGTTGGATAGGTTGGGATGTTGGCTGAATAAACAATCTAATGCCACATCCCTTGCATTAAGTGGCCTCTTAGCAGATGTCAAAAATGTGAGGCATGCAACTTTGCAAAATAGAGCAGCCATTGATTTTCTTTTACTAGCCCATGGACATGGATGCAAAGACTTTGAGGGGATGTGCTGTATGAATCTGTCTGACCACTCAGAGTCTATTTATAAGAGCATACAACAACTTAAAGAGGGTGTGTCGAAAATAAGAATCGATGATGGAACTTGGCTGGAGAATTTGTTTAGTGGATGGGGTTTAGCATCATGGGTAAAGAAATGTCTTACAACAGGCCTATACATTTTGGCAGTTATAGTAATAGTTCTCATAATGGTGCCTTGTCTGTTTCAATGCGTACAGCGAATGATTGATAAATCCATCAAAGGAGGTTTTTTTGGTGCAGAAAGGAGGGGGAGACGTGGGAGACAGAGGAGTAGAAACTCCTGCAATTAAAGGAGGCTTTGATTTACAACCCTGGAAGAGACTAGGTCTGGCTTAATTGACAGAGATTTGTGGACTTTAAGCAAAAGGATTACAAACTTGTGTTCCTATCATTATAAGTAGAATTGTACACCGGGTGTTTTGGTGAAGGGTTTTAAAATATAATAGTGTGGTTTTATATAGTTTAAGTTAAGAATGTAGATGGTATAAGAGAGACATCTGTGTGTACGTGACATGAGAAGTTATTGGTCAAGACATAGCTGCATTGCAGTGAGAAATGCCACAGGTGATAGGCCATTAATCTAAAACAAAGTGTCGTTTTAAGTATCTATTGGATTAGAAAGTTATAAATTACGATGTAACCCTAAATCTTGTGACTAGTCGCCATTACTCGGAGGTGTTGTAAAATCTCACGCCTCGACTGATGCGTTTGTTATTTTAAACAATAAATTCATGTAGTTGCATAGTCCCATCCCTTAAAGTTGTTTTCCTCCAACACGTGAAGCGCGGGAAACGGACAAAAAACCACAGCTCAGCTGGGGGGGTGTACCCTCTCTCTCTAGCTGGGGGACGTCAGGCTCTGACTTGGGGGCCTGTGACTCGCACTGGTGCCACACTGACCTTCCTGATCTCCTCCCTCATCTCCTCCCTCATTTCCTGCCTCATCTCCTTCATCTCCTCTTTGAGGTCCTTGACCACAGCAGAGACATGAGCTTTCAGCGGACCATTGACCATACTGTCATAATTCCTGAGCATGTTGGCAACAGAGGCCACTGTTTCTCGGGTATTGTCAGCATCAATCGTTGCAACGAAGGTGGTGTATTGTGCACCTGACCTTATCAGGGTCATTATCATGCTGTCCATCCTTCCCAAAGAGTACCTCTAATACTGCCACCTCTCTTAGCTGCTGGATCCCTTCCTCGAGTGTCTTCCACTGCATTCTATGATGGTACTCCTGCATTCTTTCTTTGTGAATGAACCTTTCTCTCACACTCCTTAAGAGCCGCTCCCAGAGAGAAAGGGGCCCTGGCTCCCTCACAAATATCTGGTCCACACCTGGGTCCTGGGTCAACGATCCCAGATACCTTGCCTCACCACTATCCAGTTGCACACTTGTGCCCATAAGGTCCCAAACCCGAAGCAGCCAGGTTGTATAAGGCTCACGCCCCCTTCGCACAATGTCGTTTCGCATAGCATGGAGACTGTTGTACGACAGGGACTCAGTGATGATTTCTGGCTCTGGCTCTCCTGCTGGTTGTGAGGGCCCTGATCCCCCATCATCATTAACTGGTTGTACTGATTTGGTCTTACACTTCCTCCTTTGCACAGGGGCGACTGCTGCTGGCTGTGACTGTCCTTGTGGTTCAGCTGAAACCTGGACGGTTGTAACATCTGTGGGTTCCACTGCTGCACCATCGGACTCACCCTCTTTGGGGCAGGGAGAGGGTTTTTCACTAGCTGAGGAGGTGTATTCCCTTAGCAATTGGGACATCTCCTTGCGCACCTGGCCCATCTCCTGGCACATCTCCTTGCGCACCTGGCCCATCTCCTGGCATATCTCCTGCATCCCTTTTGCCAGTACCCCCACCCAGTTTGGGTAGTCCATTTCTGAGGTGGACTGTTGGGCGGTATCAGTCTGTGGGGCAGGGTCTCTAGTGTCTGGGGCTGTGTCAGGCTCTGGGGTAGGATCTCTAGTGTCTGGGGCTGTGTCAGGTTCTGGGGCAGGATCAGGCTCTGGAGTAGGATCTCTAGTCTCTGGGGCTGGTGTCTGGGTAGTTATCCAAGCCAATCTCAACTTATCCCGAAGTGCTAAATAGAGTAGGCCTACCAGCAGCAGATGGTTAGTATTCAGAGGGAATCTAAACCCTTCGAAAATTGATGGGGTGGGCCCGAAGAACTGGTTGAGGGGTTGGGAGAAAACTTCCCCTGGTTTCATTTCCTCACAGAAGGTACCATTGTTAACATAACCCCAAAAACATGTGCTCAGTGTGTGATAGTCGTTTATCCATGTGCCCACATTCCGGAGGAAGTTAAAAACCCATGAATTCCTCACCTTCTCGACCCATAGTGCAAACTGGATAACAGCAATGGTAGCCTTAGTCAGAGGACCCATATTCAAGTAAGTAGCTGCAAAGGGGAAGAATATAGCCACGGCCACATGCCACCCGAACCAGGGTAAACCAGACCACATAGTGCTGCCTAACAAGGTTCCTATATCCAGCGCACAAAATTAAGTTATCCAGGAACTGTTATTCCTTTTTCACCTCTCTCTCTTAATGCCCTCAGGCCTCACATTGGGCGCCAAGATCTGTCTCGGTTTTGAAAGACAGGTGTCTGCTAAGGAAGGCAGAAGCCCCCCTTGAAGTGGCAGATATAACCCATTTCCCTCTGAGTTATTATAATTTTGAAATCAAGGGCCTTTAGGCAAAGATGTGGGAAATAGGAATAACAGTTCCTTATGATAGATAGATAGATAGATAGATAGATAGATAGATAGATAGATATAACCAGTCAAACAAAACAACAATAACTATCGCAGTAACAGCAAACACAAACCCAGTCCCAGCCTTCTCGGCTGTCAGGCCCTTTCCCCTCGGGTGCAGTTCCGCTCGCAGCCGGCAGGGGCGCTGGCGGCTCCCGGTGAGCAGGGCAGGTGCGATGGTTCCCCCGCGGCTGCAGGGGGCGCTCCGGAGCGAGCTCGGGGAGCACGCGGCACTGGTGGCCTGGGATCCCGGGAAGGGATGGAACAAAGGCTTCACAAACCGCTGGGCAGCCGATGCCGGACTCTCGGGAGCAGCAGGCTGGAACGGCAGGCTGGAACGGCAGGGATGAACACAAATCCCGGGAGGCAGTCAAGATGTATCCAAAAGGGGAACCCCCCCCCCCGGAGGTCCAGGCAGGCAGGGCGAGCACGGCTACAACGCAGCGAAAGCTCGAAGCAGCAGCGGGGCAGGGCGGCCACAGCTCGGCCTCCAGCAGGGCAGGGAAAGCGGCTTTGAGATCCCAGCGATGTTTCCAGTAGAAAGGAAAACGGCCGAAAAAAAGAACCAGCAGCTCCTTTCTTTGCAGCTTCTCTCTCAGGACGCTGAGAGCGAACTGAACCCACACCCAGATGAAACAAAAAAAGTGGCCAGGCCCTTTTGTCTTCTCTTAAGCACCCAGCGATTTATCATCTTAGTAACAGAATGGGGGAAAATTCCTTTAACAGAAAAAAACCTAGATCTCTTTAAAACCCCAACACTCTCCCTGTTGGGCTTGGGGTTGTGGGGTCTCAGGGGGTTGGGGGCACCGGAGGGCTGTGGAGGCACTGCGGTGGTGCAGAAGTTCTGGGGGTTCAGGGGTGCTTGGAGTGTCCAGGGGGGAATCAGGGGGGCGGTGGGAATCGGGGCTCCAGTGGGGATTTGGGGGTCCCGTGGGTGGTCGGAGCTGCCAAGATCCCAGGAATGTTCAGGGGTCCCGGGGTGCCCACGGTCACCCCCTCCCCTTTTCCTTGCAGCCGCCAGGAAGCCCCAGGACAGGTGAGTGGGGGGGCTCCGGCCATGACTCCCCTTTCCCCCTTCCCCAGACACCCCCTCAGACCCCCCCCCTTATCCCCGCAGGGCCCCCCCGGAGGAGGGGGAGCTGCTGGAGCCCCACGGCGTGGGCAGCGAGCGGGCGGGGGGTGAGTACGGGGCTGGGGACAGGAACACGTCCCCCACGGTGTCACCCCCTCCCAGGTCCCCACAACCGCTGTCTCTGTCAGCGCCCCCACGGGTGTCCCCTGGCCCTGCCCCCCCTCGGCATCCACAAGTGACCAACGCGCAGCTGCCGGGACCCTACGAGGGACAGCAGGACCCCGGTGCCACCTACGAGAGTGTGATGTGACCCTGGGGGGAAATTGGGGATCACTGGGAGGCATCGAGTTCCCCCAGGGGTCCCTCACTGCCCTTCACAGCACCCCAGGGCCTCCCCATTCCCCCTCCCAGTGCTGGGGGGGCACAGGACCCTTTTGCCTCTTCTTGGACCCAAAAGGCAGCGTTTGGATTAAAGCGGGAGAAATGGGGTTGGTTTGTTCAGCTCTGCCTGCTCAGCTCGGGAAGGAGGAGGGTCCCGCTCAGGGTGCTGAGCAGATCCTTGTGGGATTTGCCTGAGTTTTGGGGCTCCCTCAGTGCCTTGGGCAGAGGGACAAAATGATGCATTGCTGCATTTCTGGGCTGCTTCCCTCGCAGCTGCCCCTGCAGGGGCGCTTTCCCACCAGCCCTGCTCTGCAAACCATCCAGGCTGGAAGGGTGAGCTGGTCCTAAAAAGTGCACAGGCCCTAAAAAGCTGAGCCAGAGGCAAAAAGTGAGCCGCACATAAAATCTGAGCCAGGCCCAAAAACTGATTTTGCCCTTAAATCGAAACAAGCCCCAAAAACCTGAACCAGTCCCAAAATCTGAACCGGTGGCAAAACCTGAACCAGCCCCAAAAACTGAACTGGACCCAAAAACTGAACTGGGCCCAAAAACTGAACCAGCCCTAAAAACCTGAACCCATCCTTAAATTGGAATAAGCCCCGTAACCCGAACCAGCCCCAAAAACCTGAACCAGCCCCAAAAACTGAACTGGACCCAAAAAATCTGAACCAACCCTAAAAAGCTGAACCAGTCCTTCAATTGGAATAAGCCCCATAACCCAAACTGGCCCCAAAAACCTGAACTGGCCCCAAAACCTGAACCAGCCCAAAAAATGGAACCAGTGACAAAAACTGAGCTTGTCCCAAAATCCGAAGCAGCCTCAAAACTTGAACTGCCCAAAAAACCTAAACCAGTCCCAAAAACTGAACTGGACCTAAAAACCTAAACCAGCCCAAAAACTGAACCAGCCCTCAAAACCTGAGACCCGGTGGCTCCGGCGAGGGGAGAAATTGCAGTCCAAAACCAATGTGGTTGAGAAGAGCAAGCTCCGTTTCTTCGCAATCCAAAGGCACTTACATAGTGGACCAGCTTGTGAACTCTTAAGTGGCTTAAAACTTATCAAAGCAAATTTCTGCTTGTACCTAATTGGACTTATATTGGCAAGCTTCTACAGTTATGTTATGATTCAAAGAATTCAGAGTTTACCTCCCCTTCTCCGGGTCTTATCTACACAGCTGTAAATCTTCAAAACTCCCTTTTTGTTCCCAGCCCTGTTTTTTTCACACAGGCCATTTTCTCATGCAGAGTTTTTGCTTGTACAGAGTTTTTATTGATCCCAATAATTCTATTTTGCAACAAATTCCCCTTTTTTCTTTTTGTACAAGCAATACTTGATGGGTCACAGATGTAGTGACTTTGTATATTATCTTTTGCAAGCATTGGAAGGCAAGCTGAACACACTATTATTAAGAATATTACTAGTCCTACAGTAATCAAATGCTACACAAATAAAACTAGCCATGATTTTAACGTAGTAACTTGAACCATCTTTCTAAGCTGAAACCATCTTTTTTCTGTAATTGTGTGGTTAAGTGATGGAACTTACTTCTCTGCTTGTGAAGTAGGAAAAAGTGGTTAGAGAGATTTATATGGCACATACCTTGGAACTTTTCACAGCCGTGGCTGTGAGCTAATAGAAAATCAATGGCTGCTTAATTTTATAATATTCTATGTCTAACACTAGGAACATTTACACTTAACTCATTAAGCATTTGCAAAGTCATATTAAACTTATCCCTCTCCCAGCAAGCAAGTTTATGCAAGATAGCGTAAGCCCTGGCTGCCAAAGTACCAGGTAAAAACATAAATGCTAATGAAATTGACTGCTTTCACTTGATCTAAATGGGCAGCCAGCTGATTGAAAATACCTGCTAATGCTCTTGTTTCAAGACAGTCAAAAACCAATTTTTCACTTTACTTCTGTGTTTGGTGTTATACCCAAAAATTTATATAATATACCCAAAAATTTATGCCTTTTTTTTTTTTCTTAGTTTTGTCTTTGGAAAGGGTTCTCCGACACCCACCACAAGTCACTGGCAACCACCCAGGGCAGCTGTTACATTTGCCCCAGAGTTTCGCTATTTCTCCTGCTACGGAGAGTGGTGGATCTGGCAAGTCCTCAGCTCCTTCACTCAGCCACGTCTGCAGCCTCTCCCAAGGCTCCTCGGGACAGAGGTCTCAGAGTCCCAGCTGTTGAAGTAGTGGCGTCACTTTCCTCAGGAGCTGATGCTGACTGCGCCTTCTCGTTTCGGGGTCCTGTAGCATGGCACCACTTGCTGGGCACAGCTCTGGTCAGTGATGCAGTGATGACTTGTCCCTGTTGTTGCGGGACATTCTGCAGCATTGCAGTCCACGTTCGTTCCCAGAGCAGGAACTGTGAAGGGCTTAACAACAACTGTGCAATGCTGATGCAATCATTTGAACACAGAACATCTGCTGTAAAGATAGACTGCAAAAATGCTTTGTGTAGATAAGTCAGCAAGCTTTTGGATTACTTTTTGTATCATTTCTTGGTTTTTCTCCCTGTCCCGGGGCCAACCCCCGGCTGGCTTTGGCTTTGCAGGTGACGAACCCGCAGAAGTCGCGCTGCTGCCGGACATCCCATTGTTTGGCAGGGGGGGTTACTCTCTGCCGCTTTTGGCCAGGCTTTAGGACCTCTCTGTTGCTCTGTTGCTTTCGGCGGGACACCAGGACTGCCTGTGTCTCCTTGGCCCGCCTGCGCCCCGCCCCCTGGGTCCGGCATCTCTGCTTCCACGTTCGCGGCCATTCCTCTCTCAGACGTCGGAGAGATAACATCCGGCTCTGCCGAGTTTAGCAGCTCCTGCAGTGAGCGGACGGGTGCTGATGTGTTTTTAATCGGTTTTCTCGCAGCCAGCCCAAATAACCGCGCCACTCCGGGCTCCGCTCCGGTCTCTGCCCGCTGCTCCGTAAGACCCGCGTCTGTTTCTTTCCTGGAGCTGCTACACCCGGAGCTGCCACTCTCTAAAGTCTCTATGGCAGCTGCGGCCACTGTCTGTTCTGTTTTTATTTCTGCGAGAGTGCCAGTTACTGCTCTCCAGGTGAATTTGAGAGCTTTTGTTTCTTTAGCTTTCTTTTTAAACGATCTTGGATCAGCTAGTTCCTTATAAAGGTGCACTTCTTTAAGTCTTTAAGCTTTTCTAAAAAGCGTAAAAATAAGTCAAGGGCCACCTCTGTTTCCATAACTGCGTCCAACCACACTGCGTCCCACTGCAATAACTGCATCCCACCGCAATAATGGTGTCTCACCACAATAACTGCATCTCACCGCAATAACTGCGTCTACCCATAAAACCGCATCTTACCGCGCTGTCCCTGCTGTCAGGGTCGTGCAGCCTTCAGGTTTATCCCTCGTCAGCCAACGGCGGACCCCGCTGTTCAGTCGGTCCAGGCTGGGATCAGGTGCCAGCCCGCAGCTGCTGATCCTACGCCCCCGGTTGCAGCTACCGTGCTGCAGTTGGCTCCTGCCGGGTTGAGAGGAACAAAGTGCCAGTCCGAGTTCGAGTTTTGAGTTCCGAGTTCGAGTCTGAGTTCCGAGTTCGGGCGCCAAATGTTGGAATTGTAAAAAGGTGCCCAGTGGCTCCGGCGAGGGGAGAAATTGCAGTCCAAAACCAATGTGGTTGAGAAGAGCAAGCTCCGTTTCTTCGCAATCCAAAGGCACTTACATAGTGGACCAGCTTGTGAACTCTTAAGTGGCTTAAAACTTATCAAAGCAAATTTCTGCTTGTACCTAATTGGACTTACATTGGCAAGCTTCTACAGTTATGTTATGATTCAAAAAATTCAGAGTTTACCTCCCCTTCTCCGGGTCTTATCTACACAGCTGTAAATCTTCAAAACTCCCTTTTTGTTCCCAGCCCTGTTTTTTTCACACAGGCCATTTTCTCATGCAGAGTTTTTGCTTGTACAGTCCTTTCATTCATCCCAATAATTCTATTTTGCAACACCATCCCTGTCTGGATCCCCACCCCTCCCTCGGGTCCCCCCATCCCTCTCAAGGTGTCCCTCCCCTGAAACCCCCCATCCTTCCGTGGGTTCCATTCCTGCCCTTCCAAGCCTCCTCCACCATCTCTGTGTGCCCTCGTCCTCACAGGGATCCCCCCGATGCTCTCTAAACTTCCTCGGGTCCTTCACTGTCCCCTGGTGTCCCCTTCCCGCAGGGGTCCCGCTCTCGGGGGTGTCCGTGTCGGCGCAGCCCCCCGGGGCACAGGTGGCACTGGGGGACCGCCTGGTGCTGAGCTGCGCAGTGGCCGCGGGGACAGGTCCCCTGTCCTTCTCCTGGCACCGGGGGGACTCGTGGGCACTGCTGGGCACCGGCCCCCGCCTGGAGCTGCGGCACATTGGGGACAATGACAGTGGCCACTACCAGGGCCAGGCCAGCGACGGGGACAGCATGGCCGAGAGTGTCCCCATGAATGTCACCGTCCTGTGTGAGCAGGACCCTCAGGAATGGGGTGACCCCACCCACCACATCCCCATCCCCCCTGGCCAGGTGCCAGCCCCGTCTGTGTCCCCGCAGTGACCGTGGCCAATGCCACCATCAGCCCCGGTGCCCTGGCACAGCCGGTGCGCGCAGGTGATGCCGTGACCCTGCGCTGCTCGGTGCAGGTGGGCTCAGCCCCTGTCACCTTCACCTGGCTGCGCAACGGCAGCGAGGTGGCCCGGGGTCCCCTCCTGGAGCTCGGCGACGTCCATGTGGGACATTCCGGCACCTACCAGTGCGTGGCCACCAACCAGCTGGGACAGGACGGGCACCGCGTGTTCCGGGTGCTCAGCCCCGAGCTGGCACTGACGGTGACACCGCGGGCACACTGGGACACAGGTGGGCTCACTCGGGGTTACCGGAGGGTGCAGAAGCCCCGGCATGGCAGCTGACCCTGATGTGTCCCCCTCTGTCCCCAGCAGTGGCCGCAGGGGTCGGTGGTTCCCTGCTGTTCCTGCTCCTGCTCCTGGGTGTCATTGTGGGCTGGCACCGGTGGCACTGCCTGGGTGGGTGACAATGGGGGTGTCAGGGGTCCCGGGGGCGGTGGGAAGCACCCCAGATTCGGGGAGGGAATGAGGCAGCACCCACAGTTTGTGACTTGGGGGTGGATGAGCCCCCTCTGACCCCAGCTCAGGGTTCTGGGGGGTTGGGGTGGTGTTGGGATGTTGGGGGTACTTTCAGGGCTTTTGGGACAGTTTGGGGGATCCCCCTTCCTCCCGGCCTTGGGGCTCTGGGGGCTCAGGGGTTCTGGAACACCAGGGTGGTTCAGATCTTCTGGGGGGCATAGGGGATGCTTGGGGATTCTGGGTGGACTCAGGGGTCTCGAGGGTTTTTAGGGGCCCCAGGGATGCCGCAGTGACCCCACACATTTTCTTTGTAGCCACCAGGAAACACCAGGAAAGGTGAGTGGGGGGCTCCAGTCCTGAGCTCAATTTTACCTCCACCCTATAAACCACCCACCCCACAGCCCCCCCCCCTTTACCCCCGCAGGCCCCCCCCAGAGCCCCCGCCCGCCCCAGAGGAGGGGTAGGTGCTGTACACCCTCGTTGGGAGCACCCAGAATGCAGGGGGTGAGTACGGGGCTGGGGACAGGGACACGTCACCCACGGGTGTCACCCCCACCCGGCTCCCCACAACCGCTGTCTCCCGCAGGGTCCCCCCACGCCACATCCCCCCAGGGGATCTACGCGGAGCTGCCGGGACCCCACGGGCGACTGTGGGACCCCAGTGACATCTATGAGAACGTGCTGTGACACTGGGGGCACTGGAGGCACTGGGGGCACTGGGGGGCACTGGGGGGCACTGGACGTCCCTGCGTGAGGGCACCCCATTATGTCCCCCCCACCCCACGGCTCCCATGGGTGCCCACCCTGCCTGGGGGGGGGGGGGTGGTCACGAGTGGGGGGGTCCCATGTGGGGCTGCCCAGAGCTCCCCGTTCCAGTGCTCCCAGTGCTCCCAGTACCCTCCAGGGGTTCCCCATTCCCCCTCCCAGTGCCGGGGGGGGGGGGGGCACAGGACCCTTTTGCCTCTTCTTGGACCCAAAAGGCAGCGTTTGGATTAAAGCGGGAGAAATGGGGTTGGTTTGTTCAGCTCTGCCTGCTCAGCTCGGGAAGGAGGAGGGTCCCGCTCAGGGTGCTGAGCAGATCCTTGTGGCATTTGCCTGAGTTTTGGGGCTCCCTCAGTGCCTTGGGCAGAGGGACAAAATGATGCATTGCTGCATTTCCGGGCTGCTTCCCTCGCAGCTGCCCCTGCAGGGGCGCTTTCCAGCCAGCCCTGCTCTGCAAACCATCAAAGGCCCTCGCTCGCAGAGCCACTGCTTGGGCTCCCCTTGGCTTTTGTGCTTCTCACAGGCCTGAGCAAACCACAGCCACGCCTTTTCCCCACACAATTCTCACCTTGCAGCAGCTCTAAAGCTGCGAGAGTCAAAGCCCAGGGAGCGGGGGGAACCCTCAGGACCCGTTCCCTGCTCGGGAGCTCCCCAGGATCGCTGAGCCACGAACTGGAGGGGGCAGGGTGGGGATGGGAAAGTGATGGGAATAAGGGAAGAAATGGAAACGAAGAGAGGAAGAAGCCCCGGGCCCCTCCCCCAATCCACAAGCACCCCATGGGGGCAGCGCTGGGCCCTGACTCACCTCAAAATCGGAGGCACCCAGGGAAGGAGCTGCGACCCACGTGCCCACCCAGGCACTGCCCATCCCTGGGACCCCCATTCCTCTGAGAACCCCGACCATGGGACCCCCATTCCTTATCTCCCCCCTCCCTGGGATGCCCATCCCGGGACAGCCATTCCCCAGAATCTCCATTCCCAAGGACCCCCATCCTGGTAACTCCAGCCCCTGCAACCCTCCTCTCCCTGCCACCCCAAACCCTCTGATCCCCACCATGGGGACCCCTATTCCCCTGGAC
Organism: Coloeus monedula; assembly: GCF_965178545.1. NCBI lineage: Eukaryota > Metazoa > Chordata > Aves > Passeriformes > Corvidae > Coloeus > Coloeus monedula. The sequence continues at coordinate 1,883,838 of NC_138809.1, read as the reverse complement.
CCCCATCTGATGTCACTCCCCCTCCTCAGCACCTCCAATTCCCAGGACACCCCTCCTTGGCTCCCTACAGCCCCCAAGACCCCAAATTCTGTCAACACCGTGTCCCCCCCATACCCCATAATGTTCCCACCCTGCCTCCACCAAACGCCACCCACACATGGGGGCAAGACGTGACCTCGCTTCCTGCCCGCCACCCAGGGGACAGGTGGCCCCAGCAGCGTGTGACAGGCAGCCCCGGGTGGCCGGGGACACCAGGATGGCTGGGAAGGTGACGCTGCTCCTGTGGGGTGAGTGTCCTGGGCACGGGCCTGACGCCCTGGGGATGGGCCCTGGTGAGGCAGAGAGTGGTGGGGAGGGGTCAGAGGGGGACTGCGGGGTGCCCTGAGGTCCCCAAGGCCAGCAGAGCCCGAGCATGGGCATGGAGCCCTCAAATGTGACCTGAGTCGTGGGGCAGCTGTGGGGACAGGAATGGGGGGGAGAGGAATGGAGGGAGTGGGATGTAGCAAAAGGAACCTTGGGGCTGGGGCAGCTGTGGGGACAGGGCCAGGGGCACAGGGATGCAGGGACAGGGACAAGGGCCAAGCACCATCAGGATGGGCCACGAGGCCAGGTGCCATTGGGATGGGATCATGGGCAGAGGGCCGTGGGGATGTGGCTGTGGGGACAGGTGCTGTGGGGTGGGTGGAGGTGACTTGTCCAAGCATGGGGTGTCCACAGTGTCCCCATGTCCTGCCTCAGCCCAGGGTGACAGAGGTGTCCCTGTCCTCAAGACCTCCATGCTAAACCAGTGACCCCGTGGGGACAGTTTGGGGACAGCCCCACACTCCATGCCCCGGGTGCCGCTGTCCCCGCGGTGCCACCCCCACCCAGCCCTGTCCCTTCTCCCTTCCAGCCCAGACCCTCGGCCTCGCTGGTGAGTCCTCGGGGGGATGCCACGTCCCCGCCCCGCTGTCCCCATCCCGCTCTGGCCCTGGCAGGCTGGTGTCCCCTGTCACCCGCAGATGCCCAGACCACCCAGCTCCTCGTGCAGCCCCCCTGGACGCCGCCGGTGCTGTGGGACCGGGTGACACTGACCTGCCAGGGCTCGGGCACCGCCGCTGCCACCACCTGGTACAAGGACGGGCAGCGTTGGTGGCAGATGGGACCCGATCAATTCCGTGTCACCGAGAGTGGCACCTACCAGTGTGACAGACCCGGAACGGGGCTGAGCCCCCCCGTGAACGTCTCTGATGGTGAGGGGGGTTGAGTGTCCCCAGCCTGGCACCCGCGGGGTCCCCGAGGGCTCTGGGTGGGCTCCGCTCCATGGGTCACCCCCCCTGGTGTGACCAGAGCCCGTCCCCTGCACACGGGGACATCCCAGAGCATCCCAGGGCCAGCGGAGCCCCGTGTTGGAATTGGGGACCCCTGGTGCGCTGGGTGTGACCCAATCGGGGCATCCCGGTGCCATCGGGACCGCACGGATCCCCGCGGTGTGACCAGACCCCCCCTGTCCCCCAGCCTGGCTGGTGCTGCAGGTGCCGGCGCGGGCGCTGCTGGTGGGGAACACGGTGACACTGCGCTGCCGGGGCTGGAAGGACAAACCGGTGACCTCGGTGTCCTTCTACCACGAGGAGAAACAACTGCAGCGGTTCCGCAATGGGACCGAGCTGTCCCTGTCCCCTCTGCGGCTGCACCACAGTGGCCGCTACCGCTGCAGGGGCTGCGTGTATTCCGTGTTTTCACAGTGGAAGGAGTCAGCGCCGGTGACAGTGACAGTGCTCAGTGAGCACCCCAGAGCCGCCACCCTGACACCCCGACACCCCCACACCTCAGCACCCCCACAGCCCCTTCACAGCAGGCTCGGAGTTACACTCCCCCCACCCCATCTCCTTCCCAGAGCTGTTCTCGGTGTCGGTGCTGGAGGGTCCCCCCGAGCCCACCGAGGGGTCCCCCCTGAATCTCATCTGCCTCAGCACCCCCAACCCCCTAAGGCCCCGAGCCCCACTCCTGCACCTCTTCTGCCGGCACGGGCGGTTGGTGGGGGGCCCACAGGGGTCCCCGCAGCTCCTGCTGCCCGCCGTGGGGGTCTCCCACTCGGGGAATTACAGCTGCCAGGTGCGCTCCGAGCGGGGGCCGTGCGGAAGAGCAGCGCCCGGCTCCGCGTCACGGTGCGCAGTGAGTGCGGGGATGGGCGCGGGGAGCCCTGACAGGCGCCACGGGTCCCCCAGTCCTGTCTGGGGTTCCCGCAGCCCTCTTTGACATCCTCCCGCATCCTCCAGCCCCTGCCTGAAATCCCTCCCCAGGTTCCCCCCCCCATTGCCCCGGGTTCCCACATCCCCTCATCGGGTCCCTTCCCTGGGTCCCCACACGCCTCTCTGGGGATGCTCCCATCCCTCTCCAGGTCTCCCTTCCCTGAATTTCGCACCGCTCCCTGGGTCTCTTTCTCTCCCACTCGAGTCCCCTCCGCCCTCTCCGACCCCGCCCTCCTTCCCCTTCCGGGTCCCCCACCCCACGCATCTTGTCCTCTGCAGAGGTCCCGCTCTCGGGGGTGTCCGTGTCGGCGCAGCCCCCCGGGGCACAGGTGGCACTGGGGGACCGCCTGGTGCTGAGCTGCACGGTGGCCACGGGGACAGGTCCCCTGTCCTTCTCCTGGCACCGGGGGGACTCGTGGGCACTGCTGGGCACCGGCCCCCGCCTGGAGCTGCGCCACGTTGGGGACAATGACAGCGGCCACTACCAGTGCAGGGCCAGCGACGGGGACAGCGTGGCCGAGAGTGTCCCCCTGAATGTCACCGTCCTGTGTGAGCGAGAACCTCAGGAATGGGGTGACCCCACCCACAACATCCCCATTCCCCCCATGCCAGGTGCCAGCCCCGTCTGTGTCCCCGCAGTGCCCGTGGCCAATGCCACCATCAGCCCCGGTGCCCTGGCACAGCCGGTGCGCGCAGGTGACCCCGTGACCCTGCGCTGCTCGGTGCAGGTGGGCTCAGCCCCTGTCACCTTCACCTGGCTGCACAACGGCAGCGAGGTGGCCCGGGGTCCCCTCCTGGAGCTCGGGGACGTTCATGTGGGACATTCCGGCACCTACCAGTGCGTGGCCACCAACCAGCTGGGACAGGACGGGCACCGCGTGTTCCTGGCGCTCAGCCCCGAGCTGGCACTGACGGTGACACCGCGGGCACACTGGGACACAGGTGGGGTCACTTGGGGTCACGGGGGGGTGCAGGACCCCAGGGTTCTGGGTGACCTCGGTGTGACCCCCTCTCTGTCCCCAGCAGTGGCCGCAGGGGTCGGTGGTTCCCTGCTGTTCCTGGTCCTGCTCCTGGGTGTCACTGTGGGCTGGCACCTGTGGCACTGCCTGGGTGGGTGACAATGGGGGTTGGGGGTCCCAGGGAGTTGGGGGAAGACCCCCAGAGTCGGGGAGGGAGTGGGCTGACACCCACAGTTCGTTACTTGGGGGTGGATGAGCCCCCTCTGACCCCAGCTCAGTGTCCTGGGGGCGTTGGGGTGGCGTTGGGATGTTGGGGGCACTTTCAGGGGTTTTGTGGGAGTTTGGGGGGTTCCCCTCCCTCCCGGCCTTGGGGCTCTGGGGGCTCAGGGGATCTGGAACACTTGGGTGATTCCAGGCTTCTGGGGGGCTTCAGGGAGTCTCGGGGGTCCTGGGGGGGACTGAGGGTCCGCTGGGGGCTCAGGAGTTTCGGGGGAGGGTAGGGGGGGGGAGGGGGCCGGGGGCTCCCACAAGCTTTCAGTAGCCCTGGGCACCCCACAGCCCCCCCTCCTTTTTCCTTCACAGCCTCCAGGAAGCACCAGGAAAGGTGAGTGGGGGGCTCCAGTCCTGCCCCCCCTTTTACCCCACAAGCTCCAGAACCCCCCACTCCAGCAGCCCCCCCGGTCCCCGCAGGGCCCCCCGGGCCGAGGCGCTTCACGCCAACATCGCGCGCAGCGAGCGGCTGAAGGGTGAGTGGGGAGGGGGGCACGGGGGGCACGGGGGGCATGGGGGGCACGGGGGGCACGGGGACCCGGACCCGTCACCCGCTGCTGTCACCCCACACCCGGCTCCCCCCAACCGCTCTCTCTCTCTATCAGGGGACCCCCAGCCCGCCCCCCCCCGGAACCCCCAAGTGATCAACACCGAGCTGCGGGGACCCCATTGGCGACTGCGGGAGCGCGGTGGCATCTACGAGAATGTGCCGTGACACTGGGGGGCACTGGGGGCACTGGGGGCACCCACACACGTGTGTCACCTCTCCCCGTGGGTGCCCACCCTGCCGCGGCCACCGGGAGCTGCCAGCAGCTGGCCCTCTCCTCCTGCCTGTGGCCACCAGGAGCTGCCATGGCCACCGGGAGCTGCCAGCAGCTGGCCCTGTCCCCCACCCGTGGCCACCGCCCCTCTGTCCCTCTGAGCCCCATGAATCCGGGAGAGTCCGCCTGGAAACCAGCCCAGAGTGACCCAAAGTGGCCACTGGGAGCTGGTGAGGGCTGCTGGGGACAGGCGGGGGGGACACGAGGGGGTCCCCGGGGAGCAGAGCCCCCGTCCCCCCTCCCGCAGCCCTGGAGGAGCCCCAGGATGTGGAGAGGGAGTTTTAGGGTCGGTTTTCCTTCTCATTTTTCAGTTTGATGCACAATAAATTCAATGAATTCCCCCCAAATCACTCTGTTTTACCCATGACCGAGCCCTCCCCGCCCTAATCCCAGCCCAGCCCCCCTCCCTGGGGTGCTCCAAAATCTGAGACCTCAGGGACAAGGGACCCCAAAATCTGGGACCTCAGGGACAGGGACCCCAAAATCTGGGACCCTGGGACAAGGACCCCAAAATCTGGGGTGTTCAAGCTCTGGGCTCCCGAAATCTGGGACCTCAGGGCTCCTGAAATCTGGGACCTCAGGGACCAGGGACCCCAAAATCTGGGACGTTCAAGCTCTGGGCTCCCGAAATCTGGGACCTCAGGGACCAGGGACCCCAAAATCTGGGACCTCAAGGACCAGGGACCCCAAAATCTGTGAAGTCCAAGATCTGGGCTCCCAATGAAGAAGGGGCAGTTAATAACTAACTCATGGAAGCACAAGTGAACTAGTGGGAGACAGCAAATATTAGTTCAGACAGAAGATGTTAATTACAAAGCCTGAGAAGCCGAATTCACCCTAACCTTGTCAAAATAGAGGGGTTAGCAAGCATAGTCCCGGAAGGGATGTCCTTGCTAAGGGGTGCTTACAGTTTCCTCTGGGAACTGATAGAACCTATCAGCTGGCCAGTTTGAATATGGACAATTCTCTAAGCCACTTAAAGTTGTGACCACCTCTGTGATCCACACTTAAGAATAGGCAAACTCCCCCTCCAAGCTCTCTCTCGTTTCCGGTGCTGGGACAGGTGGCTGCAGGCCCCGTGTGGGGGCCAGCGGGCCTGGCCAGGCCCTGCTTGGGCCAGGCCGGGCCGGGCCACGGCCATCCTGGAGCCATGGACCTGTTCCAGCTGTGGAACCACCCCCCCACTGCCTTGCCGTGGGCAGCTGGAGCGGCTCGGCTCTCCCCCCTCTCCACTGTGATAAGAAAAATTCAACATTCCAGCTGCAAAGCTGCAAGGCCGAGGTGAGATTAACCCTTTTACTGCTGTGAAGATCTGAAAACCTGAGGGAAGAGAGAGAGGAGATGCTTAAAGCTGAAATTCTGTTGTGAAGCTATGATATATCAGAGTATCCCGTTGTCATTTCATGAAGATCTGGGGGGTGGAGTGTTCAACTCGTAAGCAAAAGCACCTGCGCTGAGATAGGCAGATGCTGACGCAGCTGTAATTTCATGAGAAGTTTGGACAGGGGGAGATGGAGCAGATGAGGACTTTTGCTCCAAATGGGAAAGGAGAAAACCTCAATCCCTAGAGATGAACCAGATGAGGACTTTTGCTCCAAATGGGAAAGGAGAAAACCTCAGTTCCTAGAGATGTTCCCAGAGATAGTCTTAACGATGAAGATGATGAAGACCCTTTGCTCCCAGAGAAGGAGAAGGGCCTCTGTTTTTGTTTCTGAATGGCTCAACCTTAAAATTCTACCCCAAAAACCTTCAAGAGTGGACCCTTGAAAGCAGTTGCGGGAAAAGCTGCAAGTTGGGGGAAAGGACTCACACGCAGGCAGAGAGAGTCCTCTTCCTAAATGGACTGAACAGTATTTGGAAGTGGGCGGCTGTCTTGTTGTGATAATGTTTTCATTCATAGCATGAACAAGAAGAGACTTCTCTTTCTGAATGGACTGAACAAGGTTATTATGGAAGTGGTAAACAGACTGAACATCTTAAGGGTTGTCTTTTTACATTGTCAGTGGGAGAAGGGAGGAAGGTGGGGGGAGGAGGAGAGTTCTGAAGGTGGTATAATTTTATTTTTCTTTTCTCCCTTCTTTTAGGTCTGTTAATAAACTTCTTTATATTCTTTCAAGTTTGGTGCCTGCTTTGCATTTCTCCTAATTCTTATCTCACAGCAGATAAACAGTAATGAGTATTTTGGACCAAACCACTATACTAAATTGGTGTTTCTGCCTGGTTACAAACCGAACCCGCGACAAGGGGACAAGGATCATCTCAGAGACTGCTGAATCATTCCTCAAAGGACTACGCATGCCCAGGGAGAAAGGTGAAAAGTTCACTGGGAGGATGACTACTGGCCTTCATCAGAAAGACCCCCGAGGAAGAGGAGAGGCCTTCCTCAGCGCAACCACCAGGACACACAGCGCATGCATGGCCCACATGCTAATGACTTCCGAGAATTAATTTGTATAACCACACCTGTCCCGAGGAATGTGATAAATATTCATCATTTAACCCTTCATACTGTGTTGTAGAGAGCACCAGGTGTGTGTGTTTGGAGGAGCGATCCCCACACACCCGGCGCGCCGAATAAAGCAAATACCCACTTCTCTGACTCTGTCTCTGAAGGGTCTCCTGGCCCGGTTGCAGTGTGATTCATCTGGCACCCCAGATGGGACCCTCTCTGCCCGGCTGCCGGATCCAGGGGGAAGCAGACCTCCCAGTCGCAACCCTGAATTTTCAGGGGGAGCTCAGGTGTCCTTTGGCTCACGGCAGGGGCAGACAAGGACCATCTGCACCAAATTAAGGGATTTGCTATTCCTTTGAAACACAAAATACCTGCAGGTGCAGGGTTCGAGTCCCTGAGTCTGGGTTGAAAGTCCCGAGGAAGACTGGGTCTCCCAAAATTAGTCCTGGGCAAGAGGAAAAGTACTTTTAAGGAGTTGGACCCTGACTTTTAAAGGGGTTGGACCCCCAGGGGTTGGACCCCACTGTGAAAGGTACCTTTAAGGGCTTGGACCCCGCTGTTATGCGCTATTGTACGGCTATTTGTGTTTTGTCTGTTGCTGTTCTGCTGCTGTGTGAGTGAGAGTGGATGAGACGTGCTGTCAAAGTGTGGAGCGAGTGAGGAGCTCTATCTGCGGTTCCGTACCCCGGCCACGGGCTCAGCCAGAGAAAAGCGAAGCGTTTGGCAAAGAGTGAACGAGGATAAATCATATAAACTGTTGGTTTGGAATTCAACCTTACTGTCCAAAGGGGGGTGGATTTTAGAGGAGAAAGATTTTAGTTACTGAATTGAGAACACCCAGGCTCCAACACTTTTCCAATATAACTCCAGCTAATTTCCCTTTTGAAATCCCGTGTTTAGTGTATGGAAACAGTTGTGAAGCTTGGGTTTGTGTGCATGTATTAATTGTGAGAGAAAGTGGTATTGTACTTCTACTAGATGGCATGGGTGGTGTCCAAGCTGCCAGAGGAGAGAGCTTGGTATCAGACTGGAAAGAGCAAGAATAAAAAAAATCTTGGCAGAAATGAAAGTACAGATAATGTTAGAGTAAGGGGAGAGTGGCAGAGAATAGTGAGAAATTTGAAAGGAACTGGTTAGAAAAGTAAGAGATGAGGAAAAGGAAAAGCAATGGCAAAGGTGATGGCAGAAGTTGTAAGAATTGTGGACATTGTGATTAATAGGTTTGGGTGTTTAGTTCCCTTTTCTGCTCGGTGTTTTGTGCAGAGCTGTAAGGCTCCTGTTTGGAGGGGACCCGTGCCCCTGTGCCTTTTGTGTTTTGTTGTGAAAAGCCAAAATTGGCAGGTTTCAGTTCTGAGGCGAGCTCCTATCTTGTGGGGAGCCTCGCCACCAGTCTGTGCTTTATTGTGGAGAACTAGAATTGGCAGATTCTAATCCTGCAGCCTTGTGGGGATGGTGTTGTCCATGTGCAGGCCCAGGCATTTGTCAGGCAGCCTCATCTGCAGGGGCTGTAGAGAAACCTATGGGGAAAGTGTTTTGCTGTCCTTCCTTGGTTAATTTTTTAGTCACCTCTCTACTCCTGGGGTGGACTTAGTAAAAAAAAAAAAGAAAAAGATAAAGAACAATTGGTTACTAAAAGGTAATTGATTGCTAAAAATGTGATTGGTTATTAAAAAAAAAAAAAAAAGGAGAGAGAAGGGGGTTTTAGGCAGTAGCATTGCTTGCTGCTGAACTTGATCTTGTCCAAAAGGAAAATCACTAGAACAAAAGGAGCAAACTGATAAGGTAAACTGCTCCAGGGCGAAAAGCAGAAGCCTACTAAAACCCTGAGGAGAAAAGAAAAAAAAAAAAAAGGCAATCCAAATGCCTGATTCATAGACTGCAACTCTTGCAAAACTTTTCAAAGCAGTCTCACTCCCTCCACTGAAGAATCAATTGGAAGAAACCCCACTGAAAACCTGTGGGAGACAATAAAAGTGGTGCAACAAGCACTTCATAGAATAAAACCTAAAACTCCACTTGAATAAGTTAATGCAATTAAACTCTTGTTTCACTCAGACATAGCTTTCTTTTTTTTGGGGAGGGGGAAAGTTTGTTTCTTTTCTCTTTTCTAGGAATGTCAAATGTCCCGACATCAAAGATAAAGAAAGCAGTTTGAGAGCAAGGAAACTGCAAGCAGCAAAATCACACTGAAATGTGATAACCATTGCTTCACTGTCACTTTGTCTTAGCCCCAAAGAGTTTTACTTCTTTTTTTTAATAATCGGTCTAGTGGGCCAAATTTTCACTTTTCTTTTATAGCAATCTACCAACACATGAGATGGAGCTGTGTGAAAACCAACGAAATTTAAAATTTAAAGTGTCACCATAATTGCTCGCATTGTCAGTTGGTTAATGTTTGTAATTTGTTTGTGTTTTCATTGCAAGTGACTTGGTGAAAGATCAAATAGTAGTTAAAGCATTCTACATATTCTTGAGTTTAATTTTTGTCTAACTTGGTTTGTCTTTTTACTGAAAAATAGTGTGGTTAAGGTCTTATAGATGTATAATTTGTCTCAACCAATATTATCCTGAGAGTTGGTATAAGAATTTATACATATCTGAAATCCTACAAATATGAACTAACCTTCCCAGTTCTGCCTCAGAAGGCTTCAAAATTATTATAATCTGGCTAAATTTTTTGGATTTTCTAATTAGTGAATTAAAAAATCTTGACAAATCACAAGCAAATGCTACATGAGAAATGATTGAATCCCCCTTCCCAAACCAAGAGGGATACAGAAAAGCCTTCTACCAGCTCTCAAACGAAAGTGCTGTTCAATCTCATGCCATATGTCTTAAGAGGATGTTTTAACTTTTCCTCACCCCTCCTATTTATACCACATTCTGCAATCTCAGTTGGAGGTGCAGAATGGGATCAAGGCAATTTATTCACCAAAAAAAAAAAAAACAAAACAAAAAAAAAAACCAAACCAAAAAAACCCACCAAACCAAAAGAACCCCCTAAGTTTGAAAGTCATTTTTAATCCCACCAAAATAAAGCCACAGTTGGTAGTTTGTGTCAAGATTAAATGACAAGAGTGCTATAATCTGTCTCCTGGAAAACAGAGCATAGCCCTAATGTAAAGATATGTTTGCATGAGAACATTTTGTATGAAAATGTTTTGTGTGTTAGTTTTCTATCATAAAAACTAATCCTTCATCATGTATAGAATTATACAGCAGAGTAAGAATATTATTATAACAAAAACTGTATAAAGAAGCTATAACCAAAGAAGCCTCCTGAAGATACCTGACCAGGACTTTAAAGTGTAAGTTAAACCACTAAGATTAGATACAGGGAAGAGAAATACCCATAGATAGTAAAATAACAGATCAAGTGATCCCATTAGTAGGAGATGTTGAAGGTCTTTTAAATTTTATGGGACTAAGTGGATATAGAGTCTCTCCTGAAAAGGCTCAGCTAGTCCTCCAGAAAGTTACGTATCTGGGGTATGAACTGGCAGGAGGGGAGAGAGCCTTGGGAGACAACAGGAAAGAGGCAATTTGTCAAATGCCCAGGCCAACCACAACCAAAGAACTGAGAACCTTTCTGGGTTCTACAGGATGGTGTAGATTATGGATCTACAACTATGGACTCATTGTGAAACCTTTATACCAAATCCTAAAAGAGACTGGGGGAACTCACCTATGCTGGACACCAGAGACTAATAATGATTTGTAACTCTGAAACGTGAGCTGATGCAAGCTCCAGCACTGGGCATACTGGATGTCACTAAACCTTTTCTGTTGTTCTCACATGAGAGACAAGGACTGGCACTGGGACTTTTGGCACAGAAGCTGGGACCATACAAAGGGCCAGTGGCTTATTTCTCCAAGCAGCTGGACGTGGTCAGCCAAGGATGGCCCGCCTGCCTGCATGCAGTGGCAGCTGTGATCCTGAACATAGAAGAAGCTCACAAGTTCACATTGGGCCAGCAGAGAACTGTTTCTGTCTCTCACCCAGTGTCAGCAGTGCTCACACAGAAAGGAAATCACTGGTTAACCCCATCTCACTTTGTCAAATACCAGGCTGTCCTAGCAGAATCAGAGGATGTGAGTATCCAAGTAACCAACGTTTTAAACCCAGCAGCTTACCTCCAGGGCAAGGCTGCTGAGGAGCCTGTACAGCAGGACTGCATCGAAACCATGGAGGCAGTTTACTCCAGCCGCCCGGACCTAAAGGACTCTCCAGTAGAAAATGCAGGAAAACTGGTTCACCGACGGGAGCAGTTATGTCAAGGATGGTGAGCGGCTCGCTGGGTATGCAGTTACAACCACAGACGCTGTCATTGAGGCAAAACCGTTACCTGTGGGGACATCAGCTCAAAAGGCTGAAATAACAGCCCTAACTGGAGCCTTGGCGTTGGCCAAAGGAAAACCTATCAACATTTGGACTGATTCAAGGTATGCTTTTGGGGTGGTACACGCTCACGGGGCTATCTGGAAAGAAAGAGGTTTATTAACCTCACAGAAGAAAGAAATCAAGCATGCTACTGAAATCATGCAGTTACTGGAAGCAGTGGTAAAACCTTCCAAAGTGGCTATAATGCATTGTAAGGGACACTCCCAGGGTAACACTATCCCTGAACTGAGAAATGCTATGGCAGACAAAACAGCAAAGGCAGGGGCCAGTAGAGTTCAGATCCAAGCCCTAACTCTAATTCCTTCTAGAATCCTTATGGATAAAACAAACAATCAAACAAAAAACCAACCAAACAAACAACCCCCCCCCATCATACGACACTGGTGATTTAAATTAAATCCAAGAAACAAATGAGCACAGATGGGTGGGCTAAAATAAAAGATCTCATTGTAATACTCAGAAAACTGCTAACATTATTTATCCAAAGCGAACATTGCATCAAATCACCTTAGAAGACACTTCTTGGGGGTTTAAAGAGGTATGAGACAAACTTACATCGTGGTTACCCAATTTATCCTGGCTTAAACAATTGTTTGGAATAGCTATTTGTGTTATTGCATTCTTACTTACTGTTTGTATCAGTAGTTACTGTTGTATGATGTTATGTACTTGGAATCGCGATGCTTATGCTCAATGACACAAGCATAAACTTAGAAATAAGATAGAGAAGGGTTCTTACATTAAAGACATGCAAGATTTGTAAAGAATTACAAATAACCAAAGAAAAGGGGGGATTGAAGAAGGGGCAGTCAAGAACTAACTCATGGAAGCACAAGTGAACTATTGGGAGACAGCAAATGTTACTTCAGACAGAAGATGTTAATTACAAAGCCTGAGAAGCCAAATTCACCCTAATCTTGTCAAGATAGAGGGGACAAGGATCATCTCCGAGACTGCTGAATCATTCCTCAAACGACTATGCATGCCCAGGGAGAAAGGTGAAAAGTTCACTGGGAGGATGACTACTGGTCTTCATCAGAAAGACCCCCGAGGAAGAGGAGAGGCCTTCCTCAGCGCGACCACCAGGACACACAGCGCATACATGGCCCACATGCTAATGACTTCCGAGGAATAATTTGTATAACCACACCTGTCCCGAGGAATGTGATAAATATTCATCATTTAACCCTTCATACTGTGTTGTAGAGAGCACCAGGTGTGTGTGTTTGGAGGAGCGATCCCCACACAGCCGGTGCGCCGAATAAAGCAAATACCCACTTCTGTGACTCTGTCTCTGAAGGGTCTCCTGGCCCGGTTGAGGTGTGATTCACAAGGGACTGAGGGAGCCCCAAAACTCAGGCAAATGCCACAAGGATCTGCTCAGCACCCTGAGCGGGACCCTCCTCCTTCCCGAGCTGAGCAGGCAGAGCTCAACAAACCAACCCCATTTCTCCCACTTTAATCCAAACGCTGCCTTTTGGGTCCAAGAAGAGGCAAAAGGGTCCTGTGCCCCCCCGGCACTGGGAGGGGGAATGGGGAGGCCCTGGGGTGCTGTGAAGGGCAGTGAGGGACCCCTGGGGGGACTCGATGCCTCCCAGTGATCCCCAATTTCCCCCCAGGGTCACATCACACTCTCGTAGGTGGCACCGGGGTCCTGCTGTCCCTCGTGGGGTCCTGCTGTCCCTCGTAGGGTCCCGGCAGCTGCGCGTTGGTCACTTGTGGATGCCGAGGGGGGGCAGGGCCGGGGGACACCCGTGGGGGCGCTGACAGAGACAGCGGTTGTGGGGACCTGGGAGGGGGTGACACCCGTGGGGGACGTGTCCCTGTCCCCAGCCCCGTACTCACCCCCCGCCCGCTCGCTGCCCACGCCGTGGGGCTCCAGCAGCTCCCCCTCCTCCGGGGGGGCCCTGCGGGGATAAGGGGGGGTCTGAGGGGGTGTCTGGGGAAGGGGGAAAGGGGAGTCACGGCCGGAGCCCCCCCACTCACCTGTCCTGGGGCTTCCTGGGGGCTGCAAGGAAAAGGGGAGGGGGTGACCGTGGGCACCCCGGGACCCCTGAACCTTCCTGGGACCTCGGCAGCTCCGACCACCCACGGGACCCCCAAATCCCCACTGGAGCCCCGATTCCCACCGCACCCCTGATGCCCCCGGACACTCCAAGCACCCCTGAACCCCCAGAACTTCTGCACCCCCGCAGTGCCCCTGAGCCCCCTGAGCCCCAGAACCCCAAGCCCGACAGGATCTGCCAACATCCCTGCACAGCCCTGCAGGAACTCTGCAAACCCTCCAGGACCTCCCACTGCCAGCCCAATATTCCTCAAAGCCCACCCAGGGCTGCCCCTGGAGACCAACCAAGACCCTCCAGAATCCTCCTAAAGCCCCCAGGACCCCCAGCCGAAGTCACTGGGGGCTCCGTTTCCCCTAACTCAGGGGCTGTGGGTGCTGCCCCATCGCCCCCCCACTCTGGGGGCTTCCCCTCACTCCAGCACCCCCGTTGGCCCCATTGTCACCCACCCAGGCAGTGCCACCAGTGACAGCCCCCGATGACACCCAGGAGCAGGGCCAGGAACAGGAGGCTCCTGCCGATGTTCACAGCCACTGCTGGGGACAGAGGGGGGGACACATCAGGGTCAGCTGCCATGCCGGGGCTTCTGCACCCTCCAGTAACCCCGAGTGACCCCACCTGTGTCCCAGTGTCCCCGCGGTGTCACCGTCGTGCCAGCTCGGGGCTGAGCGCCTGGAACACGCGGTGCCCGTCCTGTCCCAGCTGGTTGGTGGCCACACACTGGTAGGTGCCGGAATGTCCCACATGGACGTCCTCGAGCTCCAGGAGGGGACCCCGGGCCACCTCGCTGCCGTTGCGCAGCCAGGTGAAGGTGACAGGGGCTGAGCCCACCTGCACCGAGCAGCGCAGGGTCACGGGGTCACCTGCGCGCACCGGCTGTGCCAGGGCACCGGGGCTGATGGTGGCATTGGCCACAGGCACTGTGGGGACACAGACGGGGCTGAGGCCAGGGGGGAGGGGATGGCACCCAGCATGGGCTCAGGGGAATGGGAGGGGAGGGAGTGTCAGATGGGGGATGAGGGAGTCTGTGCATGGTGGCACCTGGGGACAGAGGGAGCCTTTCAGCCAGGACTGGGACGTGTGGCGGTGTTTACCGTCACCCATTGGGGATGCCGTGGCTGGGAGCATCCAAAGCCAGAGGGTCCCAGTCCCCCAGGACCGTGACTTTCAGTTGGGGGGGCTGTGACCTGGGCTGGGATGGGGGGATGCTGGTCTTGTGGTCATCCCAGCCCGAGAGGGACATGGGAAGGTGTGGGTGAGCCAGGGAGGGTTGAAGGGAGGGATGAGGGACCCAGGCAGTGGTGGGGGAATGCTGGGAAGGTGTTGGGGTTTCCCGTCCCCATTCCCACATTCACCATGCACTGTCACTGTCACAGGAGCCGACTTCTCCCACCACAGTGACGGCCCAGAGTCCACCCAGCCCCCACAGCGGTAGCGGCCACCGTGGAGCAGCTGCAGGGGGGACAAGGACAGCTCAGTCCCATTAAGGGGTCCCCCCAGATCCTTCTCCTCATGGTAAAATTGCACCCCAGTGACCGCGCTGTCCCTCCAGCCCCGGCAGCGCAGCGTCACCGCGTCCCCCTCCAGCAGCGCCCACGCCGGCACCTGCAGCACCAGACGCTCTGTGGGACAAGAGGGACCTGTCACATCTGGGGAGTCTGAGAGATCCCAAAGGCCCTGGGAGGCACCAGGGGTCCCCCATTGCAACAGGGAGGTCTCATGTCACTGGGATGCTCTGGGATATCTCCGTGTGCAGGGGACGGGTTTTCGTCACACACGGGGCTTGACCCATGGAGCGGAGCCCACCCAGAGCCCTTGGGGACCCCGCGGGTGCCAGGGCACTCATCGTCCCTCACTCTTCAAGATGCGCATGGGAGGGCTCAGCCCAGTGCCAGCTCTGTCGCACTGGTAGGTGCCACTCTTGGTGACAATGAATAGGTCGGGTCCCTTCTGCCACCAGCGCTGCCCGTCCTTGTACCAGGTGGTGGCAGCAGCGGTGCCCCAGCCCTGGCAGGTCAGTGTCACCCGGTCCCACAGCACCGGCGGTGTCCAGGGGGGATCCACGAGGAGCTGGGTGGTCTGGGCGCCTGTGGGTGACAGGGGACACCAGCCTGCCAGGGCCAGTGCCGGATGGGGACAGCGGGGCGGGGACGTGGCATCCCCCCGAGGACTCACCAGCGAGGCGGAGGGTCTGAGCTGGAAGGGAGAAGGGACAGGGCTGGGTGGCTCTGTGGGGCAAGTGGCACCCAGGGGACTGGGTGTGGGGCTGTCCCCAAACTGCCCCCAGTGGGACACCGGTTCTCTTGAGAAAGTGCTCAGGAATGGTCCCCAACAGGTCTGGAGAGGCTGGGGGATGTGTCTGTGTCACAGCTGTCCATGTGCCACATCCGTGTGGCATGGAAGCCCCAGGGTTTGGGACAGTGCAGCCACCTCGAGCTGAGGCAGGACACGGGGACACTGTGAACACCCTGGAAGTGGGGACACTGTGGACCCCCCGTGCTGGCACAGGTCACCCCCAGCAGCCCCACGGCACCTGTCCCGCATGGCCCATCCACACAGTGCTTGTCCCCTTGTCCCTGTCCCTGCATCCCTGTGCCCCTGGCCCTGTCCCCGCAGCTGCCCCAGTCCCAGTGTGCCTGTCATGATATCCTTGACCCCAGATCTCAGTCGCCCCATTCCGGTCCTCCTGTTCCTGTCCCCACAGCCACGCCACAACCCCCATCACTCCACGGTCCACCCCCATGCTCGGGCTCTGCTGGCCTTGGGGACCTCAGGGCACCCCGCAGACCCCCTCTGCCCCCTCCCCACCGCTCCCTTCCCCGACAGGGCCCATCCCCGGGGCGTCAGGCCGGTGCCCAGGGCACTCACCCCACAGGAGCAGTACCACCTTCCCAGCCATCCCGCTGCCCCCGGCCACCCGGGCTGGCTGTCACACACTGCCGGGGCCACCTGTCCCCTGCGTGGAGGCTCTTTGGCCAAAGAGGAAGGAAGAGCGGTCAGGTCTGTACCCATGTGCTGGTGGCCCTTGGTGGGGGCAGGGTGGAGACAGGCTGGGGACATAGAGGGACATGGTGGGACATGGTGGGGACATGAGACTTGGGAGTCCCAGGAATGGGGGCTCCAGGAATGTGGGGAGCTCAGGATGGATTTCCAGAGGAACAGGGGGCCCAGGGATGGGGATCCTGGGGAATGGGGGTCCCCACTGGTGGGGGGACCAGGGATGGGGGTCCCAGTGAATATGGGCCCCACAGATTTGGGGTCATGGGATGAAGATTCCAGGGGTGGAGGGTCCTGAGGGACTGGAGAGTCCATGGGATGGGGTCAAGGAGAGGGGGGTGCTGGGCAATGGAGGTTCTGGGAAATGGGCGGCCTGGGATGGGGGTCCCCAGGAGAGGGGACTTAGGGAATGAGGTCCCATGGTTGTGGTTCCTAGAGGAATGGGGGTCCCAGGCATGGGCAGTGCCTGGGTGGGCTCGTGGGTCGCAGCTCCTTCACTGGGTGCCTCAGATTTTGGGTGAGGCAGACAAAAGCAGAGACTCCCGTAGTGTTGGTGGTCTGTGGGGAACACCACGGGGTTCTCACAGAGCTCCGGCTCTGTGCTCCCCTCCCTGACACTTTTTCTTCTCTTTGTTTCTACTTTTTCTTATTTACCTCACTTTTGTGCACTCCCCCTCCCACTTCATGGCTCAGTGATACTGGGGAGCTCCTGGGCAGGGAACGGGTTGGGGAGACCCTGTGCAGGGGGAATAGGGGGTGTGGGGGCACAGAGAGCGGTTTGGGGGGGCAGTGGGGGATGGGGGTGTCTGGCTGTGCCCCACAACACTTCCACTTTCTCTCTCTGGCAGCAGAAGGAAGAGGCCGTTTGTGCTGAGAGTCAGACGGGGGCGGGTTCTGACCTGGGGGGGCACATCCAGAGGGGTCCTGTCCTGGGGAGGGTCCCTGTTCTGTTCCGGGGGTGACATATCTTTGATGAGGGGTTCCTCATTCTGGGGAGTGGCGGTTCCAGAAGTGTCCCTGCACGTTCTGGGGGGTGTGCCTGTCCCAGGGGTGGCACATCCTGGGGACCCCCGTCAATCCAAGTTTGGGGCCAGGCCACGCCACAGCCCCACTGCACAGGGATGGGCATTGGCCAGCCCTGCTCTGGCCAGCCCCAGGGGCAGCCAGGACCTGAGGGTCCCCCCCACCCCCTTGGCTTTGACTCTCGCAGCTTTAGAGCTGCTGCAAGGTGAGAATTGTGTGGGGGAAAAGGCGTGGCTGTGGTTTGCTCAGGCCTGTGAGAAGCACAAAAGCCAAGGGGAGCCCAAGCAGTGGCTCTGCGAGCGAGGGCCTTTGATGGTTTGCAGAGCAGGGCTGGCTGGCAAGCGCCCCTGCAGGGGCAGCTGCGAGGGAAGCAGCCCGGAAATGCAGCAATGCATCATTTTGTGCCTCTGCCCAAGGCACTGAGGGAGCCCCAAAACTCAGGCAAATGCCACAAGGATCTGCTCAGCACCCTGAGCGGGACCCTCCTCCTTCCTGCCTTGCCGTGGGCTGACGCTGCCCGGATGCCCCGCACCCACCAAAGCCTCTCTCTCACTGCCCTCCGCAGCTGGACAGGGAGAGAAAGGTTTTTAGTAGAAGCAGGAAATCAGAGTATCCCATTCCTAAAGCAGGACAGAGCTGAACAAAGAAACACCATTTCTCCCAGTTTCAGCAAAAAGCTGCATTTTGGGCCCAGCAGAAGTCAGTCGGCTCCTCCAGTGTCCCCCAGTGCCCTCAGTGTCCCAGCACGTTCCCGTAGATGTCACTGGGTGCCCGCGGTCACCCGTGGGGTCCCGGCAGCTGCGCGTAGGTCACTTGGGTATCCTGGGGCGGAGCGGTGCGGGTGGGCCCTGCAGGAGACCCTGGCTGTGGCACCTGTGTGACACCCCCCGTGGGTGACGTGTCCCTGTGTGTGTCCCACCCCGTACTCACCCTGCGTCTGCTTTGTCCCCGTGACGTGGGTGTACAGCACCTCCCCCTCCTCCGGGGGGGCCGGGGGCTCCGGGGGAGCCCTGCAGGGATGGGGGGATGTGTGAGAGGGGATGGGAGGTCTTGGGGGTTGGGGAAAAGTGGGACTCATGGCTGGAGCCCCCCACTCACCTTTCCTGGTGCTTCCTGGAGGCTGCAAAGGAAAGGGGTGGGGGTGACTGTGGGGTCCCCAAGGCCCTGACCACCCTCGGGAATCCTGAACCCCCACAGGGCTCTCAATTCCCCCCTGGAACCACCAGCATTCCTGGAGTCCGCCAGAACCCCTGAACCACACCAGAGACCCTGGTCCTGATGCCCCCAGAGCCCCAGGGCTGGCATGGAAACTGCCACAGGATTCCTGAAAGAACCCCCAACATCCCTGCACCACCCTCCAACACCACCCCAAATCATCGAGGACCTCGAGCAAAGGTGACTGGCGACTCAGCGCTGCCCAAGTCAGTGGCTGTGGGTGCTGCCCCATCATCCCCACATTCTCGGTGGCCTCCCACCTCCCCAGGGCCCCCGTTGGCCGCATTGTCACCCACCCAGGCGCTGCCACCGGTGCCAGCCCACAATGACACCCACGAGCAGGAGCAGGAACAGGAGGGATCCGGCAACCCCTGCGGCCACTGCTGGGGACAGAGGGGGACACATCAGAGTCACCTGTCACTGCGGGGATGCTGCAATCCCAGTAACCCCGAGTGACCCCACCTGTGTCCCAGTGTCCCCGCGGTGTCACCCTCAGTGCCAGCTTGGGGCTGGGCGCCTGGAACACGCGGTGCCCGTCCTGTCCCAGCTGGTTGGTGGCCACGCACTGGTAGGTGCCGGAATGTCCCACATGGACGTCGCCGAGCTCCAGGAGGGGACCCCGGGCCACCTCGCTGCCGTTGCGCAGCCAGGTGAAGGTGACAGGGGCTGAGCCCACCTGCACCGAGCAGCGCAGGGTCACGGGGTCACCTGCGCGCACCGGCTGTGCCAGGGCACCGGGGCCGATGGTGGCATTGGCCACGGGCACTGTGGGGACACAGACGGGGCTGGCACCTGGCCAGGGGGGATGGGGATGTGGTGGGTGGGGTCACCCCATTCCTGAGGTTCCCGCTCACCCAGGACGGTGACATTCATGGGGACACTCTCGGCCACGCTGTGCCCGTCGCTGGCCCTGCACTGGTAGTGGCCGCTGTCATTGTACCCAACGTGGTGCAGCTCCAGGCGGGGGCCGGTGCCCAGCGGTGCCCCCGAGTCCCCCCGGTGCCAGGAGAAGGACAGGGGACCTGTCCCCGCGGCCACCGCGCAGCTCAGCACCAGGCGGTCCCCCAGTGCCACCTGTGCCCCGGGGGGCTGCGCCGACACGGACACCCCCGAGAGCGGGACCCCTGCGGGAAGGGGACACCAGGGGACAGTGAAGGACCCGGGGAGGGTCGGGGAGGGGCTGGGGGGCCCTTGTGAGGAAAAGGGAGCACAGAGTCTGGGAGTGGATTGGAAACGGCAGGAATGGACCCCAAGGAAGGATGGGGGTGTTTAGGGAGGGGACACCTGGAGAGGGATTGGGGCGACTCCAGTGTGGGGTGGAGACCCGGAAGAGGATGGTGGGGCCTGGAGACCAGGAGGGAGCTCAGAGAGGGCAGGAGTGGGGAGCCGGTAATGGATGGGGGGACCTAGGGTGATGGGAGGACACTGGGCAGGGGTCAGGAAGAGCTGGGTGTCCCCAGGCAGGACTGGGGGACCCGTGGCGGCTGTCGGGGCTCCCCGCGCCCATCCCCGCACTCACTGCGCACCGTGATGCGGAGCCGGGCGCTGCTCTTCCGCACGGCCCCCGCTCGGAGCGCACCTGGCAGCTGTAATTCCCCGAGTGGGAGACCCCCACGGTGGGCAGCAGGAGCTGCGGGGACCCCTGCGGGCCCCCCACCAACCGCCCGTGCCGGTAGAAGAAGTGCAGGAGGGGGGCTCGGGGCCTTAGGGGGTTGGGGGTGCTGAGGCAGCTGAGATTCAGGTGGGACCCCTCGGTGGGCTCGGGGGGACCCTCCAGCACCGGCACCGGGAACAGCTCTGGGAAGGAGGTAGGGCGGGGGGAGCGTGACCCCGAGCCTGCTGTGAAGGGGCTGTGGTGGTGCTGAGGTGTGGGGGTGTCGGGGTGTCAGGGTGGCGGCTGTGGGGTGCTCACCGTGCACTGTCACTGTCACCGGCGCCGACACCGACTCCTTCCACCCCCGTGACACCTCAGAGTCCACCCAGCCCCTGCAGCGGTAGCGGCCGCTGTGTTGCAGATGCAGAGGGGACAGGGACAGCTCGGTCCCATCGCGGAACCGCTGCAGTTGTTTCTCCTCGCGGTAGAAGGACACCCAGGTCACCGGTTTGTCCAACCAGCCCCGGCAGCGCAGTGTCACCGTGTCCCCCTCCAGCAGCGCCCGCGCCGGCACCTGCAGCACCAGCCGGTCTGGTGGACAGGGGCGGTCCGGTCACACCGCGGGGATCCGTGGGGTCCCGATGGCACCGGGACGCCCCGATTGGGTCACCCCCAGCACACCAGGGGTCCCCAATTCCAACACGGGGCTCCGCTCGCCCTGGCATGCTCTGGGATGTCCCCGTGTGCAGGGGACGGGCTCTCGTCACACCAGGGGGGTGACCCATGGAGCGGAGCCCACCCAGAGTCCTCAGGAACCCCACGGGTGCCAGGCTGGGGACACCCAACCCCCCTCACCATTGGAGACGCTCACGGGGGGGCTGCGCCCGGTGCCGGGTCTGTCACACTGGTAGGTGCCACTCTCGGTGACAACGAATCGGTCGGGTCCCTGCAGCCGCCAGCGCTGCCCGTCCTTGTACCAGGTGGTGGCAGCGGCGGTGCCCGAGCCCTGGCAGGTCAGTGTCACCCGGTCCCACAGCACCGGCGGCGTCCAGGGGGGCTGCACGCGGAGCTGGGTGGTCTGGGCGCCTGCGGGTGACAGGGGACACCAGCCTGCCAGGGCCAGCGCGGGATGGGGACAGCGGGGCGGGGACGTGGCATCCCCCCGAGGACTCACCAGCGAGGCCGAGGGTCTGGGCTGGAAGGGAGAAGGGACAGGGCTGCGTGGGGGTGGCACCGTGGGGACAGCGGCACCCAGGGCACGGAGTGTGGGGCTGTTCCCAAACTGTCCCCACGGGGTCACCGGTGTGGCACAGAGGTCTTGAGGACAGGGACACCTCTGTCACCCAGGGTTGAGGCAGGACATGGGGACACTGTGGACACCCCATGCTTGGACAAGTCACCTCCACCCACCCCACAGCACCTGTCCCCATGGCCACATCCCCACGGCCCTCTGCCCATGATCCCATCCCAATGGCACCTGGCCTCGTGGCCCATCCTGATGGTGCTTGGCCCTTGTCCCTGTCCCTGCATCCCTGTCCCCCTGGCCCTGTCCCCACAGCTGCCCCAGCCCCAATGTTCCTTTTGCTACATCCCACTCCCTCCATTCCTCTCCCCTGTTCCTGTGCCCCCCATTCCTGTCCCCACAGCCACCCCACGACTCAGGTCACATTTAAGGGGTCCATGCCCATGCTCGGGCTCTGCTGGCCTTGGGGACCTCAGGGCACCCCGCAGACCCCCTCTGCCCCGTCCCCACCGCTCTCTGCCTCACCAGGGCCCATCCCCGGGGCGTCAGGCCCGTGCCCGAGGCACTCACCCCACAGGAGCAGCGCCACCTTCCCGGTCATCCTGGTGTCCCTGGCCACCCGGGCTGGCTGTCACACGCTGCTGGGGCCAACTGTCCCCCGGGTGGTGGGCAGGAAGCGAGGTCACGTCTCGTCCCCACGTGTTGGTGGCCCTTGGTGGGGGCAGGGTGTAGCAGGGTGGAGACACAGCAGGGGACAGGCTGGGGCCATGGTGGGACATGGTGTTCCCAGGATTTGGGGGCTCAGGGCATGTGGGGATCTCAGGATGGGTGTCCCAGGGGAATGGGGAGAGAGGGGAAGTGACAGGGAGTGTCTGTCTGGGAATGGGGGTCCCCATGTGTCAGGTGGTCCCCAGGATGGGGGTCCTGAGGGAATGGGGGCAAAGGGGATGGGGGGAAGGGGATGGAGATGCTGGGTAACAGGAGACCCAGGATGGGGCTCCGAGAAAAGGGGGACACAGGGAATGGGGCTGCCATGGTCAGGTTCCCAGGGGAATGGGGGTCCCAGGGATGGGCAGTGCCTGGGGGGGCTCATGGGTCACAGCTCCTTCACCGGGTGCCTCAGATTTTGGGGTGACTCAGGGCCCAGCACGGCCCCCCCGGGGCGCTCATTACCTGGGGCGGCATCACAGGGGGGTCCTGGGTAGCTCCGGTTCTGTGTCCCCCCCACCCTTTGGCTTTTTCCTCTTTATTTCTCTTTTGTCCTTCATTTCCTCACGGTTGTGCCACGCTGCCTCACTCCCCAGTGTGCGGCTCAGTGATCCTGGGGAGCTCCTGAGCAGGGAACGGGTTGGGGGCACCCTGTGCAGGGGGAATAGGGGGTGCGGGGGCGCAGAGAGGGGTGGGGGTCAGTGGGGGATGGGGGTGTCCAGCTGTGCCCCACAACATTTTCACTTTCTCTCTCGGGCAGCAGAAGGAAGAGGCCGTTTGTGCTGAGAGTCAGACGGGGGCGGGTTCTGACCTGGGGGGGCACATCCAGAGGGGTCCTGTCCTGGGGGAGGTCCCTGTTCTGGGGGTGACACATCCTGGGGGTATCCTGTCCCAGGGCTGCCCCATCGCGGTCAGGGGGGTCCTGTCCTGGGGGATGGCGGTGCTGGGGGGGTCTCTGGACACATTCCTGGGGGGGGTGTCCCTCTCCCAGTGGTGGCACATCCTGGGGACCCCTGTCCTGGAAGGGCCCTGCCGGCTCCCACTGTCCCTGCTTGGGCACTGTGACCTCTGCAGGGCACAAATTTGGGGCTGCCCTGTCCCTTCTAGGTCCCTTCCCCTTGACGGTCCCCTCCACTCTGGGAGCCCCCAATCCCCCTTTGGGATCCCCCAAGGTGCAGCCCCTCTTCCCCATCCTGCAGCCCCCTGTGACCCTTCTGTGGCTGAGAAGCCCCACGGGGTGCCAGTGGGGGTGACAGGGGGTGGGTGTCAGTCGGGGAGGGCACAGACCCCGCCACAACCTCCCACAGCCACCCCAAGCCCCCAGCCCTGGCAGGGTCTCAGCGCTGGCAACCAGGAAATGGATGAGACCCTGCAGATGAAACGCTCGGGACACTCCTGGCTGTGCCCCGCTCTGCCCACAACACCTGAGCACCAACCTGCCCCCTCTGCCTCAACACCTGCATGGAAACATTGAGCTTTTTTCCTTCTGCAAATGGCTGATTTGGCCAAAAATTGATACCACACCACTGAGACACTGAAAATGTGAGGGGGCTGAAGCTGTTGTGGGGCTGCCCCCCCTCTCCTGCTCCCACTGCCCCCCTGTGTGGTTTCTGTGCTGGGGGGTTGGGACACTTTGGGTTTGTTGGTTTTGGGAGAAAACCTATTCCAGACTTCTCCATTCTCACTCATCCCCTGCTGGATCTGAGCCGGCAAGAGCAGCTTGGAAATGGAGCCCCAGGCAGGAAGCAGCTCCCAAACTCCTCTGTGCAGCCAGTGGCCATCCAAGTGTGGGGCCAGGCCACGCCACAGCCCCACTGCGCAGGGATGGGCATTGGCCAGCCCTGCTCTGGCCAGCCCCAGGGGCAGCCAGGACCTGAGGGTCCCCCCGCCCCCTGGGCTTTGACTCTCGCAGCTTTAGAGCTGCTGCAAGGTGAAAATTGTGTGGGGGAAAAGGCGTGGCTGTGGTTTGCTCAGCCCGGCGAGAAGCACAAAAGCCAAGGGGAGCCCAAGCAGTGGCTCTGCGAGCGAGGGCCTTTGATGGTTTGCAGAGCAGGGCTGGCTGGAAAGCGCCCCTGCAGGGGCAGCTGCGAGGGAAGCAGCCTGGAAATGCAGCAATGCATCATTTTGTGCCTCTGCCCAAGGCACTGAGGGAGCCCCAAAACTCAGGCAAACCCCACAGGGATCTGCTCAGCACCCTGAGCGGGACCCTCCTCCTTCCCGAGCTGAGCAGGCAGAGCTGAACAAACCAACCCCATTTCTCCCGCTTTAATCCAAACGCTGCCTTTTGGGTCCAAGAAGAGGCAAAAGGGTCCTGTGCCCCACCCCCACCACTGGGAGGCGGAATGGGGAGGCCCTGGGGTGCTGGGAAGGGCAGTGAGGGACCCCTGGGGGGACTCGATGCCTCCCAGTGATCCCCAATTTCCCCCCAGGGTCACATCACACTCTCGTAGGTGGCACCGGGGTCCTGCTGTCCCTCGTAGGGTCCCGGCAGCTGCGCGTTGGTCACTTGTGGATGCCGAGGGGGGGCAGGGCCGGGGGACACCCGTGGGGGCGCTGACAGAGACAGCGGTTGTGGGGACCTGGGAGGGGGTGACACCCGTGGGGGACGTGTCCCTGTCCCCAGCCCCGTACTCACCCCCCGCCCGCTCGCTGCCCACGCCGTGGGGCTCCAGCAGCTCCCCCTCCTCCGGGGGGCCCTGCGGGGATAAGGGGGGGCCTGAGGGGGTGTCTGGGGAAGGGGGAAAGGGGAGTCACGGCCGGAGCCCCCCCACTCACCTGTCCTGGGGCTTCCTGGGGGCTGCAAGGAAAAGGGGAGGGGGTGACCGTGGGCACCCCGGGACCCCTGAACCTTCCTGGGACCTCGGCAGCTCCGACCACCCACGGGACCCCCAAATCCCCACTGGAGCCCCGATTCCCACCACACCCCTGATTCCCCCCTGGACACTCCAAGCACCCCTGAACCCCCAGAACTTCTGCACCACCGCAGTGTCCCTGAGCCCTTCTGTGCCCCTAACCCCCTGAGCCCACACAACCCCAAGCCCAACAGGGAGGGGCATCCCCAGGACTCCCTCAGACCCCAGAAAGATCCCCACACATCCCTGCACAGCCCTGCAGGAATTCCCCAAACCCTCCAGGAGCTCCCACTGCCAGCCCAATGTTCCTCAAAGCCCACCCAGGAGAGCCCACGTAGCCGAAGAAAGACCCTCCAGAATCCTCCTAAAGCCCCCAGGACCCCCAGCCGAGGTCACTGTGGGCTCCGTTTCCCCCAGCTCAGGGGCTGTGGGTGCTGCCCCATCGCCCCCCCACTCTGGGGGCTTCCCCTCACTCCAGCACCCCCGTTGGCCCCATTGTCACCCACCCAGGCGGTGCCACCAGTGACAGCCCCCGATGACACCCAGGAGCAGGACCAGGAACAGGAGGCTCCTGCCGATGTTCACAGCCACTGCTGGGGACAGAGGGGGACACATCAGGGTCAGCTGCCATGCCGGGGCTTCTGCACCCTCCAGTAACCCCGAGTGACCCCACCTGTGTCCCAGTGTCCCCGCGGTGTCACCCTCAGTGCCAGCTCGGGGCTGAGCACCCGGAACACGCAGTGCCCGTCCTGTCCCAGCTGGTTGGTGGCCACGCACTGGTAGGTGCCGGAATGTCCCACATGGACGTCGCCGAGCTCCAGGAGGGGACCCCGGGCCACCTCGCTGCCGTTGTGCAGCCAGGTGAAGGTGACAGGGGCTGAGCCCACCTGCACCGAGCAGCGCAGGGTCACGGGGTCACCTGCGTGCACCGGCTGTGCCAGGGCACCGGGGCTGATGGTGGCATTGGCCACGGGCACTGCGGGGACACAGACGGGGCTGGCACCTGGCATGGGGGGATGGGGATGTTGTGGGTGGGGTCACCCCATTCCTGAGGGTCCCGCTCACCCAGGACGGTGACATTCAGGGGGACACTCTCGGCCACGCTGTCCCCGTCGCTGGCCCTGCACTGGTAGTGGCCGCTGTCATTGTCCCCAACGTGGCGCAGCTCCAGGCGGGGGCCGGTGCCCAGCAGTGCCCACGAGTCCCCCCGGTGCCAGGAGAAGGACAGGGGACCTGTCCCCGCGGCTACCACGCAGCTCAGCACCAGGTGGTCCCCCAGTGCCACCTGTGCCCCGGGGGGCTGCGCCGACACGGACACCCCCGAGAGCGGGACCCCTGCGGGAAGGGGACACCAGGGGACAGTGAAGGACCCGGGGAGGGTCGGGGAGGGGCTGGGGGGCCCTCGTGAGGAAGAGGGAGCACAGAGCCTGGGAGTGGATTGGAAAGGGCATAAAGGGACCCCAAGGAAGGATGGGGGTGTTTAGGGAGGGGACACCTGGAGAGGGATGGGGGCGACTCCAGTGTGGGGTGGAGACCCGGAAGAGGATGGTGGGGCCTGGAGACCAGGAGGGAGCTCAGAGAGGGCAGGAGTGGGGAGCCGGTAATGGATGGGGGGACCTAGGGTGATGGGAGGACACTGGGCAGGTGTCAGGAAGAGCTGGGTGTCCCCAGGCAGGACTGGGGGACCCGTGGCGGCTGTCGGGGCTCCCCGCGCCCATCCCCGCACTCACTGTGTACCGTGACGCGGAGCCGGGCGCTGCTCCTCCGCACGGCCCCCGCTCGGAGCGCACCTGGCAGCTGTAATTCCCCGAGTGGGAGACCCCCACGGTGGGCAGCAGGAGCTGCGGGGACCCCTGCGGGCCCCCCACCAACCGCCCGTGCCGGTAGAAGAAGTGCAGGAGGGGGGCTCGGGGCCTTAGGGGGTTGGGGGTGCTGAGGCAGCTGAGATTCAGGTGGGACCCCTCGGTGGGCTCGGGGGGACCCTCCAGCACCGGCACCGGGAACAGCTCTGGGAAGGAGGTAGGGCGGGGGGAGCGTGACCCCGAGCCTGCTGTGAAGGGGCTGTGGTGGTGCTGAGGTGTGGGGGTGTCGGGGTGTCAGGGTGGCGGCTGTGGGGTGCTCACCGTGCACTGTCACTGTCACCGGCGCCGACACCGACTCCTTCCACCCCCGTGACACCTCAGAGTCCACCCAGCCCCTGCAGCGGTAGCGGCCGCTGTGTTGCAGATGCAGAGGGGACAGGGACAGCTCGGTCCCATCGCGGAACCGCTGCAGTTGTTTCTCCTCGCGGTAGAAGGACACCCAGGTCACCGGTTTGTCCAACCAGCCCCGGCAGCGCAGTGTCACCGTGTCCCCCTCCAGCAGCGCCCGCGCCGGCACCTGCAGCACCAGCCGGTCTGGTGGACAGGGGCGGTCCGGTCACACCGCGGGGATCCGTGGGGTCCCGATGGCACCGGGACGAAGGGACTGGATCACACCCAGCACACCAGGGGTCCCCAATTCCAACACGGGGCTCCGCTCGCCCGGGGATGCTCTGGGATGTCCCCGTGTGCAGGGGACAGGCTCTCGTCACACCAGGGGGGTGACCCATGGAGCGGAGCCCACCCAGAGTCCTCAGGAACCCCACGGGTGCCAGGCTGGGGACACCCAACCCCCCTCACCATTGGAGACGCTCACGGGGGGGCTGCGCCCGGTGCCGGGTCTGTCACACTGGTAGGTGCCACTCTCGGTGACAACGAATCGGTCGGGTCCCTGCAGCCGCCAGCGCTGCCCGTCCTTGTACCAGGTGGTGGCAGCGGCGGTGCCCGAGCCCTGGCAGGTCAGTGTCACCCGGTCCCACATCACCGGCGGCGTCCAGGGGGGCTGCACGAGGAGCTGGGTGGTCTGGGTGCCTGCGGGTGACAGGGGACACCAGCCTGCCAGGGCCAGCGCGGGATGGGGACAGCGGGGCGGGGACGTGGCATCCCCCCGAGGACTCACCAGCGAGGCCGAGGGTCTGGGCTGGAAGGGAGAAGGGACAGGGCTGGGTGGGGTGGCAGCGCGGGGACAGCGGCACCCGGGGCACGGAGTGTGGGGCTGTCCCCAAACTGTCCCCACGGGGTCACCGGTGTGGCACAGAGGTCTTGAGGACAGGGACACCTCTGTCACCCAGGGTTGAGGCAGGACATGGGGACGCTGTGGACGCCCCATGCTTGTACGCTGTACACCCACGTCACGGGGACAAAGCAGACGCAGGGTGAGTACGGGGTGGGACACACACAGGGACACGTCACCCACGGTGGTGTCACACAGATGCCACAGCCAGGGTCTCCTGAAGGGCCCACCCACACCGCTCCACCCCAGGATACCCAAGTGACCTACGCGCAGCTGCCGGGACCCCACGGGCAACCGCGGGCACCCAGTGACATCTACGGGAACGTGCTGGGACACTGAGGGCGCTGGGGGACACTGGAGGTCCCGACTGACTTCTGCTGGGCCCAAAATGCAGCTTTTTGCTGAAACTGGGAGAAATGGTGTTTCTTTGTTAGACTCTCTCCTGCTTTCGGAACGGGATTCTCCAATTTCCTGCTTCTACTAAAAACCTTTCTCTTCCCGTCTGGCTGCGGAGGGCAGTGAGAGAGCGGCTTTGGTGGGTGCGGGGCATCCGGGCAGCGTCAGCCCACGGCAAGGCAGGAAGGAGGAGGGTCCCGCTCAGGGTGCTGAGCAGATCCTTGTGGCATTTGCCTGAGTTTTGGGGCTCCCTCAGTGCCTTGGGCAGAGGGACAAAATGATGCATTGCTGCATTTCCGGGCTGCTTCCCTCGCAGCTGCCCCTGCAGGGGCGCTTTCCAGCCAGCCCTGCTCTGCAAACCATCAAAGGCCCTCGCTTGCAGAGCCACTGCTTGGGCTCCCCTTGGCTTTTGTGCTTCTCACAGGCCTGAGCAAACCACAGCCACGCCTTTTCCCCCACACAATTCTCACCTTGCAGCAGCTCTAAAGCTGCGAGAGTCAAAGCCCAGGGGGTGGGGGGGACTCTCAGGTCGTGGCTGCCCCTGGGGCTGGCCAGAGCAGGGCTGGCCAATGCCCATCCCTTTGCAGTGGGGTTGTGGTGTGGCCTGGCCCCACACTTGGATGGCCACTGGCTGCACAGAGGAGTTTGGGAGCTGCTTCCTGCCTGGGGCTCCATTCCCAAGCTGCTCTTGCCGCCTCAGATCCTGCAGGGGATGAGCGAGAACGGAGAAGTCTGGAATAGGTTTTCTCCCAAAACCAATAAACCCAAAGTGTCCCAACCTCTCAGGACAGAAACCCCATGGCAGGGGGGGAATGTGGGGATAGGGGTGGGGTAGCCCCACAACAGCTTAACATCCGCCCCCCCCCCCCCCCCCCCCCCCGATTTACAGGGTCCCAGCCCTGCAGCATCAAACTGGGGCCAGATCCGCCACTTCCAGGGGAAAATACCTGCAGCTTTTACAGTGCTGCAGCGGAGGGGGCAGGTTGGTCCTCGGGTGTTGTGGGCAGAGGAGGGGACGGTCACGAGCGTTCCAGCCTGGTTCCCAGCACTGAGACCCTGAAGGAGGTGTGGGGGCTGGCTTTGGAGGTTTTTAGGGTTTCCTCCCCTAATGACACCCAGCCCCTCTCACCCCCTGCTGTCCCCCCCAGCGGGGCTTCTTACTCGCGCAAGAGTCTTGGAGGGATGTGGGATTGGAGGGACAGGCTGCACCTTAGGGGCTCCCAAAGGGGAATTTGGGCTTCCCAAATGGGGGGGGACTGTCAAATGGGGGAGTAGAGGGGACAGAGTACCCCCCAGATTGGGCCACGCCCGAGGTCACAGTGCCCCAAGGAGGTCCAGAGAATGGGGATCCTGAGGAGGGGGAGTCACAATGGATGGGTCTTCTGGGGAATGGGGGTCCCATGGGTGGGGGAAGAAAGGGATGAGGCTCCCAGGAGAATGTGGGCTCCAGGGATTTGGGGTCATGGGATGCTGGTCCCAGGGACAGGCCTGGCTGGGGAATGCAGGGTCCTGTGGGACTCTGGATCCTGGGGCAATGGGGAACAATAGGATGGGATCAAGGGTAGGGGAGTGGTGGGGAATGGAGATCCTAGGAAATGGGAGTCCTGGCATGGTGGTCCCAGGGAGGGGGGAGATAAAGAATGGTGGTCCCATAGTTTGGTTCTATGGCGAATGGGGGTCCAAAGGACTGGGAGTGGTTGGGTGGCATGTGGGTCACAGCTCCTTCACTGGGTGCCTCAAATTTTGGGGTGACCCAGGGCCCAGCACACCCCCCCCCATAAGAATGTCCCCATGGTGCTCCAAGTCTGCTACACTGCCCTCACCCAGGGCTTTTTCCTCTCTTTATTCAATTTTTTCCCTTATTTTCCTCACTATTGCACCACTCCCTCCGCCCCAGTTTCTGGCTTGGCAATCCTGGAGGTGCAGGGGCTGCAGAGAGGAGGGGGAGGGGGGCTGTGGGGAATGGGGGTTTTTGGCCGTGCTCCCCAACACTTTCACTTTCTCTCTCCGGCAGCAGAAGGAAGAGGCCGTTTGTGCTGAGAGTCAGACGGGGGGCGGGTTCTGACCTGGGGGGGCACATCCAGAGGGGTCCTGTCCTGGGGGTTCCCTGTTTTGAGGCTGACACATCCTGGGAGTGTCCTGTCCCAGGGCTGCCCCATCCCGGCCAGGGGGGTCCTGTCCTGGGGGATGGTGGTGCTGGGGGAGTCTCTGGACACATTCCTGAGGGGGGGCCCTCTCCCAGTGGTGGCACATCCTGGGGAGCCCTGTGCAGGGGCAGTCCTGCTGGCTCCCACTGTCCCCAGCTGCCCCTGCTTTTTAGGGTGTTGGAGGTCAGCATTTTTCCTTTTGTTTTCTTTCTCTCCGAGAATTTTCTCCCATTTGTTGTTAAGAGACAATAAGGACCATACTTTAGAGAGACAAGGAAGTGGCCAAGG
This sequence comes from Coloeus monedula, assembly GCF_965178545.1. Lineage (NCBI taxonomy): Eukaryota > Metazoa > Chordata > Aves > Passeriformes > Corvidae > Coloeus > Coloeus monedula. The sequence continues at coordinate 1,853,084 of NC_138809.1, read as the reverse complement.
TGTGGGGAAGAGCTGCAGCTGGCTGAAGCCTCTTAGCCAGTGAAGCTTTTCTCTTGGGAAGGGCAGAGATACCGAGAGATTTTGGCTTGGGGGTGAGGGGTGGGCTTAGCTCCAGCTCTCTCTTGGTCTGGGGATCAGAGGGAACAGTCGAGCTGCTGCTCAGTGCAGGGAGAATTCAGAGTCCAGCCCTGTCCTGCTTCTCCCTTAAAGTGGGTGAGCCTTTGCTCGGAAGAGCAGCTGTTGAACTGCGACCTTATTAACAGCAGACACCACTGGAAAAGGATCCTCACCATCTGCTCGGGTGCCTCAGGGGAAAACCTGGGGTCCCGAGCCCCTCCCTCTCCGAGGGAGTCTCTCCCAGCTGCGTTCGGGAGCCGGGCTGCTGCTGCCCAGCCCCACCATTTTTCTGCCACTGCTCTGGTTTTTTTCACTACACTCTAACCCAGCACCGCCTGCCTGCTGGGACACCCCGCAGCTCCTGCTACAGCTGCGGAGCTTCTGTTGCAATTTGTTTTGCCACTCCGGGCTCCACTGGCCTATGCCGCCCCTGCTGCCGCTCCCAGGTTCCTGCTGCAGCCCCTTTCGCCATCCCGAGGGGCACCGGGCCTGGCTGCCCTTGGGGGTTTGTAAAGGAAGCCGCTTTTCCATCCCTCTCGCCGGCTGCGCCGCCATCGCCGCGTGAGGGAGAGACAGGGCCGAGCTCGCGCCACAGCGCCCCCTGCTGGCGGGCAGGGGGAATCACCGCACCTGCCGAGCCCGGCCGGGAGCCACCAGTGCCCCTGGCGGCCTCGAGCAGAACTGCAGCGAGGGGAACGGGCCCACAGCGAGAGAGGCACCAGCACCGGTTCTGGTACCGGCACCGGGTCTGGTACCGGCACCGAGGTCTGGTACTGGGACTGGCACTGGTCTGGTCCTGGCGCTGCGGTCTGGTGCTGGCACTGAGGTCTGGTTCCAGCGCCGGGTCTGTTCCTGCCACCAGGTTCTGGTTCTTTCACCGGGTTCTGGCTCTGGCACCGAAGTCTGGTTCTGGCACCGGGGTCTGGTCTTGGGACCGGGTTCTGGTTGTGGCACTGGGTTTGTGGTCCTGGCACCGGGTTCTGTTTTTTTCAGTGGATTCTGGTTTTTTCACCAGGTTCTGGTTCCGGCACCGCATCTGGTTCTGTCACTGGGGTCTGGTTCTGGCACCGGGTTCTGGTTCTTTCATCAGGTTCTGGTTCTGGCACCAGGTCTGTGGTTCTGGCACTGGGTCTGGTTCTGGCTCTGAATTCTGGTTCTGGCACTGGGTTCTGGTCCTGGCCCCGGGATCTGGTTCTGGCACAGGGTTGTAATTCTGGCCCTGGGTTCTGGTTCTGCTTGCTGTTGCTGCCATTGTTGTTGCTTTGCCCTGTTGTACATATATACACTCACTAGTCAAGAACTGTTATTCCTGTTCCCATATCTTGGCCTGAAAGCCCCATAATTTCACAGTTGCAATAATTCGGAGGATAGGGGGTCATAGTCTCCATCCCAAAGGAGGTTCCCACCTTCCTGGGCAGACATGTGTCTTTCAAACCAAGACATAGTGGCAGCCCAACATTGGAGAATCCCATTCCTAAAGCCCATCAGAGCCAAACAAGCAAACAGCATTTCTGCCAGTTTAACCAAAAAGCTGCATTTTTGTCCCAGGAGGACAGAACCAGGTCCTGTGCCCCCTTGGAACTGGCAGGGGGGACGGTAAGCAACTTGTTGTACTGGGAGCACTGGGAGGGGGATTGCAGAACCACTGGGAGCATGGGGGTTGAGAGGAACCAATCTGATTTTCATTTATGCCTCAACATATGTTACACATGAGGTGGAAAATTACTCTAGGGGGTCTACACGTCATGGGAAGCCTGTCCCAGGGAGGCTTCAGATGGCAGCCAATCAGGGGAGAGAAAGCTTCCATGATGGGGCTGTGAGTGACCCCACACTGGCCAGTGGGACAGATGCCCGGAGGCCTGGAAAAATGCCCGGGAAAAAATGCCCAGGAAATTGGGCCATGGGAGGAACCTTAGCACATAAAAGCAGTTAATTCACACAGGAGCCATTTTACTTTGGGTTTCTTGGAGGGATCAGGGGCTTGCTCGGAGGGTCAGCTTGGCCTTCCTCCCCTGTGCCAGTTTGGCCAAATTTAGAACGACATCCTCTGAGAGAAGGCAGGTTCCAAACCACCCCTCCCCCACCAGGTTTGGGAATAAACACTTTTTCCTCAAAGTGTTGGGGTTTTAGGAGCTCGCCTGGTTTTTTGTTCTTTGTCTTTTGTTTTGGTTTTTTTTCTGTTAAAGGAATTCCCCCATGCATTTTGCTAGGGGAACAAATGGCTGGGTATTTCAGAAAAACAAAAGAGCTCGCTGCTCTTTTTGTTTCACCGGGGTATGTGGGCAGTCGGTCTTGGCGTTCTGACAGAGAGGGAAGCTGCTTTCTTCAGCCACTTTTCCTTCTGTCAGAGAAGCCCCGGGATCCCAAGCCTGCCGTCCCTTCCCCACTGGGAGCCGGGCTGTGGCCGCCCTGCCCCACCGTTAATTCGAGCCTTTGCTACGTTGAATCCCTGCTCACCCTGCCTCCCCAGACCTCCGGGGTGTACCCCGTTTGGATACATCTTGTCTGCCACCCAGGATCTGTGCTTGTCCCTGCCCCTCCAGCCTGCCTTTCCAGCCTGCTGTTCCCACGGGTCCGGCCGGACACCGGGATTGGCTGCCCAGCGGTTTGTGAAGCTTCTTTGTTCCATCCCTTCCCGGGATCCCAGGCCACCAGTGCCGCGTGCTCCCCGAGCTCGCTCCGGAGCGCCCCCTGCAGCCGCGGGGGAACCATCGCACCTGCCCTGCTCACCGGGAGCCGCCAGCGCCCCTGCCGGCTGCGAGCGGAACTGCACCCGAGGGGAAAGGGCCTGACAGCCGAGAAGGCTGGGACTGGGTTTGTGTTTGCTGTTACTGCCACAGTTATTGTTGTTTGTTTGACTGGTTATACACATATAGATACATAATAGTAAAGAACTGTTATTCCTCTTTCCCACATCTTTGCCTAAAAGCCCCTTGATTTCAAAATCATAATACCTCAGAGGGAAGGGGGGTTGCATCTGCCATTCCAAGGGAGGTTTCTGCCTTCCTTAGCAGACACCTGTCTTTCAAACCAAGAAAGGGACCCTCCAGCACTGACACCGGGAAGAGCTATGGGGATGAGATGAAGCGGGGGGAGCGTGACCCCAAGTCTCCTGTGAAGAGGCTGTAAGGGTGCTGAGGTGCGGGGGTGTCAGGGTGGCGGCTGGGGGGTACTCACTGTGCACTGTCACTGTCACCGGTGCGGACTCCTTCCACTGTGGCAGCACAGAATACATGCAGCCCCTGCAGCGGTAGTGGCCGCTGCGGTGCAGCCGCAGAGGGGACAGGGACAGCTCGGTCCCACCACGGAACCGCTGCAGTTGTTTCTCCTCGTGGCAGAAGGACACTGAGGTCACCGGTTTGTCCTGCAAGCTCCGGCAGCGCAGTGTCACCATGTCCCCCTCCAGCAGCGCCCGCGCCGGCACCTGCAGCACCAGCCAGGCTGGGGGACAGGGGGGTCTGGTCAAACCGCGGGGATCCGTGGGGTCCCGATGGCACCGGGACGCCCCAATTGGGTCACACCCAGTGCACCAGGGGTCCCCAATTCCAACACAGGTGTCCGCTCGCCCTGGCATGCTCTGGGATGTCCCGGTGTGCAGGGGACAGGCTCTCGTTACACGAAGGGGGGGGTGACCCATGGAGCGGAGCCCACCCAGAGCCCTCAGGGACCCCGCGGGTGCCAGGCTGGGGACACCCAACCCCCCTCACCATTGGAGACGCTCACGGGGGGGCTGCGCCCGGTGCCGGGTCTGTCACACTGGTAGGTGCCACTCTCAGTGACAACGAATCGGTCGGGTCCCTGCAGCCACCAGCGATGCCCGTCCTTGTACCAGGTGTACCTAGTACCAGGTGTACCTTGTACCAGGTCAGTGTCACTCGGTCCCACAGCACCGGCAGCGTCCAGGGGGGCTCCACAAGTAGCTGGGTGGTCTGGGCATCTGCAGGTGTATGCAGGGGACAGGCTTTCAACACCCGAGGGGGTGAGGCCACCCACGGAGTGGAGCCCACCCAGACCCACTGGGGACCACCCTGATCATTTAACATCCCCCCTCACCATTGGAGATGCTCACGGGGGGGCTCACCCCCGTGCCAGGTCTGTCACACTGGTAGGTGCCACTCTCAGTAACAACGAATTGGTCGGGTCCCTCCTCCCACCAGTGCTGCCCGTCCTTGTACCAGGTGGTGGCAGCGGCGGTGCCCGAGCCCTGGCAGGTCAGTGTCACCCGGTCCCACAGCACCGGCGGTGTCCAGGGGGGCTCCACGAGGAGCTGGGTGGTCTGGGCGCCTGCGGGTGACAGGGAACACCAGCCTGCCAGGGCCAGGGCGGGATGGGGACAGCGGGGCGGGGACGTGGCATCCCCCCGAGGACTCACCAGCGAGGCCGAGGGTCTGGGCTGGAAGGGAGAAGGGACAGGGCTGGGTGGGGTGGCACCGTGGGGACAGCGGCACCCGGGGCACGGAGTGTGGGGCTGTCCCCAAACTGTCCCCACGGGGTCACTGGTTTAGCACAGAGGCCTTGAGGACAGGGACACCTCTGTCACCCTGGGCTGAGGCAGGACATGGGGACACTGTGGATACCCCATGCTTCTACAAGTCACCTCCACCCACCCCACAGCACCTGTCCCCACGGCCACATCCCCACGGCCCTCTGCCCATGATCCCATCCCAATGGCACCTGGCCCCGTGGCCCATCCTGATGGTGCTTGGCCCTTGTCCCTGTCCCTGCATCCCTGTGCCCCTGGCCCTGTCCCCACAGCTGCCCCAGCCCCAAGGTTCCTTTTGCTACATCCCACTCCCTCCATTCCTCTACCCCCATTTCTCTCCCCCTGTTCCTGTTCCCCCCCATTCCTGTCCCCACAACCACCCCACGACTCAGGTCACATTTAAGGGGTCCATGCCCATGCATGGGCTCTGCGGGCCTTGGGAACCTCAGGGCACCCCGCAGACCCCCTGTGCCCCGTCCCCACCGCTCTCTGCCTCACCAGGGCCCATCCCCGGGGCGTCAGGCCCGTGCCCGGGGCACTCACCCCACAGGAGCAGCACCACCTTCCCGGCCATCCCGCTGTCCCCGGCCACCCGGGCTGGCTGCCACACGCTGCTGGAGCCACCTGTCCCCTGAGTGGCGGGCAGGAAGCGATGTCACGTCTCGCCCCCACGTGCTGGTGGCCCTTGGTGGGGGCAGGGTGGGGGAAGGGCAGGGGCCGGGTGGAGACACAGCAGGGGACAGGCTGGGGACATGGTGGGACATGGTGTTGCCAGGAGTGGGGGGCTCAGGGCATGTGGGGATCTCAGGATGGGTGTCCCAGGGGAATGGGGAGAGAGGGGAAGTGACAGGGAGTGTCTGTCTGGGGAATGGGGGTCCCCATGTGTCGGGGAGTCCCCGGGAATGGGGGTCCTGAGGGAATGGGGGGCGAAGGGATTGGGGGGAAGGGGATGGAGATGCTGGGCAACAGGAGACCCAGGATGGGGCTCCGAGAAAAGGGGGACACAGGGAATGGGGCTGCCACGGTCGGGTTCCCAGGGGAATGGGGGTCCCAGGGACTGGCAGTGCCTGGGGGGGCTCGTGGGTCACAGCTCCTTCACCGGGTGCCTCAGATTTTGGGGTGACTCAGGGCCCAGCACGGCCCCCCCGGGGCGCTCATTACCTGGGGCGGCATCACAGGGGGGTCCTGGGTAGCTCCGGTTCTGTGTCCCTCCCACCCTTTGGCTTTTTCCTCTTTATTTCTCTTTTGTCCTTCATTTCCTCACGGTTGTGCCACGCTGCCTCACCCCCCAGTGTGCGGCTCAGTGATCCTGGGGAGCTCCGGAGCAGGGAACGGGTTGGGGGCACCCTGTGCAGGGGGAATAGGGGGTGCGGGGGCGCAGAGAGGGGTGGGGGGGCAGTGGGGGATGGGGGTGTCCGGCTGTGCCCCACAACACTTTCACTTTCTCTCTCTGGCAGCAGAAGGAAGAGGCCGTTTGTGCTGAGAGTCAGACGGGGGGCAGGGTTCTGACCTGGGGGGGCACATCCAGAGGGGTCCTGTCCTGGGGGAGGTCCCTGTTCTGGGGGTGACACATCCTGGGAGGATCCTGTCCCAGGGCTGCCCCATCCCGGCTGCCAGGGGGGTCCTGACCTGGGGGATGGCGGTGCTGGGGGGGTCTCTGGACACATTCCTTGGGGGGGGGGAGGCCCTATCCCAGTGGTGGCACATCTTGGGGTCCCCTGTCCTGGAAGGGCCCTGCCGGCTCCCACTGTCCCTGCTTGGGCACTGTGACCTCTGCAGGGCACAAATTTGGGGCTGCCCTGTCCCTTCTAGGTCCCTTCCCCTTGACGGTCCCCTCCACTCTGGGAGCCCCCAATCCCCCTTTGGGATCCCCCAAGGTGCAGCCCCTCTTCCCCATCCTGCAGCCCCCTGTGACCCTTCTGTGGGTGAGAAGCCCCATGGGGTGCCAGTGGGGGTGACAGGGGGTGGGTGTCAGTCGGGGAGGGCACAGACCCCGCCACAACCTCCCACAGCCACCCCAAGCCCCCAGCCCTGGCAGGGTCTCAGCGCTGGCAACCAGGAAATGGATGAGACCCTGCAGATGAAACGCTCGGGACACTCCTGGCTGTGCCCCACTCTGGCCACAACACCTGAGCACCAACCTGCCCCCTCTGCCTCAACACCCGCATGGAAAAATGGAGCTTTTTCCCTTCTGGAAATGGCTGATTTGGCCAAAAATTGATACCACACCACTGAGACACTGAAAATGTGAGGGGGCTGAAGCTGTTGGGGGGCTGCCCCCCATCTCCTGCTCACTGCCCCCCATGTGGTTTCCGTCCGGGGGGTTGGGACACTTTGGGTTTGTTGGTTTTGGGAGAAAACCAATTCCACACTTCTCCATTCTCGCTCATCCCCTGCAGGATCTGAGCCGGCAAGAGCAGCTTGGGAATGGAGCCCCAGGCAGGAAGCAGCTCCCAAACTCCTCTGTGCAGCCAGTGGCCATCCAAGTGTGGGGCACAGCCCCACTGCGGGGGGATGGGCATTGGCCAGCCCTGCTCTGGCCAGCCCCAGGGGCAGCCAGGACCTGACTCTCGCAGCTTTAGAGCTGCTGCAAGGTGAGAATTGTGTGGGGGAAAAGGCGTGGCTGTGGTTTGCTCAGGCCTGCGAGAAGCACAAAAGCCAAGGGGAGCCCAAGCAGTGGCTCTGCAAGCGAGGGCCTTTGATGGTTTGCAGAGCAGGGCTGGCTGGAAAGCGCCCCTGCAGGGGCAGCTGCGAGAGAAGCAGCCCGGAAATGCAGCAATGCATCATTTTGTCCCTCTGCCCAAGTGTCATATTTTAGCAAACATAGTCCTGGAAGGGATGTCCTTGCCAAGGTGTGCTTACAGCTTCCTCTGTGACCTGACAGAACTTATCAGCTGGCCAGTTTGAATATCGACAATTCTTTAAGCCACTTAAAGTTGTGACTGCCTCTGTGATCCACACTTAAGAATAGACTCAGCCCCCCCATCCCTCTCTTTCTCAATTCCAGTGCTGGGACAGGTGGCTGCGTGTCCTGTGTGGGGGCCAGCGGGCCTGGCCAGTCCCTGCTCGGGCCAGGCTCGGCCGGGCCACGGCCATCCTGAAGCCATGGGCCTGTTCCATCCGTCGAAACCCCCCCCACTGCCTTGCTGTGGGCAGCCAGAGCAGCTTGGCTCTCCCCCCCTCCACTGTGATAAGCAACATTCCAGCTGCAAAGCTGAGGTGAGATTAACCCTTTCACTGCTGTGAAGAGCTGAAAACATGAGGGAAGAGAAAGAGGAGATGCTTAAAGCTGAAAGTCTGTTGTGAAGCTATGATATATCAGAGTATCCCGTTGTCATTTCATGAAGATCTGGGGGGTGGAGTGTTCAACTCCTAAGCAAAAGCACCTGCGCTGAGATAGGCAGATGCTGACGCAGCTGTAATTTCATGAGAAGTTTGGACAGGGAAAGATGGAAACGATGGGGACTTTTGCTCCAAATGGGAAAGGAGAAAACCTCAGTTCCTAGAGATTCTGCCAGAGATAGTCCTAGAGATGAAGATGAGGAGGACCCTTTGCTCCCAGGGAAGGAGGAGGGCCCCTGTTCTTAGAGATGAAATGCTCCCAGAGATGGGTGAAGAGAACTTTTGTTTCTGAATGGCTCAACCTTAAAATTGTACCCCAGAAAACTTCAAGAGTGGACCCTCAAAAGCAGTTGCAGGAAAAGCTGCAAGTCGGGGGGGAAGGGACTCACATGCGAGCAGAGACACTCCTCTTCCTAAATGGACTGAGCAATATTTGGAAGTGGGCAGCTGTCTCGTTGTGATAATGTTTTCATAGCATGAGCAAGAAGAGACTTCTCTTTCTAAATGGACTGAACACGGTTATTATGGAAGTGGTAAACAAAGTGAACATCTTAAGGGTTGTCTTTTTACATTGTCAGTGGGAGAAGGGAGGAAGGTGGGGGGAGGAGGAGAGTTCTGAAGGCAGTATAATTTTTCTTTGTTTTCCCTTCTTTTAAGGCTGTTAATAAACTCCTTTATATTCTTTCAAGTTTGGTGCCTGCTTTGTGTTTCTCATAATTCTTATCTCACAGAGGATAAACAGTAATGAGTATTTTGGACCAAACCACCACACCAAGGGACTGAGGGAGCCCCAAAACTCAGGCAAATGCCACAAGGATCTGCTCAGCACCCTGAGCGGGACCCTCCTCCTTCCTCCCTTGCCGTGGGCTGATGCTGCCCACATGCGCCGCACCCACCAAAGCCGCTCTCTCACTGCCCTCCGCAGCCAGACGGGGAGAGAAAGTTTTTAGTAGAAGCAGGAAATTGGAGAATGCCATTCCTAAAGCAGGAGAGAGCTGAACAAAGAAACACCATTTCTCCCAGTTTCAGCAAAAAGCTGCATTTTGGGCCCAGCAGAAGTCAGTCGGCTCCTCCAGTGTCCCCCAGTGCCCTCAGTGTCCCAGCACATTCCCGTAGATGTCACTGGGTGCCCGCGGTCGCCCGTGGGGTCCCAGCAGCTCCGCGTAGGTCACTTGGGTATCCTGGGGCGGAGCGGTGCGGGTGGGACCTGCAGGAGACCCTGGCTGTGGCACCTGTGTGACACCCCCCGTGGGTGACGTGTCCCTGTGTGTGTCCCACCCCGTACTCACCCTGCGTCCGCTTCGTCCCCGTGACGTGGGTGTACAGCACCTCCCCCTCCTCCAGGGGGGCCGGGGGCTCCGGGGGAGCCCTGCAGGGATGGGGGGATGTGTGAGAGGGGATGGGAGGTCTTGGGGGCTGGGTAAAAGGGGGGGGGCTCATGGCTGGAGCCCCCCACTCACCTTTCCTGGTGCTTCCTGGAGGCTGCAAAGGAAAGGGGAGGGGGTGACTGTGGGGTCTCCAAGGCCCTGACCACCCTTGGGAATCCTGAACTCCCACAGGGCTCTCAATTCCCCCCAGGACACCCCCAGCATTCCTGGAGTCCCCCAGAAGCCCTGAACCACACCAGTGCTCCTGGCCCCCTGAGCCCCCAGAGCCCCAAGGCTGGCAGGGATGGGCACCCTCCAAACTATTCCAGGATTCCTGAAAGAACCGCCAGCATCCATGCACCACCCTCCAACACCACAACAAATCCTCAAGGACTTTGAGCAAAGGTCACTGGGGACTCTGCGCTGCCCAAGTCAGGGGCTGTGGGTGCTGCCCCATCATCCCCACATTCTCGGTGGCCTCCCAGCTCCCCAGGGCCCCCATTGGCCCCATTGTCACCCACCCAGGCGCTGCCACCGGTGCCAGCCCACAATGACACCCACGAGCAGGAGCAGGAACAGGAGGGACCTGGCAACATCTGCGGCCACTGCTGGGGACAGAGGGGGACACATCAGAGTCACCTGTCACTGCGGGGCTGCTGCAATCCCCCCCGTGACCCCGAGTGACCCCACCTGTGTCCCAGCGTCCCCGCGGTGTCACCGTCAGTGCCAGCTCGGGGCTGAGCGCCCGGAACACGCGGTGCCCGTCCTGTCCCAGCTGGTTGGTGGCCACGCACTGGTAGGTGCCGGAATGTCCCACATGGACGTTCTCGAGCTCCAGGAGGGGACCCCTGGCCACCTTGCTGCCATTGTGCAGCCAGGTGAAGGTGACAGGGGCTGAGCCCACCTGCACCGAACAGCGCAGGGTCACGGGGTCACCTGCGTGCACTGGCTGTGCCAGGGCACCGGGGCTGATGGTGGCATTGGCCACGGGCACTGCGGGGACACAGACGGGGCTGGCACCTGGCCAGGGGGGATGGGGATGTGGTGGGTGGGGTCACCCCATTCCTGAGGCTCCCGCTCACCCAGGACGGTGACATTCATGTGGACACTCTTGGCCACGCTGTCCCCGTTGCTGGCCCTGCACTGGTAGTGGCCGCTGTCATTGTCCCCAACGTGGTTCAGCTCCAGGTGGGGGCCGGTGCCCAGCAGTGCCCATGAGTCCCCCCGGTGCCAGGAGAAGGACAGGGGACCTGTCCCCGCGGCCACCGCGCAGCTCAGCACCAGGCGGTCCCCCAGTACCACCTGTGCCCCGGGGGGCTGCGCCGACACGGACACCCCCGAGAGCGGGACCCCTGCGGGAAGGGCAGAAAGGGAATGGGGGACCCGGGAGGGATGGGGGACACCAGGGACCAGTGAAGGTCTCAGGGCGGAAGGGGAGGATCAGGGAGGGTTGGCGGGATCCCAGTGAGGAAGAAGGGGGCCAAGAAATGAGGGGGAGGCTTGGAAGGGGTGGAGGGACCCCAGGGATGTTCAAGGAGGGGAGACCTGGAGCAGATTGGAGGGAACCACAGGGAAGGTTTAGGGAACCCAGACATGGATGGGACCTGTGGACCATGGAGGGACCTAAGTGAGGGAGAGGTGTACCTAGGGAGGGGTGAGGGGACCTAGTGAGGGATGCAGGGATCAGGGAATGTGAAGGGAGCGTCCAGGGAGGGAGCTGGGAAGGCAGGGAGGCAAGCAGAGGGTTGAGCAGGACTGGGGGACCCGTGGCGGCTGTCGGGGCTCCCTGCGCCCATCCCCGCACTCACTGCGCACCGTGATGCGGAGCCGGGCGCTGCTCTTCCGCACGGCCCCCCTCTCGGAGCGCACCTGGCAGCTGTAATTCCCCGAGTGGGAGACCCCCACGGCGGGCAGCAGGAGCTGCGGGGACCCCTGCGGGCCCCCCACCAATTGCCCGTCCCGGTAGAAGAGGTGCTGGAGGGGGGCTCGGGGCCGCAGGGGGCTGGGGGTGCTGAGGCAGCTGAGATTCAGAGGGGACCCCTCGGTGGGCTTGGAGGGACCCTCCAGCACCGGCAGCGAGAACAGCTCTGGGAAGCAGATGGGAGGGGGGGTGGTGACCCCGAGTCCCTGGGAAGTGGTTTGGGGCTGTCGGGATATTGGAGTTCCTGCTGTGGGGTGCTCACCGTGCACTGTCACTGCCAGGGGCACTGACCGTGACAGCCCGAAGCCCTCCAAGCCCTCGCAGCGGTAGCGGCCGCTGTGGTGCAGCTGCAGGGGAGACAGGGACAACCCCGCGCTCTTGAGTGTCCTCCCCAGATCCTTCTCGTCCTGGTAAAATCGCACCCTGGTGACCGATGTATCCTTCCTGGTCCGGCAGCGCAGTGTCACCGTGTCCCCCTCCAGCAGCGCCCGTGCTGGCACCTGCAGCACCAGCCGGTCTGTGGGGCAGGAGGGTCCCATCGCACGGAGGGGCTCGAGACAGGTTCGAGGTGGGTCCCCACGACAACGGGGACTTCTGGGAGGAGTCTCCATTGCATGGGAGGATCCCAGAGACACCAGGGGTAACCCCATGGCACTGTTGTCTCCATGAGGGTCCCATTACATTGGGATGAAACGGGGTGCACAGGCACGTCCCTGTATGCAGGGGACAGGCTTTCGACACCCGAGGGGGTGAGGCCACCCACGGAGTGGAGCCCACCCAGACCCACTGGGGATCACCCTGATCATTTAACATCCCCCCCTCACCATTGGAGACGCTCACGTGGGGGCTCACCCCCGTGCCAGGTCTGTCACACTGGTAGGTGCCACTCTCAGTGACAACGAATCGGTCGGGTCCCTGCAGCCACCAGGGCTGCCCGTCCTTGTACCAGGTGGTGGCAGCGGCGGTGCCCGAGCCCTGGCAGGTCAGTGTCACCCGGTCCCACAGCACCGGCGGCGTCCAGGGGGGCTCCACGAGGAGCTGGGTGGTCTGGGCACCTGCGGGTGACAGGGGACACCAGCCTGCCAGGGCCAGCGCGGGATGGGGACAGCGGGGCGGGGACGTGGCATCCCCCCGAGGACTCACCAGCGAGGCCGAGGGTCTGGGCTGGAAGGGAGAAGGGAGAGGGCTGGAAGGGGGTGGCACCGTGGGGACAGCGGCACCCGGGGCATGGAGTGTGGGGCTGTCCCCAAACTGTCCCCACGGGGTCACCGGTTTAGCCCAGAGATCTTGAGGACAGGGACTCCTCTGTCACCCTGGGCTGAGGCAGGACATGGGGACACTGTGGACACCCCATGCTTCTACAAGTCACCTCCACCCACCCCACAGCACCTGTCCCTACGGCCACATCCCCACGGCCCTCTGCCCATGATCCCATCCCAATGGCACCCGGCCCCGTGGCCCATCCTGATGGTGCTTGGCCCTTGTCCCTGTCCCTGCATCCCTGTCCCCCTGGCCCTGTCCCCACAGCTGCCCCAGCCCCAAGGTTCCTTTTGCTACATCCCACTCCCTCCATTCCTCTCCCCCTGTTCCTGTGCCTCCCATTCCTGTCCCCACAGCCACCCCACGACTCCGGTTACATTTAAGGGGTCCATGCCCATGCTCGGGCTCTGCTGGCCTTGGGGACCTCAGGGCACCCCGCAGTCCCCCTCTGCCCCCTCCCCACCGCTCTCTGCCTCACCAGGGCCCATCCCCGGGCCGTCAGGCCCGTGCCCGAGGCACTCACCCCACAGGAGCAGCACCACCTTCCCGGCCATCTCGGTGTCCCCGGCCACCCGGGCTGGCTGTCACACGCTGCCGGGGCAACCGGTCCCCTGGGTGGTGGGCAGGAAGCGAGGTCACGTCTCGCCACCACGTGCTGGTGGCCCTTGGTGGGGGCAGGGTGGTTGCAGGGCAGGGGCCGGGTGGAGACACAGCAGGGGACAGGCTGGGGCCATGGTGGGACATGGTGTTCCCAGGAGTGGGGGGCTCAGGGCATGTGGGGATCTCAGGATGGGTGTCCCAGGAGAATGGGGAGAGAGGGGAAGTGACAGGGAGTGTCTGTCTGGGGAATGGGGGTCCCCATGTGTCGGGGGGTGCTGGGGATAGGGTTCCTGAGGGAATGGGGGGTGAAGGGATTGGGGGGAAGGGGATGGAGATGCTGGGCAACAGGAGACCCAGGATGGGGCTCCGAGAAAAGGGGACACAGGGAATGGGGCTGCCACAGTCACGTTCGCAGGGGAATGGGGGTCCCAGGGATGGGCAGTGCCTGGGGGGGCTCGTGGGTCACAGCTCCTTCACCGGGTGCCTCAGATTTTGGGGTGAACCAGGGCCCAGCACAGCCCCCCGGGGCGCTCATTACCTGGGGCGGCATCACAGGGGGGTCCTGGGTAGCTCCGGTTCTGTGTCCCCCCCACCCTTTGGCTTTTTCCTCTTTATTTCTCTTTTGTCCTTCATTTCCTCACGTTTGTGCCACGCTGCCTCACTCCCCAGTGTGCGGCTCAGTGATCCTGGGGAACTCCTGAGCAGGGAACGGGTTGGGGGCACCCTGTGCAGGGGGAATAGGGGGTGCGGGGGCGCAGAGAGGGGTGGGGGGGCAGTGGGGGATGGGGGTGTCCGGCTGTGCCCCCCAACACTTTCTCTCTCTGGCAGCAGAAGGAAGAGGCCGTTTGTGCTGAGAGTCAGACGGGGGCCGGGTTCTGACCTGGGGGGGCACATCCAGAGGGGTCCTGTCCTGGGGGGGGTCCGTGTTCTGGGGGTGACACGTCCTGAGGGGATCCTGTCCCAGGGCTGCCCCATCCCGGCTGCCAGGGGGGTCCTGTCCTGGGGGATGGCGGTGCTGGGGGGGTCTCTGGACACATTCCTGGTGGGGAGGGGGTCCCTCACCCAGTGGTGGCACATCCTGGGGACCCCTGTCCTGGAAGGGCCCTGCCGGCTCCCACTGTCCCTGCTTGGGCACTGTGACCTCTGCAGGGCACAAATTTGGGGCTGCCCTGTCCCTTCTAGGTCCCTTCCCCTTGACGGTCCCCTCCACTCTGGGAGCCCCCAATCCCCCTTTGGGATCCCCCAAGGTGCAGCCCCTCTTCCCCATCCTGCAGCCCCCTGTGACCCTTCTGTGGGTGAGAAGCCCCACGGGGTGCCAGTGGGGGTGACAGGGGGTGGGTGTCAGTCGGGGAGGGCACAGACCCCGCCACAACCTCCCACAGCCACCCCAAGCCCCCAGCCCTGGCAGGGTCTCAGCGCTGGCAACCAGGAAATGGATGAGACCCTGCAGATGAAACGCTCGGGACACTCCTGGCTGTGCCCCGCTCTGCCTACAACACCTGAGCACCAACCTGCCCCCTCTGCCTCAACACCCGCATGGAAATATGGGTCTTTTTTTCCTTCTGCAAATGGTTGATTTGACCAAAAATTGATACCACACCACTGAGACACCGCCAATGGGGGGGGGGGCTGAAGCTGTTGTGGGGCTGCCGCTGCCTCTCCTGCTCCCACTGCCCCCCCGTGTGGTTTCTGTCCTGGGGGGTTGGGACACTTTGGGTTTATTGGTTTTGGGAGAAAACCTAATCCAGACTTCTCCATTCTCACTCATCCCCTGCAGGATCTGAGGCGGCAAGAGCAGCTTGGGAATGGAGCCCCAGGCAGGAAGGAACTCCCAAACTCCTCTGTGCAGCCAGTGGCCATCCAAGTGTGGGGCCAGGCCACGCCACAGCCCCACTGCGCAGGGATGGGCATTGGCCAGCCCTGCTCTGGCCAGCCCCAGGGGCAGCCAGGACCTGAGGGTCCCCCCCGCCCCCTGGGCTTTGACTCTCGCAGCTTTAGAGCTGCTGCAAGGTGAGAATTGTGTGGGGGAAAAGGCGTGGCTGTGGTTTGCTCAGCCCGGCGAGAAGCACAAAAGCCAAGGGGAGCCCAAGCAGTGGCTTTGCGAGCGAGGGCCTTTGATGGTTTGCAGAGCAGGGCTGGCTGGAAAGCGCCCCTGCAGGGGCAGCTGCGAGGGAAGCAGCCCGGAAATGCAGCAATGGATCATTTTGTCCCTCTGCCCAAGGGACTGAGAGAGCCCCAAAACTCAGGCAAATGCCACAAGGATCTGCTCAGCACCCTGAGCGGGACCCTCCTCCTTCCCGAGCTGAGCAGGCAGAGCTCAACAAACCAACCCCATTTCTCCCACTTTAATCCAAACGCTGCCTTTTGGGTCCAAGAAGAGGCAAAAGGGTCCTGTGCCCCACCCCGGCACTGGGAGAGGGAATGGGGAGGCTCTGGGGTTCTGTGAAGGGCAGTGAGGGACCCCTGGGGGGACTCGATGCCTCCCAGTGATCCCCAATTTCCCCCCAGGGTCACATCACACTCTCGTAGGTGGCACCGGGGTCCTGCTGTCCCTCGTAGGGTCCCGGCAGCTGCGCGTTGGTCACTTGTGGATGCCGAGGCGGGGCAGGGCCGGGGGACACCCGTGGGGGCGCTGACAGAGACAGCGGTTGTGGGGACCTGGGAGGGGGTGACACCCGTGGGGGACGTGTCCCTGTCCCCAGCCCCGTACTCACCCCCCGCCCGCTCGCTGCCCACGCCGTGGGGCTCCAGCAGCTCCCCCTCCTCCGGGGGGGCCCTGCGGGGATAAGGGGGGGCCTGAGGGGGTGTCTGGGGAAGGGGGAAAGGGGAGTCACGGCCGGAGCCCCCCCACTCACCTGTCCTGGGGCTTCCTGGCGGCTGCAAGGAAAAGGGGAGGGGGTGACCGTGGGCACCCCGGGACCCCTGAACCTTCCTGGGACCTCGGCAGCTCCGACCACCCACGGGACCCCCAAATCCCCACTGGAGCCCCGATTCCCACCGCACCCCTGATTCCCCACTGGAGCCTCCAAGCACCCCTGAACCCCCAGAACTTCTGCACCCCCGCAGTGCCCCTGAGCTCCCTGGCACCCCGGGAACCCCTGAGCCCCTAGAACCCCAAGCCTAACAGGGAGGGGCACCCCCTAAAGTCCCCCAGGACCTCAGCATCGCTGCACGGCCCTCCAAGAACTCCTCAAACCCTCCAGGAGCTCCCACTGCCAGCCCAATGTTCCTCAAAGCCCACCCAGGGCTGCCCATGGAGCCCAACCAAGACCCTCCAGAATCCTCCTCAAGCCCCCAGGACCCCCAGCCGAGGTCACTGTGGGCTCCGTTTCCCCCAGCTCAGGGGCTGTGGGTGCTGCCCCATCGCCCCCCCACTCTGGGGGCTTCCCCTCCCTCCAGCACCCCCGTTGGCCCCATTGTCACCCACCCAGGCGCTGCCACCAGTGACAGCCCCCGATGACACCCAGGAGCAGGGCCAGGAACAGGAGGCTCCTGCCGATGTTCACAGCCACTGCTGGGGACAGAGGGGGACACATCAGGGTCAGCTGCCATGCCGGGGCTTCTGCACCCTCCAGTAACCCCGAGTGACCCCACCTGTGTCCCAGCGTCCCCGCGGTGTCACCGTCAGTGCCAGCTCGGGGCTGAGCGCCCGGAACACGCGGTGCCCGTCCTGTCCCAGCTGGTTGGTGGCCACGCACTGGTAGGTGCCGGAATGTCCCACATGGACGTCGCCGAGCTCCAGGAGGGGACCCCGGGCCACCTCGCTGCCGTTGTGCAGCCAGGTGAAGGTGACAGGGGCTGAGCCCACCTGCACCGAGCAGCGCAGGGTCACGGGGTCACCTGCGCGCACCGGCTGTGCCAGGGCACCGGGGCTGATGGTGGCATTGGCCACGGGCACTGCGGGGACACAGACGGGGCTGAGGCCGGGGGAGGGGATGGCACCGGGTGTGGGGTCAGGGGAATGGGAGGGGAGGGACTGTCAGATGGGGGGATGAGGGAGTCTGTTCATGGTGGCACCTGGGGACAGGGGGAACCTTTCAGCCAGGACTGGGACGTGTGGCAGTGTTTACCGTCACCCATTGGGGATGCCGTGGCTGGGAGCATCCAAAGCCAGAGGGTCCCAGTCCCCCAGGACAGTAACCTTCAGTTGGGGGGGCTGTGACCTGGGGTAGGATGGGGGATGCTGTGCTTGGGGTCACCCCCAGCCCGAGAGGGACATGGGAAGGTGTGGGTGAGCCAGGGAGGGTTGAAGGGAGGGATGAGGGACCCAGGCAGTGGTGGGGGAATGCTGGGAAGGTGTTGGGGTTTCCCATCCCCATTCCCACATTCACCATGCACTGTCACTGTCACAGGAGCCGACTTCTCCCACCACAGTGACGGCCCAGAGTCCACCCAGCCCCCACAGCGGTAGCGGCCACCGTGGAGCAGCTGCAGGGGGGACAAGGACAGCTCAGTCCCATTAAGGGGTCCCCCCAGATCCTTCTCCTCATGGTAAAATTGCACCCCAGTGACCGCGCTGTCCCTCCAGCCCCGGCAGCGCAGCGTCACCGCGTCCTCCTCCAGCAGCGCCCACGCCGGCACCTGCAGCACCAGACGCTCTGTGGGACAGGAGGGACCTGTCACATCTGGGGAGTCTGAGAAATCCCAAAGGCCCCGGGAGGCACCAGGGGTCCCCCATTGCAACAGGGAGGTCTCATGTCACTGGGATGCTCTGGGATGTCCCCGTGTGCAGGGGACGGGTTCTCGTCATGCCCGGGGGTTGACCCATGGAGCGGAGCCCACCCAGAGCCCTTGGGGACCCTGTGGGTGCCAGGGCACTCATCGTCCCTCACCACTGAAGATGTGCATGGGAGGGCTCAGCCCGGTGCCGGGTCTGTCACACTGGTAGGTGCCACTCTCGGTGACAACGAATCGGTCGGGTCCCTTCTGCCACCAGCGCTGCCCATCCTTGTACCAGGTGGTGGCAGCGGCGGTGCCCGAGCCCTGGCAGGTCAGTGTCACCCGGTCCCACAGCACCGGCGGTGTCCAGGGGGGATCCACGAGGAGCTGGGTGGTCTGGGCACCTGTGGGTGACAGGGGACACCAGCCTGCCAGGGCCAGCGCGGGATGGGGACAGCGGGGCGGGGACGTGGCATCCCCCCGAGGACTCACCAGCGAGGCGGAGGGTCTGAGCTGGAAGGGAGAAAGGACAGGGCTGGGTGGCTCTGTGGGGCAAGTGGCACCCAGGGGACTGGGTGTGGGGCTGTCCCCAAACTGTCCCCAAACTGTCCCCATGGGGACACCGGTTCTCGTGAGAAAGTGCTCAGGAATGGTTGTCAACAGGTCTGGAGAGGCTGGGGGACGTGTCTGTGTCACAGCTGTCCATGTGCCACATCCGTGTGGCATGGAAGCCCCAGGGTTTGGGACAGTGCAGCCACATCGAGCTGAGGCAGGACACGGGGACAGTGAACACCCTGGAAGTGGGGACACCGTAGACCCCCTGTGCTGGCACAGGTCACCCCCAGCAGCCCCACGGCACCTGTCCCCCATGGCCCATCCACACAGTGCTTGTCCCCTTGTCCCTGTCCCTGCATCCCTGTGCCCCTGGCCCTGTCCCCGCAGCTGCCCCAGTCCCAGTGTGCCTGTCATGATATCCTTGACCCCAGATCTCAGTCGCCCCATTCCGGTCCTCCTGTTCCTGTCCCCACAGCCACGCCACAACCCCCATCACTCCACGGTCCACCCCCATGCTCGGGCTCTGCTGGCCTTGGGGACCTCAGGGCACCCCGCAGACCCCCTCTGCCCCCTCCCCACCGCTCTCTGCCTCACCCGGGCCCATCCCCGGGGCGTCAGGTCCGTGCCCGAGGCACTCACCCCACAGGAGCAGCACCACCTTCCCGGCCATCCTGGTGTCCCCGGCCACCCGGGCTGGCTGTCACACGCTGCCGGGGCCACCTGTCCCCTGAGTGGAGGCTCTTTGGCCAAAGAGGAAGGAAGAGAGGTCAGGTCTGTACCCATGTGCTGGTGGCCCTTGGTGGGGGCAGGGTGGAGACAGGCTGGGGACATAGAGGGACATGGTGGGACATGGTGGGGACATGAGACTTGGGAGTCCCAGGAATGGGGGCTCCAGGAATGTGGGGAGCTCAGGATGGATTTCCAGAGGAACAGGGGGGCCCAGGGATGGGGATCCTGGGGAATGGGGGTCCCCACTGGTGGGGGGACCAGGGATGGGGGTCCCAGGGAATATGGGTCCCATGGATTTGGGGTCATGGGATGAAGATCCCAGGGGTGGAGGGTCCTGAGGGACTGGAGAGCCCATGGGATGGGGTCAAGGAGAGGTGGGTGCTGGGCAATGGAGGCTCTGGGAAATGGGTGGCCTGGGATGGGGGTCCCCAGGAGAGGGACATTAGGGAATGAGCTCCCATGGTTGTGGTTCCTAGAGGAATGGGGGTCCCAGGCATGGGCAGTGCCTGGGTGGGCTCGTGGGTCACAGCTCCTTCACTGGGTGCCTCAGATTTTGGGTGAGGCAGACAAAAGCAGAGACTCCCGTAGTGTTGGTGGTCTGTGGGGAACACCACGGGGTTCTCACGGAGCTCCGGCTCTGTGCTCCCCACCCTGACACTTTTTCTTCTCTTTGTTTCTATTTTTCTTCTTTACCTCACTTTTGTGCACTCCCCCCCCCAGTTCATGGCTCGGCGATCCTGGGGAGCTCCTGAGCAGGGAAGGGGTACGGGGGACCCTGTTCAGGGGGAATAGGGGGTGTGGATGTGCAGAGAGGGGTGGGGGCGCAGTGGGGGATGGGGGTGTCTAGCTGTGCCCCACAACACTTCCACTTTCTCTCTCTGGCAGCAGAAGGAAGAGGCCGTTTGTGCTGAGAGTCAGAGGGGGGGCGGATTCTGACCTGGGGGGGCACATCCAGAGGGGTCCTGTCCTGGGGAGGGTCCCTGTTCTGTTCCGGGGGTGACATATCTTTGATGAGGGGTTCCTCATTCTGGGGAGTGGCGGTTCCAGAAGTGTCCCTGCACGTTCTGGGGGGTGTGCCTGTCCCAGGGGTGGCACATCCTGGGGACCCCCGTCAATCCAAGTTTGGGGCCACGCCACGCCAGAGCCCCACTGCGCAGGGATGGGCATTGGCCAGCCCTGCTCTGGCCAGCCCCAGGGGCAGCCAGGACCTGAGGGTCCCCCCCGCCCCCTGGGCTTTGACTCTCGCAGCTTTAGAGCTGCTGCAAGGTGAGAATTGTGTGGGGGAAAAGGCGTGGCTGTGGTTTGCTCAGCCCTGCGAGAAGCACAAAAGCCAAGGGGAGCCCAAGCAGTGGCTCTGCAAGCGAGGGCCTTTGATGGTTTGCAGAGCAGGGCTGGCTGGAAAGCGCCCCTGCAGGGGCAGCTGCGAGGGAAGCAGCCCGGAAATGCAGCAATGCATCATTTTGTGCCTCTGCCCAAGGCACTGAGGGAGCCCCAAAACTCAGGCAAATGCCACAAGGATCTGCTCAGCACCCTGAGCGGGACCCTCCTCCTTCCTGGCTCAAACCTGCCGCCCTTTGGAAGCTCCTGGAAAGAATATTTGGGTTCTGGCTGCAGCTGACGGACATGAGGGAGAAGTGTGGAAATATCGAGCAGTGGCTCCACACGTGGATCTGGGGAACAGGGGGTGGGAGCAGGAGCAGGGAGTGCCCAGGCAGGGGAATTCAGAGTAGGATGGAGTGGATTTACCAGGGAATCAGACCCTGAGGGACACACGGGCATTTCCACAGCTTCCTGTGCACTGCTCCCAGGATGGACAGAGTCGTTCCCTTTTGGCAGCAGAAGCCATGGGAAGTCAATCAAGTCTCAGGGTGGCAATGAGAAAAACGGGAAGAGTTCCTAAATATGGCCCCAGAAAAGCCATCCTTGTGGGCTGGGTTGCTGCCCAGCAGACAGGGAACAATCCCATGCACCTGTTGGACACTCAGGGAGATTTCCCACTCCGTGTTATCCACAGGCAAACGCGGCTGTGGGATGCACCAATGGGCTCCTAAGAGAAACCAAAAAGTCTCATTTCTCTGTGATTTGTTTGGGTTTTTATTGTAAGAGACTTGTTTGGAGACCAACGATTAAAAGGATTCTATAAACCAGAGCATTTTGTAAGAGTGTCGGTTTGATTTTGGCTGAGTTGATTTATCTTTACTGGGAAAAAATTGGTGTGGGAAAAGCTTTTTGCCTTTATCCTGTGGATGTAGGATTTTGTCTCAACGCATTGGGAATGAGGGGAATTCAACCAAATTTAGCCTGGCAGTTACCATTGTCAGGGGCAGGGTGTGACAGGGAGCGCCTGAATTTGGGGCACCCTGGAGGTCACATTGCCCCAGCGGGAATGCTCAGGGCCCTACAGGAGAGGGGTCCCCAGGATGTGAAACCTCTGGGGCAGGAATCCCCAGGACATGGCACCCCCAGAACGAGGACCCACCTGAGATAAGACCCAGGTGTCACCACAGCAGAGGAGCCCTTTTCCCCCAGGACAGGACCCCTCTGGATGTGCCCCCCCAGGTCAGAACCCGGCCCTCGTCTGACTCTCAGCACAAAGGGCCTCTTCCTTCTGCTGCCGGAGAGAGAAAGTGTTGTGGGGCACGGCCGGACACCCCCATCCCCCACTGACCCCCACCCCTCCCTGCGCCCCTCCACCCCCTATTCCCCCTGAACAGGGTGCCCCCAACCCGTTCCCTGCTCAGGAGCTCCCCAGGATCACTGAGCCGCACACTGGGGGGTGAGGCAGCGTGGCACAACCGTGAGGAAATGAAGGACAAAAGAGAAATAAAGAGGAAAAAGCCAAAGGGTGGGGGGGACACAGAACCGGAGCTACCCAGGACCCCCCTGTGATGCTGCCCCAGGTAATGAGCGCCCCGGGGGGGCCGTGCTGGGCCCTGAGTCACCCCAAAATCTGAGGCACCCGGTGAAGGAGCTGTGACCCACGAGTCCCCCCAGCCACTGCCCATCCCTGGGACCCCCATTCCCCTGGGAACCCGACCGTGGCAGCCCCATTCCCTGTGTCCCCCTTTTCTAGGAGCCCCATCCTGGGTCTCCTGTTGCCCAGCATCTTCATCCCCTTCCCCCCAACCCCTTTGCCCCCATTCCCTCAGGAACCCCCATCTGAGTACCCCCCGACACATGGGGACCCCCATTCCCCAGACAGACACTCCCTGTCACTTCCCCTCTCTCCCCATTCTCCTGGGACACCCATCCTGAGATCCCCACATGCCCTGAGCAACCCACTCCTGGGAACACCATGTCCCACCATGTCCCCAGCCTGTCCCCTGCTGTGTCTACACCCTGCCCCCACCCTGCCCCCACCAAGGGTCACCAACACGTGGGGGCGAAACGCGACATCGCTTCCTGCCCACCAGCCAGGGGACAGGTGGCCCCGGCAGCGTGTGACAGCCAGCCTGGGTGGCCGGGGACTCCGGGATGGCTGGGAAGGTGGCGCTGCTCCTGTGGGGTGAGTGCCCCGGGCACGGGCCTGACACCCCGGGGATGGGCCCTGGTGAGGCAGAGAGCGGTGGGGAGGGTGCACAGGGAGCACAGGGGGTGCCCTGAGGTCCCCAAGGCCAGCAGAGCCCGAGCATGGGCATGGACCCCATAAAGGTGACCGGAGTCGTGGGGTGATTGTTTGGGGACAGCCCCACACTCCGCGCCTCGGGTGCCGCTGTCCCCACGGTGCCACCCCCACCCAGCCCTGTCCCTTCTCCCTTCCAGCCCGGACCCTCGGCCTCGCTGGTGAGTCCTCGGGGGGATGCCACGTCCCCGCCCCGCTGTCCCCATCCCGGGCTGGCCCTGGCAGGCTGGTGTCCCCTGTCACCCGCAGGCGCCCAGACCACCCAGCTCCTCGTGCAGCCTCCCTGGACGCCGCCGGTGCTGTGGGACCGGGTGACACTGACCTGCCAGGGCTCGGGCACCGCCGCTGCCACCACCTGGTACAAGGACGGGCAGCGCTGGCGGCTGCAGGGACCCGACCGATTCGTTGTCACCGACAGTGGCACCTACCAGTGTGACAGAGCCGGCACCGGGCGCAGCCCCCCCGTGAGCGTCTCCAATGGTGAGGGGGGGTGGGTGTGCCCGGCCTGGCACCCGCGGGGTCCCCGAGGGCTCTGGGTGGGCTCCGCTCCATGGGTCACCCCCCTGGTGTGACGAGAGCCCGTCCCCTGCACACGGGGACATCCCAGAGCATCCCAGGGCCAGCGGAGCCCCGTGTTGGAATTGGGGACCCCTGGTGCGCTGGCTGTGACCCAATCGGGGCGTCCCGGTGCCATCGGGACCCCACGGATGCCCGCGATGTGATGGGATCCCCCGTCCCCCAGCCTGGCTGGTGCTGCAGGTGCCGGCGCGGGTGCTGCTGGAGGGGGACACGGTGACACTGCGCTGCTGGGGCGGGCAGGACAATCCGGTGGCTTCGGTGTCCTTCTACCGCGAGGAGAAACAACTGCAGCGGTTCCGCGATGGGACCGAGCTGTCCCTGTCCCCTCTGCAGCTGCAGGACAGTGGCCGCTACCGCTGCAGGGGCTTGGTGAACTCCGAGGTGTCATCGGAGTGGAAGGAGTCGGTGTCGGCGCCGGTGACAGTGACAGTGCACGGTGAGCACCCCACAGCCGCCACCCTGACACCCCGACACCCCCACAGCCCCTGCCCAATGGACTTGCGGTCACATCCTCCCCCTCATCTCCTTTCCTGTCATCCCTGTGCCGGTGCTGGAGGGTCCCCCCAAGCCCTCCGAGGAGTCCCCCCTCAATCTCAGCTGCCTCAGCACCCCCAGTCTCCTACGGCCCCGAGCCCCCCTCCTGCACCTCTTCTACCGGCACGGGCGGTTGGTGGGGGGCCCGCAGGGGTCCCCGCAGCTCCTGCTACCCGCCGTGGGGGTCTCCCACTCGGGGAATTACAGCTGCCAGGTGCGCTCCGAGCGGGGGCCATGCGGAAGGGCAGCGCCCGGCTCCGCATCACGGTGCGCAGTGAGTGCGGGGATGGCCACGGGGAGCCCCGACAGTCGCCACGGGTCCCCCAGTCCTGACTGAAACCCTCCCTGGGTCCGCCATCACTGCCCCAGTCCCGTTCATCCCTCCCTGGGTCCACCCTACCCCTCCCTCCGACCTTTCCCCAGTCCCTTCCCAAGTGCCCCCATTCCTGCCCCAGGTCCCTCCATCCCTCACTGGATCCCCTTCCTGGGCCCATCTGCTCCCTCTCTGAGTTCCCCCAATGTTCCCCAAGTCCCACCATCCATCTCCCTGTCCCCTCACCACTTCCAGGAGTTCTCCCACACCCCCCTCCAGGTCTCCCGTCCATCAATCCTCCCTCCTTTCCTGGGGCCCCTCTCTCTCACTGAGTTCCCCTCCTACTGCCCCTTTTTCTCTTTCTCCTCCTGTGTCCCCTCCCGCAGGGGTCCCGCTCTCGGGGGTGTCCGTGTCGGCGCAGCCCCCCAGGGCACAGGTGGTACTGGGGGACCGCCTGGTGCTGAGCTGTGCTGTGGCCGTGGGGAAAGGTCCCCTGTCCTTCTCCTGGCACCTGGGGGGCTTGTGGGCACCGCTGGGCACCGGCCCCCACCTGGAGCTGTGCCACGTTGGGGACAATGACAGCGGCCACTACCAGTGCAGGGCCAGCAACGGGGACAGCGTGGCCGAGAGTGTCCCCCTGAATGTCACGGTCCTGGGTGAGCGGAACCTCAGGAATGGGGTGACCCCACCCACCACATCTCCATCCCCCCTGGCCAGGTGCCAGCCCCGTCTGTGTCTCCACAGTGCCCGTGGCCAATGCCACCATCAGCCTCAGTGCCCTGGCACAGCCAGTGCGTGCAGGTGACCCCGTGACCCTGCGCTGCTCGGTGCAGGTGGGCTCAGCCCCTGTCACCTTCACCTGGCTGCTCAACGGCAGCGAGGTGGCCCGGAGTCCCCTCCTGGAGCTCGGCGACATCCATGTGGGACATTCCAGCACCTACCAGTGCGTGGCCACCAACCAGCTGGGACAGGACGGGCACCGCGTGTTCCAGACGCTCAGCCCCGAGCTGGCACTGACGGTGACACCGTGTGGACACTGGGACACAGGTGGGCTTACTCGGGGTCACAGGGGGGTGCAGAACCCCCAGGGTTCTAGGTGACCTCGGTTTGACCCCCTCTCTGTCCCCAGCAGTGGCCGCAGGGGTTGCCGGGTCCCTCCTGTTCCCGGTCCTGCTTGTGGGTGTCATCAGGGGCTGTCACTGCTGGCAGCACCTGGGTGGGTGACAAGAGGAGGATAGGGGTCCCAGGGAGAGGTAGGAAGCTCCCAGATTTGGGGAGCAGTAGGGGAGCACTCACAGCCTCCCACAACTGTGAACCCACTGGGGGTCCTGGGGGATTTGGGGCAGTGCTGGAGGGTCTTACAGGGATGCTGGGGGTTCTTTCAGGGGTCCTGGGAGATTTTTAGGGGGTCCCTCTTCCTCCTGAGCTTTGGGTTCTTGAGGCTGAGCTGGTCAGGTGCACCGGGGAGGTTCATGAATTCTGGGGGGGGGGGGCTCCAGGGATGCTCAGGGGTGCTGAGCAGAGCTGAGAGTCCTGTAGGGGTTCAGGATTCCTGTGTGGGGTCAGGGACACAGGGACCCCACAATCACCTCCCCTCTTTCCTTTGCAGCCACCAGGAAGCACCAGAAAAGGTGAGTGGGGGGCTCTAGCCACAATCCCCCCCTTATCACCCCCCCACAACTCTCCATCCCCTCCCACACATCGTCTTTATCCCCACAGGGCCACCAAGGAGCCCCTGGCCCCCCCAGAGGGTGGGGAAGTTCTGTACACCCTCGTCGTGAGCACCAAACGGGGCGTGAGTACAGCGGTGGGAGGGAGACGCGCGGCCAGCAGGGGGCGCTGCAGGGATCACGCACGGCCAGCAGGGGGCGCTGCAGGGATCACTCACAGCCAGCAGGGGGCGCTGCAGGGATCACTCACAGCCAGCAGGGGGCGCTGCAGGGATCACTCACAGCCAGCAGGGGGCGCCCCGGTGCGAGCTCAAACCCCTCAGGGGCGATGGCGGCCTCGGACGGGAGGGAGGAGGGGAAATCGCTCCTTTTGCAAACTCACGGGCACCAATCGGTCCCGGCACCACCAGCGGCAGCGGGCAGAAGCGGCCAAGGCAGAAGCTTCGATCGTAGTGCCCAATGGCAGCGTAGCAGTGTCCCGGGGCCAGGCACACACCCTGCGTACCACCCGCGACCGCTCTCCCCGATCCCGAAGGGAAGGAAGGCAGCACCCACTCCCAGCCCAGTCTCGGGTCCACAATACCCATAAACGCCCAGCTTTTCACTCCCTTTCCATCCTTCAGCCCCGCCACAGCAGCTTTGGGAATGCTGAATTCCCCGCGGATGTTCAGCAAAGCAGGTGCTCGATGCTGAGTCTGCCAGGGCTCCTCAGGGGGCTCCACAGCACGTTTGGAATTCCTGCTCTTCCTGGGCCACTGCTGGTCCTGACACAGCAGCCGCAGGAGGAGGAGGAGGATGAGGAGGAGGAGCAGAGGAGAGCCACAGCCCCGAGGGCTCTGCAGCTGCAGCTGCAGCACAGGGACAGCCCGGGCTGGGAGCAGTGGCTTGGGAGGTCAAAGCGGGGCTGAATTGGAGCTGCTTGGGCCAATGCCCGCGTTGTGCTCTGGGTGCTGCAGACCCTTAATGAGGTGCTGCAGACCCTTAATGAGGTGCTGCAATTAGAGCTGGGGTTCCTAAAGTTCAGCCGTGCTCCTAAAGCATCCCTGTACACAAACACACGGCTCCGCTGCCTCTCGCAGGCATTTTGGGATCCTGAGGCAGCACTGGACACATTTTGAGGGACAGGTGCCCTCAGCTGTGGCCAGAAGGAGCTGTTTTGGCTGCCGGGAAGGTTGTCGGGTGCTCACTGCAGGTGTTGGGGATGATTGAGCGCCTCTGCCATGTGGCCGGTGCTTGGCGCTGGGCGGCCGGGAAGGCCGAGCTGGAGCAGCGGCTGAGGCGGGAGCGGCTGGAGCAGGCGGCCCACGGGAGCAGCAGCTGGCCACACCGGTGGAGCAGGAGCACCGGGAATTCCGCAGGGTGCTCAGGTGAGGCACAGGGGGCCGGGGGGCACTGGGTGGGAGGGGCCGGGATGGAGGGACCGGGAGCCCACAGGGGAGCCCCGAGGGGGGAGGGACCGAAATGGCCGAGGGGAGACACCGGGACGGTGGGGGAGCAGAGACCCCAGCGTGGAGCCCGCGGAAAGGAGGGACCGCAATGGTGGTCCCAGAGCACTGGGAAGGGGCCTGGCTGCCATCGAGCTGCGGGTGCCGGGACTGTCACGGGGTGTCCGAAGCGACTGTGACAGCGCCTCCGAAGCCGCTGTCGCGATGTGTGGGGACCGACTGTTGCCATGGCAACGCCTCCCACAGATCCTGGAACTAGAGGCGTGTGCTGGAACAGGCCAGAGTAGTGGGCCTGGAGCTGTCCTGAGCTCGGAAGGGCAAATCCAAGGCATGGCAGAAATACAGCTGCAGCAGCCCAGAGGAGCCAGAGGGCTGGGAGAGGAACAGCCCTGCAGGCAGCGAGCACTGGGAGGAGGGAGTGGCACGAGGGGCTGCAGGTGCTGGAGCAGGTATTTCAGGGAGCCCAAAGGGCATTGTTGGGCTTTGGCAGAGCTGCTGTGGAGACAGAGGCAATTCCACAGCTCAATCCCTGGCCTGGGCTCTCCCACCACCCTTCTGCTGTGGGGCTGCTGAGGGTGCACGAACAACAGGGAGCTACGGCCACCACAACAGGGCCCCGTCGGCAGCACGGCACCGACCAGGACTGCGGGAGCCCATCCCTGGGATGAGCCATGACCTGGAGAGCTGGGAGTGCTCAGGCAGACCTGCTGAGCCTTCAAGAGCCCCACATGGCCAGAGCATGAGTCCAGTGGAGAGTGGCCACTGACAGGGACTGGGGGGGCCTGAACCAAGTGCCAGCCCCACTGAGAGCGGCTGTGCCAGACATGCCCGAACTCCAGGGCGAGCTGGAGTCCAAGACAGCCAAGTGGTGCCAGCATGGACATTGGCAATGCCTTTGTCCCCATTCCTGTGGCAGCAGAGGGCAGGCATCAGTTTGCCCTGACCTGGAGGGGCGTCCAGAGCCCCTGGAACTGACTGGAAACACAGCCCCACCCTGTGCCACGGACTGATCCCGACTGCCCTGGGAAAGGGGGAGGCTCTGGAACACCCCCAGGGCCTTGGTGACATCATGGTGTGGGGGAGCACGACAGAGGAGGGGTTGGGAAAGGGGCCAAGAGAATCCAGAGCCCCCCAGTGCCCCTTTAGTGGCCCCAGAATCACATCTTGTTGTCCCTGATGTCACTGGGTTCCCACAGCCGTGTGTGGGCTCCTGGCAGCTCTGCATAGGTCACCTGGAGGTCCTGGGGTGGGGTGGTGCAGAGGGATCCTGTGAGAGTTACTGGTTGTGGGTACCTGGGTGTGGGGGGGGTGACACCCATGGGTGACGTGTCCCCATCCCTCCCCTGTACTCACCCCCTGCCCGCCCAGTGCCTACAATGTGGGTGTACAGCACCTCCCCCTCTTGCCAGGGGCCTGAAGGCTCTGGGGGGGCCCTGCAGGACAAAAGGGGGTGTGAAGGGTATCTGCAGAGGAGGGAAAAGGTGGTCCATGGCCACAGCCCCCCACTCACCTGTCCTGGGGCTTCCTGGCTGCTGCAAGGAAAGGTGGGGGGATGACTGTGGGGTCCCCAGGGCTCCTGAACCCTCCTTGGACCCTGGGTCATCCAACCCCCCATAGGACTCCTGATTCCATCCAGGACCTCCAAACACCCCCAAAGCCCCCAGAACCTCGTGGATCCCGCCTGGATGCCACCGGTGCTGTGGGACCGGGTGACACTGACCTGCCAGGGCTCGGGCACTGCCGCTGCCACCACCTGGTACAAGGACGGGCAGCGCTGGCGGCTGCAGGGACCCGACCGATTCGTTGTCACCGACAGTGGCACCTACCAGTGTGACAGACCCGGCACCGGGCGCAGCCCCCCCGTGAGCGTCTCCAATGGTGAGGGGGGTTGGGTGTCCCCAGCCTGGCACCCGCGGGGTCCAGCTGCGGTACCCGGTGAAGGAGCTGCGACCCACAAGCCCACCCAGGCACTGCCCATGCCTGGGACCCCCATTCCTCTAGGAACCACAACCATGGGACCTCATTCCCTAAGTCCCCTCTCCTGGGGACCCCCATCCCAGGCCGCCCATTTCCCAGCATCTCCATTGCCCAGCACCCCCCTCTCCTTGACCCCATCCCATGGGCTCTCCAGTCCCTCAGGACCCTCCATCCCTGGGATCTTCATTCCATGACCCCAAATCTGTGGGGCCCATATTCCCTGGGACCCCCATCCCTGGTCCCCCCACCAGTGGGGACCCCCATTCCCCAGGATCCCCATCCCTGGGGCCCCCTGTTCCTCTGGAAATCCATCCTGAGCTCCCCACATTCCTGGAGCCCCCATTCCTGGGACTCCCAAGTCTCATGTCCCCACCATGTCCCACCATGTCCCTCTATGTCCCCAGCCTGTCTCCACCCTGCCCCCACCAAGGGCCACCAGCACATGGGTACAGACCTGACCTCTCTTCCTTCCTCTTTGGCCAAAGAGCATCCACCCAGGGGACAGGTGGCCCCGGCAGCGTGTGACAGCCAGCCCGGGTGGCCGGGGACACCAGGATGGCCGGGAAGGTGGTGCTGCTCCTGTGGGGTGAGTGCCCCGGGCACGGGCCTAAGGCCCGGGGGATGGGCCCTGGTGAGGCAGAGAGCGGTGGGGAGGGGGCAGAGGGGGTCTGCGGGGTGCCCTGAGGTCCCCAAGGCCAGCAGAGCCCGAGCATGGGCATGGACCCCTTAAATGTGACCGGAGTCGTGGGGTGGCTGTGGGGACAGGAATGGGGGGGAGAGGAATGGAGGGAGTGGGATATAGCAAACGGAAAGTTGGGGCTGGGGCAGCTGTGGGGACAGGGCCAGGGGGAAAGGGATGCAGGGACAGGGCCAAGCACCATCAGGATGGGCCACGGGGCCAGGTGCCATTGGGATGGGATCATGGGCAGAGGGCCGCGGGGATGTGGCCATGGGGACAGGTGCTGTGGGGTGGGTGGAGGTGACTTGTACAAGCATGGGGTGTCCACAGTGTCCCCATGTCCTGCCTCAGCCCAGGGTGACAGAGGTGTCCCTGTCCTCAAGACCTCTGTGCTAAACCGGTGACCCCGTGGGGACAGTTTGGGGACAGCCCCACACTCCGTGCCCTGGGTGCCGCTGTCCCCGCGGTGCCACCCCCTTCCAGCCCTGTCCCTTCTCCCTTCCAGCCCAGACCCTCGGCCTTGCTGGTGAGTCCTCGGCGGGATGCCACGTCCCTGCCCCGCTGTCCCCATCCCGCGCTGGCCCTGGCAGGCTGGTGTCCCCTGTCACCCGCAGGCGCCCAGACCACCCAGCTCCTCGTGGATCCCGCCTGGATGCCACCGGTGCTGTGGGACCGGGTGACACTGACCTGCCAGGGCTCGGGCACCGCCGCTGCCACCACCTGGTACAAGGACGGGCAGCGCTGGCGGCTGCAGGGACCCGACCGATTCGTTGTCACCGAGAGTGGCACCTACCAGTGTGACAGACCCGGCACCGGGCGCAGCCCACCCGTGAACGTCTCCAATGGTGAGGGGGGTTGGGTGTCCCCAGCCTGGCACCCGCGGGGTCCCCGAGGGCTCTGGGTGGGCTCCGCTCCATGGGTCACCCCCCTTTGTGTGACGAGAGCCGGTCCACTGCACACAGGGACATCCCAGAGCATCCCAGGGCGAGCGGAGCCCCGTGTTGGAATTGGGGACCCCTGGTGTGCTGGGGGTGACCCATTGCCTTCGTCCCGGTGCCATCGGGACCCCATGGAACCCCACGGTGTGACCGGACCGCCCCTGTCCCCCAGACCGGCTGGTGCTGCAGGTGCCGTCGCGGGCGCTGCTGGAGGGGGACACGGTGACACTGCGCTGCCGGGGCTGGTTGGACAACCCAGTGACCTCGGTGTCCTTCTACCACGAAGAGAAACAACTGCAGCTGTTCCGCGATGGGACCGAGCTGTCCCTGTCCCCTCTGCGGCTGCACCACAGTGGCCGCTACCGCTGCAGGGGCTGGGTGGAATCCAGCCTGTCCCGGGGGCGGAAGGAGTCGGTGTCGGCGCCGGTGACAGTGACAGTGCACGGTGAGCACCCCACAGCCGCCACCCTGACACCCCGACACCCCCACGCCTCAGCACCCCCACAGCCCCTTCACAGCAGGCTCGGGATCACGCTCTCCCCACCCCATCTCCTTCCCAGCGCTGTTCCCGGTGCTGGTGCTGGAGGGTCCCCCCGAGCCCACCCAGGAGTCCCCCCTCAATCTCAGCTGCCTCAGCACCCCCAGCCCCCTGCGGCCCCGAGCCCCCCTCCTGCACCTCTTCTACCGGCACGGGCGGTTGGTGGGGGGGTCCACAGGGGTCCCCGCAGCTCCTGCTGCCCGCCGTGGGGGTCTCCCACTCGGGGAATTACAGCTGCCAGGTGCGCTCTGAGCGGGGGCCGTGCGGAAGAGCAGCGCCCGGCTCCGCGTCACGGTGCGCAGTGAGCGCAGGGATGGGCGCGGGGAGCCCCGACAATGACCGCGGGTCCCCCAGTCCTTCCTGGGGACACCCAGCCCTCCATGACCCCTTCTCGAGGTCCCCCATCACTCCCATCTGCCCCTTTATCACTCACCGGGTCCCCTCACCCCTCCCTAAGAACACCTCTCCCTCACTTAGGTCCCTCCATGGTCCACAGTTCCCGTCCATGTCTGGCTCCACAAAACCTTCCCTGTGGTTCCCTCCAATCCTCTCCAGGTTGCCACTCCATGAACCTCCCTGGGGTCCCTTCCACCCCTTCCGATCTTCCCCCCCATCTCTTGGCCCCCTTCTTCCTCAATGGGGTCTCACCACCCCTCCCTGACCCTCTCCCACCCTGAGTCCTTCACTGGTCCCTGGTGTCGCCCACCCCTCCCAGGTCCCCCATTCCCTTTCTATCCCTCCTGCAGGGGTCCCGCTCTCAGGGGTGTCCGTGTCGGCGCAGCCCCCCGGGGCACAGGTGGCACTGGGGGACCGCCTGGTGCTGAGCTGCGCGGTGGCCACGGGGACAGGTCCCCTGTCCTTCTCCTGGCACCGGGGGGACTCGTGGGCACCGCTGGGCACCGGCCCCCACCTGGAGCTGCGCCACGCTGGGGACAATGACAGCGGCCACTACCAGTGCAGGGCCAGCGACGGGCACAGTGTGGCTGAGAGTGTCCCCCTGAATGTCACCGTCCTGGGTGAGCAGGACCCTCAGGAATGGGGTGACCCCACCCACCACATCCCCATCTACCCTGGCCAGGTTTCAGCCCCATCTGTGTCCCCGCAGTGCCCGTGGCCAATGCCACCATCAGCCCCGATGCCCTGGCACAGCCGGTGCAGACAGGTGACCCCGTGACCCTGCGCTGCTCGGTGCAGGTGGGCTCAGCCCCTGTCACCTTCACCTGGCTGCGCAACGGCAGCGAGGTGGCCCGGGGTCCCCTCCTGGAGCTCGGCGACGTCCATGTGGGACATTCCGGCACCTACCAGTGCGTGGCCACCAACCAACTGGGACAGGACGGGCACCGCGTGTTCCAGGTGCTCAGCCCCGAGCTGGCACTGACGGTGACACCGCGGGGACGCTGGGATACAGGTGGGGTCACTCAGGGTCATTGGGATTGCAGCTGACCCCGCAGTGACAGCTGACCCTGATGTGTCCCCCTCTGTCCCCAGCAGTGGCCGCAGGGGTTGCCAGGTCCCTGCTGTTCCTGGTCCTGCTCATGGGTGTCATTGTGTGCTGGCACCGGTGGCAGCGCTTGGGTGGGTGACAATGGGGCCAACGGGGGCCCTGGGGAGGTGGGAGGCCACCGAGAATGTGGGGATGATGGGGCAGCACCCACAGCCCCTGACTTGGGCAGAGCTGAGCGCCCAGTGACCTTTTCCTGAAAGAACCCCCAGCATCCCTGCACCACCCTCCAACACCATCCTAAATCCTCAAGGACGGTGTTGGAGGGTGGTGCAGGGATGCGGGGGGTTCTTTCAGGAATCCAGGGGCAGTTTGGAGGGTGCCCATCCCTGCCAGCCTTGGGGCTCTGGGGGCATCAGGACATGGGGCTCTGGTGTGGTTCAGAGGTTTTGGGGGTCTCCAGGAATGCTGGGGGTGTCCTGGGGAAAATTGAGAGCCCTGTGGGGGGTGAGGATTCCCAAGGGTGGTCAGGGCCTTGGAGACCCCAAAGTCACCCCCTCCCCTTTCCTTTGCAGCCTCCAGGAAGCACCAGGAAAGGTGAGTGGGGGGCTCCAGCCATGAGCCCCCCCCCTTTTCCCCAGCCCCCAAGACCTCCCATCCCCTCTCACACATCCCCCCATCCCTGCAGGGCTCCCCCGGAGCCCCTGGCCCCCCCGGAGGAGGGGGAGGTGCTGTACACCCACGTCAGGAGGACGAAGCGGAAGCAGGGTGAGTACGGGGTGGGACACACACAGGGACACGTCACCCACGGGGGGTGTCACACAGGTGCCACAGCCAGGGTCTCCTGCAGGGCCCACCCGCACCGCTCCGCCCCAGGATACCCAAGTGACCTATGCCGAGCTGCTGGGACCCCACGGGCGACCGCGGGCACCCAGTGACATCTACGGGAACGTGCTGGGACACTGAGGGCGCTGGGGGACACTGGAGGAGCCGACTGACTTCTGCTGGGCCCAAAATGCAGCTTTTTGCTGAAACTGGGAGAAATGGTGTTTCTTTGTTCAGCTATGCCCTGCTTTAGGAACAGGATTCTCCAATTTCCTGCTTCTACTAAAAACTTTCTCTCCCCGTCCGGCTGCGGAGGGCAGTGAGAGAGCGGCTTTGGTGGGTGCGGGGCATCCGGGCAGCGTCAGCCCACGGCAAGGCAGGAAGGAGGAGGGTCCCACTCAGGGTGCTGAGCAGATCCTTGTGGGATTTGCCTGAGTTTTGGGGCTCCCTCAGTGCCTTGGGCAGAGGCACAAAATGATGCATTGCTGCATTTCCGGGCTGCTTCCCTCGCAGCTGCCCCTGCAGGGGCGCTTGCCAGCCAGCCCTGCTCTGCAAACCATCAAAGGCCCTCGCTCGCAGAGCCACTGCTTGGGCTCCCCTTGGCTTTTGTGCTTCTCACAGGCCTGAGCAAACCACAGCCACGCCTTTTCCCCCACACAATTCTCACCTTGCAGCAGCTCTAAAGCTGCGAGAGTCAAAGCCCAGGGGGTGGGGGGGACCCTCAGGTCCTGGCTGCCCCTGGGGCTGGCCAGAGCAGGGCTGGCCAATGCCCATCCCTGTGCAGTGGGGCTGTGGCGTGGCCTGGCCTCACACTTGGATGGCCACTGGCTGCACGGAGGAGTTTGGGAGCTGCTTCCTGCCTGGGGCTCCATTCCCAAGCTGCTCTTGCCGGCTCAGATCCTGCAGGGGATGAATGAGAATGGAGAAATCTGGAATAGGTTTTCTCCCAAAACCAATAAACCCAAAGTGTCCCAACCTCTAAGGACAGAAACCCCATGGCAGGGGGGGAATGTGGGGATAGGGGTGGTGTAGCCCCACAACAGCTTAACACGCCCCCCCCCTCCCCCCGATTTACAGGGTCCCAGCCCTGTGGCATCAAACTGGGGCCAGATTCGCCACTTCCAGGGGAAAATACCTGCAGTTTTTACAGTCCTTCAGGGGAGGGGGCAGAATGGTCCTCGGGTGTTGTGGGCAGAGGAGGGGACGGCCACGAGCGTTCCAGCCTGGTTCCCAGCACTGAGACCCTGAAGGAGGTGTGGGGGCTGGCTTTGGAGGTTTTTAGGGTTTCCTCCCCTAATGACACCCAGCCCCTCTCACCCCCTGCTGTCCCCCCCAGCGGGGCTTCTTACTCGCGCAAGAGTCTTGGAGGGGTGTGGGATTGGAGGGACAGGCTGCACCTTAGGGACTCCCAAAGGGGAATTTGGGCTTCCCAAATGGGGGGGGGACTGTCAAATGGGGGAGTAGAGGGGACAGAGTACCCCCCAGATTGGGCCACGCCCGAGGTCACAGTGCCCCAAGGAGGTCCAGAGAATGGGGATCCTGAGGAGGGGGAGTCACAATGGATGGGTCTTCTGGGGAATGGGGGTCCCATGGGTGGGGGAAGAAAGGGATGAGGCTCCCAGGAGAATGTGGGCTCCAGGGATTTGGGGTCATGGGATGCTGGTCCCAGGGACAGGCCTGGCTGGGGAATGCAGGGTCCTGTGGGACTCTGGATCCTGGGGCAATGGGGAACAATAGGATGGGATCAAGGGTAGGGGAGTGGTGGGGAATGGAGATCCTAGGAAATGGGAGTCCTGGCATGGTGGTCCCAAGGAGGGGGGAGATAAAGAATGGTGGTCCCATGGTTTGGTTCTATGGCGAATGGGGGTCCAAAGGACTGGGAGCGGTTGGGTGGCATGTGGGTCACAGCTCCTTCACTGGGTGCCTCAAATTTTGGGGTGACCCAGGGCCCAGCACACCCCCCCCCATAAGAATGTCCCCATGGTGCTCCAAGTCTGCTACACTGCCCTCACCCAGGGCTTTTTCCTCTCTTTATTCAATTTTTTCCCTTATTTTCCTCACTATTGCACCACTCCCTCCGCCCCAGTTTCTGGCTTGGCAATCCTGGAGGTGCAGGGGCTGCAGAGAGGAGGGGGAGGGGGGCTGTGGGGAATGGGGGTTTTTGGCCGTGCTCCCCAACACTTTCACTTTCTCTCTCCGGCAGCAGAAGGAAGAGGCCGTTTGTGCTGAGAGTCAGTCGGGGGGTGGGTTCTGACCTGGGGGGGCACATCCAGAGGGGTCCTGTCCTGGGGGTTCCCTGTTTTGAGGCTGACACATCCTGGGAGTGTCCTGTCCCAGGGCTGCCCCATCTCGGCCAGGGGGGTCCTGTCCTGGGGGATGGTGGTGCTGGGGCGGTCTCTGGACACATTCCTGGGGGGGGGCCCTCTCCCAGTGGTGTCACATCCTGGGGAGCCCTGTGCAGGGGGAGTCCTGCTGGCTCCCACTGTCCCCAGCTGCCCCTGCTTTTTAGGGTGTTGGAGGTCAGCATTTTTCCTTTTGTTTTCTTTCTCTCCGAGAATTTTCTCCCATTTGTTGTTAAGAGACAATAAGGACCATACTTTAGAGAGACAAGGAAGTGGCCAAGGTGTGGGGAAGAGCTGCAGCTGGCTGAAGCCTCTTAGCCAGTGAAGCTTTTCTCTTGGGAAGGGCAGAGATACCGAGAGATTTTGGCTTGGGGGTGAGGGGTGGGCTTAGCTCCAGCTCTCTCTTGGTCTGGGGATCAGAGGGAACAGTCGAGCTGCTGCTCAGTGCAGGGAGAATTCAGAGTCCAGCCCTGTCCTGCTTCTCCCTTAAAGTGGGTGAGCCTTTGCTCGGAAGAGCAGCTGTTGAACTGCGACCTTATTAAC
Source organism: Coloeus monedula (assembly GCF_965178545.1). Taxonomy (NCBI): domain Eukaryota; kingdom Metazoa; phylum Chordata; class Aves; order Passeriformes; family Corvidae; genus Coloeus; species Coloeus monedula. The sequence goes on along the minus strand of NC_138809.1, from coordinate 1,816,605 downwards.
AGCAGACACCACTGGAAAAGGATCCTCACCATCTGCTCGGGTGCCTCAGGGGAAAACCTGGGGTCCCAAGCCCCTCCCTCTCCGAGGGAGTCTCTCCTGGCTGCGTTCGGGAGCCGGGCTGCTGCTGCCCAGCCCCGCCATTTTTCTGCCACTTCTCTGGTTTTTTTCACTACACTCTAACCCAGCACCGCCTGCCTGCTGGGACACCCCGCGGCTCCTGCTACAGCTGCGGAGCTTCTGTTGCAATTTGTTTTGCCACTCCAGGCTCCACTGGCCTATGCCGCCCCTGCTGCCGCTCCCAGGTTCCTGCTGCAGCCCCTTTCGCCATCCCGAGGGGCACTGGGCCTGGCTGCCCTTGGGGGTTTGTAAAGGAAGCCGCTTTTCCATCCCTCCCGCCGGCTGCGCCGCCATCGCCGCGTGAGGGAGAGACAGGGCCGAGCTCGCGCCACAGCGCCCCCTGCTGGCGGGCAGGTGGAATCACCGCACCTGCCCCGCCCGGCCGGGAGCCACCAGTGCCCCTGGCGGCCTCGAGCAGAACTGCAGCGAGGGGAAAGGGCCCACAGCGAGAGAGGCACCAGCACCGGTTCTGGTACCGGCACCGGGTCTGGTACCGGCACCGAGGTCTGGTACTGGGACTGGCACTGGTCTGGTCCTGGCGCTGCGGTCTGGTGCTGGCACTGAGGTCTGGTTCCAGCGCCGGGTCTGTTCCTGCCACCAGGTTCTGGTTCTTTCACCGGGTTCTGGCTCTGGCACCGAAGTCTGGTTCTGGCACCGGGGTCTGGTCTTGGGACCGGGTTCTGGTTGTGGCACTGGGTTTGTGGTCCTGGCACCGGGTTCTGGTCTTTTCAGTGGATTCTGGTTTTTTCACCAGGTTCTGGTTCCGGCACCGCGTCTGGTCCTGGCACTGGGGTCTGGTCCTGGCACTGGGGTCTGGTCCTGGCACTGGGTTCTGGTTCTGGCACCGGGTTCTGGCACAGGGTTTGTGGTTCTGGCACCGGGTTCTGGTTCTTTCATCAGGTTCTGGTTCTGGCACCAGGTCTGTGGTTCTGGCACTGGGTCTGGTTCTGGCTCTGAATTCTGGTTCTGGCACTGGGTTCTGGTCCTGGCCCCGGGATCTGGTCCTGGCCCCGGGATCTGGTTCTGGCACAGGGTTGTAATTCTGGCCCTGGGTTCTGGTTCTGTTTGCTGTTGCTGCCATTGTTGTTGCTTTGCCCTGTTGTACATATATACACTCACTAGTCAAGAACTGTTATTCCTGTTCCCATATCTTGGCCTGAAAGCCCCATAATTTCACAGTTGCAATAATTCGGAGGATAGGGGGTCATAGTCTCCATCCCAAAGGAGGTTCCCACCTTCCCGGGCAGACATGTGTCTTTCAAACCAAGACATAGTGGCAGCCCAAAATTGGAGAATCCCGTTCTTAAAGCCCATCAGAGCCGAACAAGCAAACAGCATTTCTGCCAGTTTAACCAAAAAGATGCATTTTTGTCCCAGGAGGACGGAACCAGGTCCTGTGCCCCTTGGAACTGGCAGGGGGGACGGTAAGCCACTTGCTGTATTGGGAGCACTGGGAAGGGGATTGCAGAGCCGCTGGGAGCATGGGGGTTGAGAGGAACCAATCTGATTTTCATTTATGCCTCAACATATGTTACACATGAAGTGGAAAATTACTCTAGGGGGTCTACACGTCATGGGAAGCCTGTCCCGCGGAGGCTTCAGCTGACAGCCGATCAGGGGAGAGAAAGCTTCCATGACGGGGCTGTGAGTGACCCCACACTGGCCGGTGGGACAGATGCCCGGAGGCCTGGAAAAATGCCCGGGAAAAAATGCCCAGGAAATTGGGCTGTGGGAGGAACCTTAGCACATAAAAGCAGTTAATTCACACAGGAGCCATTTTACTTTGGGTTTCTTGGAGGGATCAGGAGCTTGCTCAGAGGGTCAGCTTGGCCTTGCTCCCCTGTGCCAGTTTGGCCAAATTTAGAATGACATCCTCTGAGAGAAGGCAGGTTCCAAACCACCCCTCCCCCACCAGGTTTGGGAATAAACACTTTTTCCTCAAAGTGTTGGGGTTTTAGGAGCTCGCCTGGTTTTTTGTTCTTTGTCTTTTGTTTTGGTTTTTTTTCTGTTAAAGGAATTCCCCCATACATTTTGCTAGGGGAACAAATGGCTGGGTATTTCAGAAAAACAAAAGAGCTCGCTGCTCTTTTTGTTTCACCGGGGTATGTGGGCAGTCGGTCTTGGCGTTCTGACAGAGAGGGAAGCTGCTTTCTTCAGCCACTTTTCCTTCTGCCAGAGAAACCCCGGGATCCCAAGCCCGCCGTCCCTTCCCCACTGGGGAGCCAGGCCATGGCCGCCCTGCCCCACCGTTAATTCGAGCCTTCGCTAAGTTGAATCCCTGCTCACCCTGCCTCCCCAGACCTCTGGGGTGTACCCCGTTTGGATACATCTTGTCTGCCACCCAGGATCTGTGCTTGTCCCTGCCCCTCCAGCCTGCCTTTCCAGCCTGCTGTTCCCACGGGTCCGGCCGGACACCGGGATTGGCTGCCCAGGGGTTTGTGAAGCTCCTTTGTTCCATCCCTTCCCGGGATCCCAGGGCACCAGTGCCGCGTGCTCCCCGAGCTCGCTCCGGAGCGCCCCCTGCAGCCACGGGGGAACCATCGCACCTGCCCTGCTCACCAGGAGCCGCCAGCGCCCCTGCCGGCTGCGAGCGGAACCGCACCCAAGGGGAAAGGGCCTGACAGCCGAGAAGGCTGGGACTGGGTTTGGGATTGTTTGCTGTTACTGCCATAGTTATTGTTGTTTGTTTGACTGGTTATACACATATAGATACATAATAGTAAAGAACTGTTATTCCTCTTTCCCACATCTTTGCCTAAAAGCCCCTTGATTTCAAAATCATAATACCTCAGAGGGAAGGGGGGTTGCATCTGCCATTCCAAGGGAGGTTTCTGCCTTCCTTAGCAGACACCTGTCTTTCAAACCAAGAAAGGGACCCTCCAGCACTGACACCGGGAAGAGCTATGGGGATGAGATGAAGCAGGGGGAGCGTGACCCCAAGTCTCCTGTGAAGAGGCTGTAAGGGTGCTGAGGTGTGTGGGTGTCAGGGTGGCGGCTGGGGGTGCTCAACGTGCACTGTCACTGTCACCGGTGCGGACTCCTTCCACTGTGGCAGCACAGAATACACGCAGCCCCTGCAGCGGTAGTGGCCGCTGTGGTGCAGCCGCAGAGGGGACAGGGACAGCTCGGTCCCACCGTGGAACCTCTGCAGTTGTTTCTCTTCGTTGCAGAAGGACACTGAGGTCACCGATCTGTCCTGCAAGCCCCGGCAGCACAGTGTCACCGTGTCCCCCTTCAGCAGCGCCCGCGCCGGCACCTGCAGCACCAGCCAGGCTGGGGGACGGGGGGGTCCCGTCACACCGTGGGGATCCGTGGGGTCCCGATGGCACTGGGTTGCGCCAATTGGGTCACACCCAGTGCACCATGGGTCCCCAATTCCAACACAGGTGTCCGCTTGCTCTGGGATGCTCTGGGATGTCCCTGTGTGCAGGGGACGGGCTCTCGTCACACCAGGGGGGTGACCCATGGAGCGGAGCCCACCCAGAGCCCTCGGGGACCCCGCGGGTGCCAGGCTGGGGACACCCAACCCCCCCTCACCATTGGAGACACTCACGGGGGGGGCTGAGCCCAGTGCCAGCTCTGTCACACTGGTAGGTGCCACTCTCGGTGACAGCGAATCGGTCGGGTCCCTGCAGCCACCAGCGCTGCCCGTCCTTGTACCAGGTGTACCTTGTACCAGGTGTACCTTGTACCAGGTCAGTGTCACCCAGTCCCACAGCACTGGCGGCGTCCAGGGGGGCTCCACGAGGAGCTGGGTGGTCTGGGCGCCTGCGGGTGACAGGGAACACCAGCCTGCCAGGGCCAGTGCGGGATGGGGACAGCGGGGCGGGGACGTGGCATCCCCCCGAGGACTCACCAGCGAGGCCGAGGGTCTGGGCTGGAAGGGAGAAGGGTGGGGGTGGCAGCGCGGGGACAGGAGCACCCGGGGCACGGAGTGTGGGGCTGTCCCCAAACTGTCCCCACGGGGTCACCGGTTTAGCACAGAGGTCTTGAGGACAGGGACACCTCTGTCACCCTGGGCTGAGGCAGGACATGGGGACACTGTGGACACCCCACGCTTGTCCAAGTCACTTCCACCCACCCCACAGCACCTGTCCCCACGGCCACATCCCCACGGCCCTCTGCCCATGATCCCATCCCAAAGGCACCTGGCCCCGTGGCCCATCCTGATGTTGCTTGGCCCTTGTCCCTGTCCCTGCATCCCTTTCCCCCTGGCCCTGTCCCCACAGCTGCCCCAGCCCCAGGGTTCCTTTTGCTACGTACCTGTCAATCCATTCCCGTCCCCCTGATCTGGTCCCCACAGCCAGCGCATGATCCCGGTAACCTCATGCATGGGCTCTGCTGGCCTTGGGGACCTCAGGGAAACCCGCAGACCCCCTCTGCCCCCTCCTCACCAGTCTCTGCCTCATCGGGGCCCATCCCCAGAGCGTCAGGCCCGTGCCCAGGGCACTCACCCCACAGGAGCAGCACCACCTTCCTGGCCATCCTGGTATCCCTGGCCACCCGGGCTGGCTGTCACATGCTGCCAGAGGCCACCTGTCCCCAGGGTGGCGGGCAGGAAGTGAGGTCACGTCTCGTCCCCACATGTTAGTGGCGCTTGGTGGGGGAAGGGTGGGGGCAGGGTGGGGGCAGGGTGGAGACAAAGCAGGGGACAGGCTGGGGACATGGTGGGACATGGTGTTCCCAGGAGTGGGTTGCTCAGGGGATGTGGGGATCTCAGGATGGGTGTCCAAGGGGAATGGGGAGAGAGGGGCGGTCACAGCTAGTGGCTGTCAGGGGAATGGGGTCCCTGTGTTTTTTGGACGTCCCCGGGATGGGGGTCCTGAGGGAATGGGGGGTAAAGTGGGTGGGGGGAAAGGGGATGGAGATGCTGGGCAACAGGAGACCCAGGATGGGGCTCCGAGAAAAGGGGGACACAGGGAATGGGGCTGCCACGGTCGGGTTCCCAGGGGAATGGGGGTCCCAGGGATGGGCAGTGCCTGGGGGGGCTCGTGGGTCGCGGCTCCTTCACGGGGTGCCTCAGATTTTGGGGTGGCTCAGGGCCCAGCACGGCCCCCCCAGGGCGCTCATTACCTGGGGCGGCATCACAGGGGGGTCCTGGGTAGCTCCGGTTCTGTGTCCCCCCCACCCTTTGGCTTTTTCCTCTTTCTGTTTTGTCCTTCATTTCCTCACTTTTGGGCCATGCTGCCTCACCCCCCAGTGTGCGGCTCAGTGATCCTGGGGAGCTCCTGAGCAGGGAACGGATTGGGGGGACCCTGTGCAGGGGGAATAGGGGGTGCGGGGGCGCAGAGAGGGGTGGGGGGCAGTGGGAATGGGGGTGTCCGGCTGTGCCCCACAACACTTTCACTTTCTCTCTGTGGCAGCAGAAGAAAGAGGCCGTTTGTGCTGAGAGTCAGATGGGGGGGCAGGTTCTGACCTGGGGGGGCACATCCAGAGGGGTCCTGTCCTCGGGGGAGTCCCTGTTCTGGGGGTGACACGTCCTGGGGGGATCCTGTCCCAAGGCTGCCCCATCCCGGCCATGGGGGTCCTGTCCTGGGGGATGGCGGTGCGGTGGGGTCTCTGGATACATTCCTTGGGGTCCCTCTCCCAGTGTTGGCACATCCTGGGGACCCCTGTCCTGGAAGGGCCCTGCCGGCTCCCACTGTCCCTGCTTGGGCACTGTGACCTCTGGAGGGCACAAATTTGGGGCTGCCCTGTCCCTTCTATGTCCCTTCCCCTTGACGGTCCCCTCCACTCTGGGAGCCCCCAATCCCCCTTTGGGATCCCCCAAGGTGCAGCCCCTCTTCCCTGTTGGGGTCTCCTCCCCTGCCGTGTAGCCCTGGGAGAGGGGCCCTGAGGGCACAGACACGGGGTTTCCCTGCCCCTGCTCAGCCTCGTTCCCATTGGTTGGTTTGTGTTCCCTGCGTGGGCAGAAGGACCCTTGGTCCGGTGACTGGAACAGTTCCTCGGCAGAGCCCCGGCCATGCGGCTGGAGAAATAAACATCTCTGAAACATTTAGCAAGAATCTGTCTGTCCATATATATTTCCTTTCCACGAGACTCCTGGTTTGATATATGCATGTTGCAGTATCCCCACTGCAACATAATGGTGGAGAATTGTGAGCAGAACAATCCCCGATCCCTAAGCGACTGATTTGTGTGAGTAAACCCTGGAAACTTTGGATTCCTCTTCTTGGTTTTGCTTTGCTATTCCATATCTAAACTATGGAGGAACCGTGGGAAGACTCTTGGCTCTCAGAGCCGCATATGGACATTTATCTTAAACTTAAAATGATTCTTGAACAACAATTTGTAAATTTTAGCTTGATTCAAGCTCAAAAAGAACTGAAACACTTCCTGGCATGGTTGTTTAAGAACTTTTTCTATGTTTCTTGGGATTTAATTCTTACGAAGGGCTTTTGGAAAACCGTTTGGACACAGTTAATATTGGAGTCAAAATATATGCCGATGGAAGAATATTTTCGTGAATATTATTTCATTACCGAGACTGTTGAGCAATGTCAGCTGTGTCCTGGCGAAGGGAAGCCTGGCGCAGGGACCGTGCGGCCCAGGCCACGTGCACCGAGCGCTCTGCGAGCAGCAGCGAGGCAGTTCCTGCGTGCAGGCGGAGCCAAGCGAGCCGCAGTGTCGGTGGCGGAGCAAGGCGCGGCGGGAGCGGTGGGACCCAGCGGTGCCCACATGGCCCCGCGCAGCACATGGTGGAGCGAGCCCCGGGAACACCCGACCGAAAGGGGCGGCGCGCGGGCGGCGGCTGGCAGCGATGGCGGTGGAGCGGAGCTGCGCCCGGCCGAGACGCGCGCTAGAGCAGGGCACAGGGGGGTCGTCGCTCGGGGGCCCGGCCGAGACGTGGGTACAGCGCCAGGCAGCGGCAGCGAAGCTGCAACCAGAGGAGGCGACGCACGGAGAACTGAGCGGTGCGGCCCGGCCCGGCCCGTGCAGCCCCGAACGCGACCGGCAGAAGAGCGCGCAGGCACCAGCAGCTCCGACAATTGCAACACGGGAGCGACCGAAAGAGAGAGCAAAGACACAGCGAGACAGAAAACAGCAGCCACTCAGAAAAAGGAAAAGATCATAGTACCTAAGATCTTAGGAATAGTAAAATGGTATAATGTTAAGCAAAATTATGGTTTTATAACAAGGTGTGACAACCAGCAAGACATATTCGTGCATAGAACTGCTATTGAAAAGAATAACCCTGAAAAATGCATCCCAAGCTTGGGAGATGGAGAAGTCGTGGAATTCAAAATTATACGAGATAGAAAAGGGTTACAAGCATCGCAGGTCACTGGGCCTGATGGTGTTCCTGTAAAAGGCAGTATATATGCAAAAAATCGTAGTCATGTTAGACAATATGTCCATTGTAAGCCCCCCCTACAGTCTCCCTTTCCTAATCCCACCTTTCCCTTTTACCCTATGTCCTATTACCCCCAGTGTATTCCTAATCCGTTTTTTTATCCATGGCTTCCCTCACAAAACCATGCTTTTGCGAATTGTTTCCCCAAAAATCCCTTTCCAATGCCGAGTGGGGGATGAAAAGGGGGAGGGAAGAAGTTAAACCCTCTCCTGCCTCAGTTTCCCCACAAAGCATGCTCAGAGAGTTCTGTCTCCCTTCTGTCAGCCCTAAGATGTTCCACAGAATCTGATTGGACATTTAAAGACTCAGAAGGGTGGCTTGTTTTGTCTTGAAACTGTTCTTGTTATGTTTATCCAGTTGTTTTCATTCTCCTTTTATTAAAATAAAACGGGTGAGGTGTTGGGGTCTCCTCCCCTGCCGTGTAGCCCTGGGAGAGGGGCCCTGAGGGCACAGACACGGGGTTTCCCTGCCCCTGCTCAGCCTCGTTCCCATTGGTTGGTTTGTGTTCCCTGCGTGGGCAGAAGGACCCTTGGTCCGGTGACTGGAACAGTTCCTCGGCAGAGCCCCGGCCATGCGGCTGGAGAAATAAACATCTCTGAAACATCTAGCAAGAATCTGTCTGTCCATATATATTTCCTTTCCACGGGACTCCTGGTTTGATATATGCATGTTGCAGTATCCCCACTGCAACACTTCCCCATCCTGCAGCCCCCTATCACCCTTCTGTGGGTGAGAAGCCCCACGGGGTGCCAGTGGGGGTGACAGGGGGTGGGTGTCAGTCGGGGAGGGCACAGACCCCGCCACAACCTCCCACAGCCACCCCAAGCCCCCAGCCCTGGCAGGGTCTCAGCGCTGGCAACCAGGAAATGGATGAGGACCCTGCAGATGAAACACTCGTGACACTCCTGGCTGTGCCCCGCTCTGGCCACAACACCTGAGCACCAACCTGCCCCCTCTGCCTCAACATCCACATGGAAAAATGGAACTTTTTTCCTTCTGGAAATGGCTGATTTGACCAAAAATTGATACCACACCACTGAAACACCACAAATGTGGTGGTGCTGAAGCTGTTTTGGGGCTGCCCCCTCCTCCTGCTTCCACTACCCCCTCGTGTGGATTCTGTGCCGGGGGTTGGGACACTTTGGGTTTATCGGTTTTGGGAGAAAACCTATTTCAGACTTCTCCATTCTCACTCATCCCCTGCAGGATCTGAGACGGCAAGAGCAGCTTGGGAATGGAGCCCCAGGCAGGAAGGAACTCCCAAACTCCTCCGTGTAGCCAGTGGCCATCCAAGTGTGGGGCACAGCCCCACTGCGCAGGGATGGGCATTGGCCAGCCCTGCTCTGGCCAGCCCCAGGGGTGGCCAGGACCTGAGGGTCCCCCCCGCCCCCTGGGCTTTGACTCTCGCAGCTTTAGAGCTGCTGCAAGGTGAGAATTGTGTGGGGGAAAAGGCGTGGCTGTGGTTTGCTCAGGCCTGTGAGAAGCACAAAAGCCAAGGGGAGCCCAAGCAGTGGCTCTGCGAGCGAGGGCCTTTGATGGTTTGCAGAGCAGGGCTGGCTGGAAAGCGCCCCTGCAGGGGCAGCTGCGAGGGAAGCAGCCCGGAAATGCAGCAATTGATCATTTTGTCCCTCTGCCCAAGTGTCATATTTTTAGCAAGCATAGTCCTGGAAGGGATGTCCTTGCCAAGGTGTGTTTACAGCTTCCTCTGAGACCTGACAGAACTTATCAGCTGGCCAGTTTGAATATTGACAATTCTTTAAGCCACTTAAAGTTGTGACTGCCTCTGTGATCCACACTTAAGAATAGACTCAGCCCCCCCACCCCTCTCTTTCTCAATTCCAGTGCTGGGACAGGTGGCTGCGTGTCCCGTGTGGGGGCCAGCGGGCCTGGCCAGTCCCTGCTCGGGCCAGGCTGGGCCGGGCCACGACCATCCTGAAGCCATGGGCCTGTTCCAGCCGTCGAAACCCCCCCCACTGCCTTGCTGTGGGCAGCCAGAGCAGCTTGGCTCTCCCCCCCTCCACTGTGATAAGCAACATTCCAGCTGCAAAGCTGAGGTAAGATTAACCCTTTTACTGCTGTGAAGAGCTGAAAACATGAGGGAAGAGAAAGAGGAGATGCTTAAAGCTGAAAGTCTGTTGTGAAGCTATGATATATCAGAGTATCCTGTTGTAATTTCATGAAGATCTGGGGGGTGGAGTGTTCAACTCATAAGCAAAAGCACCTGCGCTGAGATAGGCAGATGTTGACGCAGCTGTAATTTCATGAGAAGTTTGGACAGGGAAAGATGGAAACGATGGGGACTTTTGCTCCAAATGGGAAAGGAGAAAACCTCAGTTCCTAGAGATTCTGCCAGAGATAGTCCTAGAGATGAAGATGAGGAGGACCCTTTGCTCCCAGGGAAGGAGGAGGGCCCCTGTTCTTAGAGATGAAATGCTCCCAGAGATGGGTGAAGAGAACTTTTGTTTCTGAATGGCTCAACCTTAAAATTGTACCCCAGAAAACTTCAAGAGTGGACCCTCAAAAGCAGTTGCAGGAAAAGCTGCAAGTCGGGGGGGAAGGGACTCACATGCGAGCAGAGACACTCCTCTTCCTAAATGGACTGAGCAATATTTGGAAGTGGGCAGCTGTCTCGTTGTGATAATGTTTTCATAGCATGAGCAAGAAGAGACTTCTCTTTCTAAATGGACTGAACACGGTTATTATGGAAGTGGTAAACAAAGTGAACATCTTAAGGGTTGTCTTTTTACATTGTCAGTGGGAGAAGGGAGGAAGGTGGGGGGAGGAGGAGAGTTCTGAAGGCGGTATAATTTTTCTTTTTTTTCCCTTCTTTTAAGGCTGTTAATAAACTCCTTTATATTCTTTCAAGTTTGGTGCCTGCTTTGTGTTTCTCATAATTCTTATCTCACAGAGGATAAACAGTAATGAGTATTTTGGACCAAAGCACTACACCAAGGGACTGAGGGAGCCCCAAAACTCAGGCAAATCCCAAAAGGATCTGCTCAGCACCCTGAGCGGGACCCTTCTCCTTCCTGCCTTGCCGTGGGCTGACGCTGCCCGGATGCCCCGCACCCACCAAAGCCGCTCTCTCACTGCCCTCCACAGCCAGACGGGGAGAGAAAGGTTTTAGTAGAAGCAGGAAATTGGAGAATCCCATTCCTAAAGCAGGAGAGAGTCTAACAAAGAAACACCATTTCTCCCAGTTTCAGCAAAAAGCTGCATTTTGGGCCCAGCAGAAGTCAGTCCGGTCCTCCAGTGTCCCCCAGTGCCCTCAGTGTCCCAGCACATTTCCGTAGATGTCACTGGGTGCCCGCGGTCGCCCGTGGGGTCCCGGCAGCTCCGCGTAGGTCACTTGGGTATCCTGGGGCGGAGCGGTGCGGGTGGGCCCTGCAGGAGACCCTGGCTGTGGCATCTGTGTGACACCCCCCGTGGGTGACGTGTCCCTGTGTGTGTCCCACCCCGAACTCACCCTGCGTCTGCTTCGTCCCCGTGACGTGGGTGTACAGCACCTCCCCCTCCTCCAGGGGGGCCGGGGGCTCCGGGGGAGCCCTGCAGGGATGAGGGGATGTGTGAGAGGGGATGGGAGGTCTTGGGGGCTGGGTAAAAAGGGGGGGGGCTCATGGCTAGAGCCCCCCACTCACCTTTCCTGGTGCTTCCTGGAGGCTGCAAAGGAAAGGGGTGGGGGTGACTGTGGGGTCTCCAAGGCCCTGACCACCCTTGGGAGTCCTGAACTCCCACAGGGCTCTCAATTCCCCCCAGGACACCCCCAGCATTCCTGGAGTCCCCCAGAAGCCCTGAACCACACCAGTGCTCCTGGCCCCCTGAGCCCCCAGAGCCCCAAGGCTGGCAGGGATGGGCACCCTCCAAACTATTCCAGGATTCCTGAAAGAACCGCCAGCATCCATGCACCACCCTCCAACACCACAACAAATCCTCAAGGACTTTGAGCAAAGGTCACTGGGGACTCTGTGCTGCCCAAGTGAGGGGCTATGGGTGCTGCCCCATCATCCCCACATTCTCGGTGGCCTCCCAGCTCCCCAGGGCCCCCATTGGCCCCATTGTCACCCACCCAGGCGCTGCCACCGGTGCCAGCCCACAATGACACCCACGAGCAGGACCAGGGACAGGAGGGACCCGGCAACACCTGCAGCCACTGCTGGGGACAGAGGGGGACACATCAGAGTCACTGCAGGGCTGCTGCAATCCCCCGGGTGACCCCGAGTGACCCCACCTGTGTCCCAGTGTCCCCGCGGTGTCACCGTCAGTGCCAGCTCGGGGCTGAGCGCCCGGAACACGCGGTGCCCGTCCTGTCCCAGTTGGTTGGTGGCCACGCACTGGTAGGTGCCGGAATGTCCCACATGGACGTCCTCGAGCTCCAGGAGGGGACCCCGGTCCACCTCGCTGCCATTGTGCAGCCAGGTGAAGGTGACAGGGGCTGAGCCCACCTGCACCGAGCAGCGCAGGGTCACGGGGTCACCTGCGTGCACCGGCTGTGCCAGGGCACCAGGGCTGATGGTGGCATTGGCCACGGGCACTGCGGAGACACAGACGGGGCTGGCACCTGGCCAGGGTAGATGGGGATGTGGTGGGTGGGGTCACCCCATTCCTGAGGGTCCCGCTCACCCAGGACGGTGACATTCAGGGGGACACTCTCAGCCACGCTGTCCCCGTCGCTGGCCCTGCACTGGTAGTGGCCGCTGTCATTGTCTCCAACGTGGCGCAGCTCCAGGCGGGGGCCAGGGCCCAGCAGTGCCCACGAGTCCCCCCGGTGCCAGGAGAAGGACAGGGGACCTGTCCCCGCGGCCACCGTGCAGCTCAGCACCAGGCGGTCCCCCAGTGCCACCTGTGCCCCGGGGGGCTGCGCCGACACGGACACCCCCGAGAGCGGGACCCCTGCGGGAGGGGCAGAAAGGGAATGGAGGACCCGGGAGGGGTGGGGGACCCCAGGGACCAGTGAAGGACTCAGGGCGGAAGGGGAGGATCAGGGAGGGGTGGGGGGATCCCAGTGAGGAAGAAGGGGGCCAAGAAATGAGGGGGAGGCTTGGAAGGGGTGGAGGGACCCCAGGGATGTTCAAGGAGGGGAGACCTGGAGCAGATTGGAGGGAACCACAGGGAAGGTTTAGGGAACCCAGACATGGATGGGACCTGTGGACCATGGAGGGACCTAAGTGAGGGAGAGGTGTACCTAGGGAGGGGTGAGGGGACCTAGTGAGGGATGCAGGGATCAGGGAATGTGAAGAGAGGTTCCAGGGAGGGAGCTGGGAAGGCAGGGAGGCAAGCAGAGGGTTGAGCAGGACTGGGGGACCCGTGGTGGCTGTCGGGGCTCCCCGCGCCCATCCCCGCACTCACTGCGCACCGTGACGCGGAGCCGGGCGCTGCCCTTCCGCACGGCCCCCCTCTCGGAGCGCACCTGGCAGCTGTAATTCCCCGAGTGGGAGACCCCCACGGCGGGCAGCAGGAGCTGCGGGGACCCCTGCGGGCCCCCCACCAATTGCCCGTGCCGGTAGAAGAGGTGCAGGAGGGGGGCTCGGGGCCGCAGGGGGCTGGGGGTGCTGAGGCAGCTGAGATTCAGAGGGGACCCCTCGGTGGGCTTGGGGGGACCCTCCAGCACCGGCACCGGGAACAGCTCTGGGAAGGAGATGGGAGGGGGTATGGTGACCCCGAGTCCCTGGGAAGTGGTTTGGGGCTGTCGGGATATTGGAGTTCCCGCTGTGGGGTGCTCACCATGCACTGTCACTGCCAGGGGCACTGACTGTGACAGCCCGAAGCCCTCCAAGCCCTCGCAGCGGTAGCGGCCGCTGTGGTGCAGCTGCAGGGGAGACAGGGACAACTCTGCGCTCTTGAGTGTCCTCCCCAGATCCTTCTCGTCCTGGTAAAATCGCACCCTGGTGACCGATGTATCCTTCCTGGTCCGGCAGCGCAGTGTCACCGTGTCCCCCTCCAGCAGCGCCCGTGCTGGCACCTGCAGCACCAGCTGGTCTGTGGGGCAGGAGGGTCCCATCGCACAGAGGGGCTCGAGACAGGTTCGAGGTGGGTCCCCACGACAACGGGGACCTCTGGGAGGAGTCTCCATTGCATGGGAGGATCCCAGGAACACCAAGGGTAACCCCATGGCACTGTTGTCTCCATGAGGGTCCCATTACATTGGGATGAAACGGGGTGCACAGGCACGTCCCTGTATGCAGGGGACAGGCTTTCGACACCCGAGGGGGTGAGGCCACCCACGGAGTGGAGCCCACCCAGACCCACTGGGGATCACCCTGATCATTTAACATCCCCCCCTCACCATTGGAGATGCTCACGGGGGGGCTCACCCCCGTGCCAGGTCTGTCACACTGGTAGGTGCCACTCTCAGTGACAACGAATCGGTCGGGTCCCTCCTCCCACCAGCGCTGCCCATCCTTGTACCAGGTGGTGGCAGCGGCGGTGCCCGAGCCCTGGCAGGTCAGTGTCACCCGGTCCCACAGCACAGGCGGTGTCCAGGGGGGCTCCACGAGGAGCTGGGTGGTCTGGGCGCCTGCGGGTGACAGGGGACACCAGCCTGCCAGGGCCAGCGCGGGATGGGGACAGCGGGGCGGGGACGTGGCATCCCCCCGAGGACTCACCAGCGAGGCCGAGGGTCTGGGCTGGAAGGGAGAAGGGACAGGGCTGGGTGGGGGTGGCACCGCGGGGACAGCGGCACCCTGGGCACGGAGTGTGGGGCTGTCCCCAAACTGTCCCCACAGGGTCACCGGTTTAGCACAGAGATCTTGAGGACAGGGACACCTCTGTCACCCTGGGCTGAGGCAGGACATGGGGACACTGTGGACACCTCACGCTTGTCCAAGTCACCTCCACCCAATCCACAGCACCTGTCCCCACGGCCACATCCCCACGGCCCTCTGCCCATGATCCCATCCCAATGGCACCTGGCCCCGTGGCCCATCCTGATGGTGCTTGGCCCTTGTCCCTGTCCCTGCATCCCTGTCCCCCTGGCCCTGTCCCCACAGCTGCCCCAGCCCCAAGGTTCCTTTTGCTACATCCCTGTAACTCCATTCCTCTCCCCCTGTTCCTGTGCCTCCCATTCCTGTCCCCACAGCCACCCCACGACTCCGGTCACATTTGAGGGCTCCATGCCCCTGCTCGGGCTCTGCTGGCCTTGGGGACCTCAGGGCACCTTGCAGTCCCCCTCTGCCCCCTCCCCACTGCTCTCTGCCTCACCAGGGCCCATCCCCGGGGCATCAGGCCCGTGCCCAGGGCACTCACCCCACAGGAGCAGCACCACCTTCCCGGCCATCCCGCTGTCCCCGGACACCCGGGCTGGCTGTCACACGCTGCCGGGGCAACCGGTCCCCTGGGTGGCAGGCAGGAAGCGAGGTCACATCTTGCCCCCACGTGCTGGTGGCCCTTGGTGGGGGCAGGGTGTTGCAGGGTGGAGACACAGCAGGGGACATGGTGGGGACATGGTGGGACATGGTGTTCCCAGGACTGGGTGGCTCAGGGGATGTGGGGATCTCAGGATGGATGTCCCAGGGGAATGGGGAGAGAGGGGAAGTGACAGGGAGTGTCTGTCTGGGGAATGGGGTCCCCATGTGTCGGGAGGTCCCCAGGATGGGGGCTCCTGAGGGAATGGGGGCAAAGGGGATGGGGGAAGGCGACGGGGATTCTGGGCAACAGGAGACCCAGGATGGGGCTCCGAGAAAAGGGGGACACAGGGAATGGGGCTGCCACAGTCGGGTTCCCAGGAGAATGGGGGTCCCAGGGATGGGCAGTGCCTGGGGGGGCTTGTGGGTCGCAGCTCCTTCACCGGGTGCCTCAGATTTTGGGGTGGCTCAGAGCCCAGCACGGCCCCCCCGGGGCGCTCATTACCTGGGGTGGCATCACAGGGGGGTCCTGGGTAGCTCCGGTTCTGTGTCCCCCCCACCCTTTGGCTTTTGCCTCTTTATTTCTGTTTTATCCTTCATTTCCTCACGGTTGTGCCACGCTGCCTCACCCCCCAGTGTGCGGCTCAGTGATCCTGGGGAGCTCCTGAGCAGGGAACGGGTTGGGGGGACCCTGTGCAGGGGGAGCAGGGGGTGGAGGGGCAAAGAGAGTGGTGGGGGGGCAGCGGGGGATGGGGGTGTCCGGCTGTGCCCCCCAACACTTTCACTTTCTCTCCCCAGCAGCAGAAGGAAGAGGCCGTTTGTGCTGAGAGTCAGACGGGGGCGGGTTCTGACCTGGGGGGGCACATCCAGAGGGGTCCTGTCCTGCGGGAGGTCCCTGTTCTGGGGGTGACACATCCTGGGGGGATCCTGTCCCAGGGCTGCCCCATCGCGGTCAGGGGGGTCCTGTCCTGGGGGATGGCGGTGCTGGGGGGGTCTCTGGACACATTCCTGGGGGTCCCTCTCCCAGTGGTGGCACATCCTGGGGACCCCTGTCCTGGAAGGGCCCTGCCGGCTCCCACTGTCCCTGCTTGGGCACTGTGACCTCTGCAGGGCACAAATTTGGGGCTGCCCTGTCCCTTCTATGTCCCTTCCCCTTGATGGTCCCCTCCACTCTGGGAGCCCCCAATCCCCCTTTGGGATCCCCCAAGGTGCAGCCCCTCTTCCCCATCCTGCAGCCCCCTATCACCCTTCTGTGGGTGAGGAGCCCCACGGGGTGCCAGTGGGGGTGACAGGGGGTGGGTGTCAGTCGGGGAGGGCACAGACCCCGCCACAACCTCCCACAGCCACCCCAAGCCCCCAGCCCTGGCAGGGTCTCAGCGCTGGCAACCAGGAAATGGATGAGACCCTGCAGATGAAACGCTCGGGACACTCCTGGCTGTGCCCTGCTCTGCCCACAGCACCTGAGGACCAACCTGCCCCCTCTGCCTCAACACCCACATGAAAAAATGGAGATTTTTCCTTCTGGAAATGGCTGATTTGGCCAAAAATTGATACCACACCACTGAGACACTGAAAATGTGAGGGGGCTGAAGCTGTTGTGGGGCTGCCCTGCCTCTCCTGCTCCCACTGCCCCCCCGTGTGGTTTCCATCCTGGGGGGTTGGGACATTTTGGGTTTATTGGTTTTGGGAGAAAACCTATTCCACACTTCTCCATTCTCGCTCATCCCCTGCAGGATCTGAGGTGGCAAGAGCAGCTTGGGAATGGAGCCCCAGGCAGGAAGCAGCTCCCAAACTCCTGCGTGCAGCCAGTGGCCATCCAAGTGTGGGGCCAGGCCACGCCACAGCCCCACTGCGCAGGGATGGGCATTGGCCAGCCCTGCTCTGGCCAGCCCCAGGGGCAGCCAGGACCTGAGGGTCCCCCCCGCCCCCTGGGCTTTGACTCTCGCAGCTTTAGAGCTGCTGCAAGGTGAGAATTGTGTGGGGGAAAAGGCGTGGCTGTGGTTTGCTCTGCTCTGTGAGAAGCACAAAAGCCAAGGGGAGCCCAAGCAGTGGCTCTGCGAGGGCTTTTGATGGTTTGCAGAGCAGGGCTGGCTGGAAAGCGCCCCTGCAGGGGCAGCTGCGAGGGAAGCAGCCCAGAAATGCAGCAATGCATCATTTTGTCCCTCTGCCCAAGGCACTGAGGGAGCCCCAAAACTCAGCCAAATCCCACAAGGATTTGCTCAGCACCCTGAGCGGGACCCTCCTCCTTCCCGAGCTGAGCAGGCAGAGCTCAACAAACCAACCCCATTTCTCCCACTTTAATCCAAACGCTGCCTTTTGGGTCCAAGAAGAGGCAAAAGGGTCCTGTGCCCCCCTGGCACTGGGAGGGGGAATGGGGAGGCCCTGGGGTTCTGTGAAGGGCAGTGAGGGACCCCTGGGGGGACTCGATGCCTCCCAGTGATCCCCAATTTCCCCCCAGGGTCACATCACACTCTCGTAGGTGGCACCCGGGTCCTGCTGTCCCTCGTGGGGTCCCGGCAGCTGTGCGTTGGTCACTTGTGGATGCCGAGGGGGGGCAGGGCCGGGGGACACCCGTGGGGGCGCTGACAGAGACAGCGGTTGTGGGGACCTGGGAGGGGGTGACACCCGTGGGGGACGTGTCCCTGTCCCCAGCCCCGTACTCACCCCCCGCCCGCTCGCTGCCCACGCCGTGGGGCTCCAGCAGCTCCCCCTCCTCCGGGGGGGCCCTGTGGGGATAAGGGGGGGTCTGAGGGGGTGTCTGGGGAAGGGGGAAAGGGGAGTCACGGCCGGAGCCCCCCCACTCACCTGTCCTGGGGCTTCCTGGCGGCTGCAAGGAAAAGGGGAGGGGGTGACCGTGGGCACCCCGGGACCCCTGAGCCTTCCTGGGACCTCGGCAGCTCCGACCACCCACGGGACCCTCAAATCCCCACTGGAGCCCTGATTCCCACCGCCCCCCTGATTCCCTCCTGGACACTCCAAGCACCCCTGAACCCCCAGAACTTCTGCACCACCGCAGTTCCCCAGAGCCCCCCGGTGCCCCCAACCCTATAAACCCCCAGAACCCCAAGCCCGACAGGGAGGGGCATCCCCAAATCTCCCCCAGGACCCCAGAAAGGTCCCCCAGCATCGCTGCACGGCCATCCAGGAACTCCCCAAACCCTCCAGGAGCTCCCACTGCCAGCCCAATGTTCCTCAAAGCCCACCCAGGGCTGCCCCTGGAGACCAACCAAGACCCTCCAAAATCCTCCTAAAGCCCCCAGGACCCCCAGCCGAGGTCACTGTGGGCTCCAATTCCCCCAGCTCAGGGGCTGTGGCTGCTGCCCCATCGCCCCCCCACTCTGGGGCTTCCCCTCACTCCAGCACCCCCGTTGGCCCCATTGTCACCCACCCAGGCGCTGCCACCGGTGACAGCCCCCGATGACACCCAGGAGCAGGACCAGGAACAGGAGGCTCCTGCCGATGTTCACAGCCACTGCTGGGGACAGAGGGGGACACATCAGGGTCAGCTGCCATGCCGGGGGTTCTGCACCCTCCAGTAACCCCGAGTGAGCCCACCTGTGTCCCAGTGTCCCCGCGGTGTCACCGTCAGTGCCAGCTCGGGGCTGAGCGCCTGGAAGACGCGGTGCCCGTCCTGTCCCAGCTGGTTGGTGGCCACGCACTGGTAGGTGCCGGAATGTCCCACATGGACGTCCTCGAGCTCCAGGAGGGGACCCCGGGCCACCTCGCTGCCGTTGTGCAGCCAGGTGAAGGTGACAGGGGCTGAGCCCACCTGCACCGAGCAGCGCAGGGTCACGGGGTCACCTGCGCGCACCGGGTGTGCCAGGGCACTGGGGCTGATGGTGGCATTGGCCACGGGCACTGCGGAGACACAGACGGGGCTGGCACCTGGCATGGGGGGATGGGGATGTGGTGGGTGGGGTCACCCCATTCCTGAGGGTCCTGCTCACCCAGGACGGTGACATTCATGGGGACACTCTCGGCCACGCTGTCCCTGTCGCTGGCCCTGCACTGGTAGTGGCCGCTGTCATTGTCCCCAACGTGGTTCAGCTCCAGGTGGGGGCCGGTGCCCAGCAGTGCCCACGAGTCCCCCCGGTGCCAGGAGAAGGACAGGGGACCTGTCCCCGCGGCCACCGTGCAGCTCAGCACCAGGCGGTCCCCCAGTGCCATCTGTGCCCCGGGGGGCTGCGCCGACACGGACACCCCTGAGAGCGGGACCCCTGCGGGAGGGGGACACCAGCAGGCAGTGAAAGACCTGGGGGGGGGGGGGGGAGGGGCAGGGTGAGTCCTGTGAGGAAGAGGGGGCCTGAGGCCTGGGAACGGCTTGGAAAGTGTGGGAAGGGACCCTGAGGAAGGATGGGGGTGTTTAGGGAGGGAACACCTGGAGAGGGATGGGGGCGACTCCAGGGAGAAGTGGAGACCCAGAAGGGGATGGTGGGACCTGGGGACCAGGAGGGAGCTCAGAGAGGGCAGAAGGGGGGAGCCGGTGACAGATGGGGGGACCTGGGGTAGGAAGTGGGAAGGGGTGGGAGGACACTGGGCAGGGGTCAGGAAGAGCTGGGTGTCCCCAGGCAAAACTGGGGGACCCGTGGCGGCTGTCGGGGCTCCCCGCGCCCATCCCCGCACTCACTGCGCACCGTGACGTGGAGCCGGGCGCTGCTCTTCCGCACGGCCCCCGCTCGGAGCTCACCTGGCAGCTGTAATTCCCCGAGTGGGAGACCCCCACGGCGGGCAGCAGGAGCTGCGGGGACCCCTGCGGGCCCCCCACCAACCGCCCGTGCCGGTAGAAGAGGTGCAGGAGGGGGGCTCGGGGCCGCAGGGGGCTGGGGGTGCTGAGGCAGCTGAGATTCAGGGGGGATCCCTCGGTGGGCTCGGGGGGACCCTCCAGCACCGGGACCGGGAACAGCACTGGGAAGGAGATGGGGCAGGGGGAGCGTGACCCCGAGATTGCTGTGAAGGGGCTGTGGGGGTGTCGGGGTGTCAGGGTGGCTGCTGTGGGATGCTCACCGCGCACTGTCACTGTCACCGGCGCCGACTCCTTTCTGCCGTGACTGCACGGTGTCCACCAAGTCCCTGCAGTGGTAGCGGCCACTGTGGTGCAGCCACAGAGGGGACAGGGACAGCTCGGACCCACCGCGGGACTTCTGTTGCTGCCGTTTCCGAGCTTCCCCTCCCCCTCCCAAAGACACATGCTCCTGCCCATGTGCTCCAAGCTCCTTTGTTCCAAGCGCGGGCAAAGCCAAATGTAACTCAGACTCTTTAGCAGTGTCTGATTGGCCGGTCACCCCGGGTCCGCCCCCAGTCCTCCCCTTTCCCCTTCACCTAATAAAAGATGGTCGAGGGGAGGCTACGCCCTCTCTCTCAGCTCAGCGACTTTCCTGTGAACATCTCTGATTGTCTGTCTCATTTGAAAGCTTCTAACTGCAGGGAATTGAGCGAGCAGGGAGCTATATTTCTCCCTCTTTGCTTCTGCTGATGGTATTTGCTCTGCAGCTGATTCAGGTACCGATTTTAGAGCTACTAAAGTGCTAGATCACCCTTGCTACCTCTCAAGGCTGCTCGAGGCTTTCTAAGGCATTGAAATACAAGCGCTAGCCGGTATAAAGCTGAAAAGATACCTTCCACAACTTCTGCAGTTGTTTCTCCTCGCGGTAGAAGGACACCCAGGACTCCGGTTTGTCCAACCAGCCCCGGCAGCGCAGTGTCACCGTGTCCCCCTCCAGCAGCGCCCGCGCCGGCACCTGCAGCACCAGCCAGGCTGGGGAACAGGGGGGATCCCGTCACACTGCAGGGATCCGTGGGGTCCCGATGGCACTGGGACGCCCCGATTGGGTTACACCCCTCACACCAGGGGTCCCCAATTCCAACACGGGGCTCCGCTCGCACTGGGATGCTCTGGGATGTCCCCGTGTGCAGGGGACGGGCTCTCGTCACACAAAGGGGGGGTGACCCAAGGAGTGGAGCCCACCCAGAGCCCTCGGGGACTCTGCGGGTGCCAGGCTGGGGACACCCAACCCCCCTCACCATTTAGGATGTTCGTGGAGGACCTCAGCCTGGTGCCGGGTCTGTGACACTGGTAGGTGCCACTCTCGGTGACAATAAAGTGGTCGGGTCCCTGCAGCCTCCAGCGCTGCCCGTCCTTGTACCAGGTGGTGGCACCAGCGGTGCCCGAGCCCTGGCAGGTCAGTGTCACCCGGTCCCACAGCACTGGTGGCATCCAGGAGGGCTGCACAGGGAGCTGGGTGGTCTGGGCACATGCGGGTGACAGGGGACACCAGCCTGCCAGGGCCAGCGCGGGATGGGGACAGTGGGGCGGGGACATGGCATCCCCCCGAAGACTCACCAGCGAGGCGGAGGGTCTGAGCTGGAAGGGAGAAGGGACAGGGCTGGGTGGGGGTGGCACCGTGGGGACAGCGGCACCCAGGGCACGGAGTGTGGGGCTGTCCCCAAACTGTTCCCAGTGGGTCACTGGTTTAGCATGGAGGTCTTGAGGACAGGGACACCTCTGTCACCCTGGGCTGAGGCAGGACATGGGGACACTGTGGACACCCCGTGCTCATACAAGTCACCTCCACCCACCCCACAGCACCTGTCCTTACGGCCACATCCCCACGACCCTCTGCCCAGGATCCCATCCCAATGGCACCTGGCCCCATGGCCCATCTTGATGGTGCTTGGCTCTTGTCCCTGTCCCTGCATCCCTGTCCCCCTGGCCCTGTCCCCACAGCTGCCCCAGCCCCAAGGTTCCTTTTGCTACATCCCTGTAACTCCATTCCTGTTCCCCTGTTCCTGTCCTCCCATTCCTGTCCCCACAGCCACCCCATGACTCCGGTCACATTTAAGGGGTCCATGCCCATGCTCAGGCTCTGCTGGCCTTGGGGACCTCAGGGCACCCCGCAGCCCCCCTCTGCCCCCTCCCCACTGCTCTCTGCCTCACCAGGGCCCATCTCCAGGGTGTCAGGCCGGTGCCCGGGGCACTCACCCCAAAGGAGCAGCGCCACTTTCCCGGCCATCCTGCTGTCCCCAGCCACCCGGGCTGGCTGTCGCATGCTGCCGGGGCCACCTGTCCCCTGGGTTGCGGCTCTTTGGCCAAATGGAAGGAAGAAAGGCCACGTTTCATCCCCACATGTTGGTGGCCCTTGATGGGGGCAGGGTGTAGCAGGGTGGTGCAGGGTGGAGACACAGCAGGGGACAGGCTGGGGCCATGGTGGGACATGGTGTTCCCAGGAGTGGGGGGCCCAGGGGATGTGGGGATCTCTGGATGGGTTTCCCAGGGGAATGGGGAGTGAGGGGAAATGACAGGGAGTGGCTGTCTGGGGAATGGGGGCCACCATGTGTCGGGGGTTCCCCAGGATTGGTTGGGTTCCTGAGGAAACGGGTGACAAAGGGGCTGGGGGGAAGGGGATGGAGATGCTGGGCAACAGGAGACCCAGGATGGGGCTCCGAGAAAATGGGGACACAGGGAATGGGGCTGCCACGGTCACGTTCCCAGGGGAATGGGTGTCCCAGGGATGGGCAGTGGCTGGGGGAGCTCGTGGGTCACAGCTCCTTCACCGGGTGCCTCAGATTTTGGGGTGACTCAGGGCCCAGCACGGCCCCCCCGGGGCACTCATTACCTGGGGCGGCATCACAGGGGGGTCCTGGGTAGCTCCGGTTCTGTGTCCCCCCCACCCTTTGGCTTTTTCCTCTTTATTTCTCTTTTGTCCTTCATTTCCTCACGTTTGTGCCACGCTGCCTCACCCCCCAGTGTGTGGCTCAATGATCCTGGGGGGTCCTGAGCAGGGAACCAGGGGGGGACTCTGTGCAGTTGGAAGAGCAGGTGCGGGGGCACAGAGAGGGCAGTGGGGGATGGGGGTGTCCGTCTGTGCCCCCCAACACTTTCTTTCTGCAGCAGCAGAAGGAAGAGGCCGTTTGTGCTGAGAGTCAGATGGGGGCTGGGTTCTGACCTGGAGGGGCACATCCAGAGGGGTCCCGTCCTGGGGTGGTTCCCTGTTCTGGGGGTGACACGTCCTGGGGGGATCCTGTCCCAGGGCTGCCCCATCCCGGCCAGGGGGGGCTTGTTCTGGAGGATGGCGGTGCTGGGGGGGTCTCTGGACACATTCCTGGGGGTCCCTCTCCCAGTGGTGGCACATCCTGGGGACCCCTTTCCTGGAAGGGCCCTGCTGGCTCCCACTATCTCCAGTTGGGCACTGTGACCTCTGGAGGGCACAAATTTGGGGCTGTCCTTTCCCTTCTATGTCCCGTCCCCTTGACGGTCCCCTCCAGTCTGGGAGTCCAAAACCCCCCTTTGGGATCCCCCAAGGTGCAGCCCCTCTTCCCCATCCTGCAGCCCCCTGTCTTGGTTTGAAAGACAGGAGCCTCCCTTGGAATGGGTGATGAGACCCCCCTCCCCTCCGAGTTATTATAAGTTTGAAATCAAGGGGCTTTTAGGCAAAGATGTGGAAAATAGGAATAACAGTTCTTTACTATTATGTGTCTAACCAGTCAAACAGTCAACAATAACTATGGCAGTAAAAGCAAACAATCACAAACCCAGTCCCAGCCTTCTCGGCTGTCAGGCCCTTTCCCCTCGGGTGCAGTTCCGCTCGCAGCCGGCAGGGGCGCTGGCGGCTCCCGGTGAGCAGGGCAGGTGCGATGGTTCCCCCGCGGCTGCAGGGGGCGCTCCGGAGAGAGCTCGGGGAGCACGCAGCACCGGTGGCCTGGGATCCTGGGAAGGGATTGGGCAAAAAAGCTTCACAAACCCCTGGGCAGCTGATCTCGGTGTCCGGCTGGACCCTCGGGAACAGCAGGCTGGGACAGCAGGCTGGAACGGCAGGACGAGCACAAATCCCGACTGGCAGATGAGATGTATCCAAACGGGGAAACCCCTGGAGGTCTGGCCAGGCAGGGCAAGCAGGGCTACAACGCAGCAAAGGCTCCAATTAACGGCAGGGGCAGGGCGGCCACGGCCGGACACCCATCAGGGCAGGGAAGGTGGGCTTGGGATCCCGGGGTTTCTCTGGCAGGAGGAAAAGCAGCCGAAGAGATCAGCCTCCCTCTCAGTCCAAAGGCTGGGCACCGACTGTCTGCACAACCAGGTGAAACAAAAGAGTAGCCAGATGCACCCCACCCTCCTTGGCCAGGTCTTTTGTTTTTCTGAACTACCCAGCAATATGACCCGATAGCAACACGTATGGGGAAAATTCCTTTAACTGAAAAAAAACCCAGGAGAGCTCCAAAAACCCCAATACCCCCTATGAACCTTCTGTGGGTGAGAAGCCCGACAAGGTGACAGCTGGGGTGACTAGGAGTGGGTGTCAGTCGGGGAGGGCACAGACCCCGCCACAACCTCCCACAGCCACCCCAAGCCCCCAGCCCTGGCAGGGTCTCAGCGCTGGCAACCAGGAAATGGATGAGACCCTGCAGATGAAACACTCGGGACACTCCTGGCTGTGCCCCGCTCTGCCCACAACACCTGAGCACCAACCTGCCCCCTCTGCCTCAACACCCGCATGGAGAAATGGAGATTTTTCCTTCTGGAAATGGCTGATTAGACCAAAAATTGATACCACACCACTGAGACACCGCAAATGTGAGGGGGCTGAAGCTGTTGTGGGGCTGCCCCCCCTCTCCTGCTCCCACTGCCCCCCTGTGTGGTTTCTGTCCTGGGGGGTTGGGACACTTTGGGTTTATTGGTTTTGGGAGAAAATCTATTCCACACTTCTCCATTCTCACTCATCCCCTGCAGGCTCTGAGGCGGCAAGAGCAGCTTGGGAATGGAGCCCCAGGCAGGAAGCAGCTCCCAAACTCCTCTGTGCAGCCAGTGGCCATCCAAGTGTGGGGCCAGGCCACACCACAGCCCCACTGCGCAGGGATGGGCATTGGCCAGCCCTGCTCTGGCCAGCCCCAGGGGCAGCCAGGACCTGAGGGTCCCCCCCACCCCCTGGGCTTTGACTCTCGCAGCTTTAGAGCTGCTGCAAGGTGAGAATTGTGTGGGGGAAAAGGCGTGGCTGTGGTTTGCTCAGGCCTTCGAGAAGCACAAAAGCCAAGGGGAGCCCAAGCAGTGGCTCTGCAAGCGAGGGCCTTTGATGGTTTGCAGAGCAGGGCTGGCTGGAAAACGCCCCTGCAGGGGCAGCTGCGAGGGAAGCAGCCCGGAAATGCAGCAATGCATCATTTTGTGCCTCTGCCCAAGGCACTGAGGGAGCCCCAAAACTCAGGCAAATGCCACAAGGATCTGCTCAGCACCCTGAGCGGGACCCTCCTCCTTCCTGCCTTGCCGTGGGCTGACGCTGCCCGGATGCCCCGCACCCACCAAAGCTGCTCTCTCACTGCCCTCCGCAGCCAGATGGGGAGAGAAAGTTTTTAGAAGAAGTAAGAAATTGGATAATCCCATTCGTGAAGACAGAGAGAGTCTAACAATGAAACACCATTTCTCCCAGTTTCAGCAAAAAGCTGCATTTTGGGCCCAGCAGAAGTCAGTCGGCTCCTCCAGTGTCCCCCAGCGCCCTCAGTGTCCCAGCATGTTCCCGTAGATGTCGCTGGGTGCCCGCGGTCACCCGTGGGGTCCCGGCAGCTCGGCGTAGGTCACTTGGGTATCCTGGGGCGGAGCGGTGCGGGTGGGCCCTGCAGGAGACCCTGGCTGTGGCACCTGTGTGACACCACCCGTGGGTGACGTGTCCCTGTGTGTGTCCCACCCCGTACTCACCATGCTTTGTCATCGTGACGTGGGTGTACAACACCTTCCCCTCCTCCGGGGGGGCCGGGGGCTCCGGGGGAGCCCTGCAGGGATGGGGGGATGTGTGAGAGGGGATGGGAGGTCTTGGGGGTTGGGGTAAAAGGGGGCTCATGGCTGGAGCCCCCCACTCACCTTTCCTGGTGCTTCCTGGAGGCTGCAAAGGAAAGGGGTGGGGGTGACTGTGGGGTCCCCAAGGCCCTGACCACCCTTGGGAATCCTCAATTCCCACAGAGCTCTCAATTCCCCCCAGGAGCCCCCAGCATTCCTGGAGACCCCCAAAACCCCTGAACCACACCAGTGTCCCTGGTCCTGATGCCCCCAGAGCCCCAAGGCTGGCAGGGACGAGCACCCTCCACACTGCCCCTGGATTCCTGAAAGAGCCCCCAGCACCCCTGCACCACCCTCCAACACCAACCCTAATCATCGAGGACCTCGAGCAAAGGTCACTGGGGGCTCAGCACTGCCCAAGTCAGGGGCTGTAGGTGCTGCCCCATCATCCCCACATTCTCGGTGGCCTCCCAGATCCACAGGGCCCCCATTGGCCCCATTGTCACCCACCCAGGCGGTGCCACCGGTGCCAGCACACAATGACACCCACGAGCAGGACCAGGAACAGGAGGGACCCGGCAAACCCTGCGGCCACTGCTGGGGACAGAGGGGGACACATCAGGGTCATCGGTCACTGCAGTGGTGCTGCAATCCCAATGACCCCGAGTGAGCCCACCTGTGTCCCAGTGTCCCCGCGGTGTCACCGTCAGTGCCAGCTCGGGGCTGAGCGCCTGGAACACGCGGTGCCCATCCTGTCCCAGCTGGTTGGTGGCCACGCACTGGTAGGTGCCAGAATGTCCCACATGGACGTCGCCGAGCTCCAGGAGGGGACCCCGGGCCACCTCGCTGCCGTTGCGCAGCCAGGTGAAGGTGACAGGGGCTGAGCCCACCTGCACCGAGCAGCGCAGGGTCACGGGGTCACCTGCGTGCACCGGCTGTGCCAGGGCACCAGGGCTGATGGTGGCATTGGCCACGGGCACTGCGGAGACACAGACGGGGCTGGCACCGGGCCGGTGGAATGGGGATGTGGTGGGTGGGGTCACCCCATTCCTGAGGGTCCCGCTCACCCAGGACAGTGACATTCATGGGGTCACTCTCGGCCATGCTGTCCCCGTCGCTGGCCCTGCACTGGTAGTGGCCACTGTCATTGTCCCCAACGTGGTTCAGCTCCAGGTGGGGGCCGGTGCCCAGCGGTGCCCAGGAGTCCCCCCGGTGCCAGGAGAAGGACAGGGGACCTGTCCCCGCGGCCACACTGCAGCTCAGCACCAGGCGGTCCCCCAGTGCAACCTGTGCCCCGGGAGGCTGCGCCGACACGGACACCCCCGAGAGCGGGACCCCTGTGGGAGGGGCATAAAGGGAATGGGGGACTTGGGAGGGGTGGGAGACACCAGGGACCAATGAAGGACTCAGGGAAGGGGAGGATCAGGGAGGGGTGTGGGGATCCCAGTGAGGAAGAAGGGGGCCAAGAAATGGGGGAGAGGTTTGAAAGGATGGGAAGGGACCCCAGGGAGGGATGGGAGATTAAGGGAGTGGAGACCTGGAGACGGTTGGAGGGAACCATAGGGAAGGTTTTTTGGAGCCAGGAATGGATGGGACCTGTGGACCATGGAGGGACCTCAGTGAGGGAGATGGGTACATAGGGAGGGGTGAGGGGACCCCGGTTAGGGATTCAGGGATCAGGGAATGTGAAGGGAGGGTCCAGGGAAGGACCTGGGAAGGCAAGGAGGCACGCAGAGGGTTGAGCAGGACTGAGGCACCCGTGGCAGCTGTCGGGGCTCCCCGCGCCCATCCCCGCACTCACTGCGCACCGTGACGCGGAGCCGGGCGCTGCTCTTCTGCACGGCCCCCTGCTCGGAGCGCACCTGGCAGCTGTAATTCCCCGAGTGGGAGACCTCCACGGAGGGCAGCAGGAGCTGCGGGGACCCCTGCGGGCCTCCCACCAATTGCCCGTCCCGGTAGAAGAGGTGCAGGAGGGGGGCTCGGGGCCTTAGGGGGCTGGGGGTGCTGAGGCAGCTGAGATTCAGAGGGGACCCCTCAGTGGGCTCGGGGGGACCCTCCAGCACCGGCACCGGGAACAGCTCTGGGAAGCAGATGGGAGGGGGGATGGTGACCCCGAGTCCCTGGGAAGTGGTTTGGGACTGTCGGGATATTGGAGTTCCCGCTGTGGGGTGCTCACCATGCACTGTCACTGTCACGGGCACTGACCGTGACAGCCTGAAGCCCTCCAAACCCTTGCAGTGGTAGCGGCCACTGTGGTGTGGCTGTAGGGGGCACAGGGACAGCTCTGTCCCCTTGAGTTTCCCTTCCAAATCCTTCTCGTCCTGGTAAAATTGCACCCTGGTGACCGATGTATCCTTCCTGGTCCGGCAGCGCAGTGTCATCGTGTCCCCCTCCAGCAGCGCCCGGGCGGGCACCTGCAGCACCAGCCGGTCTGTGGGGCAGGAGGGTCCCATCGCACTGAGGGGCTCAAAACAGGTCTGAGGTGGGTCCCCACAGCAGCGGGAACCTCTGGGGGAGTCTCCATTATGCGGGAGGATCCCAGAGACACCAGGGGTAACCCCAAGGCACTGTTGTCGCCATGAGGATCCCATTACACTGGGATGCACTGGGGTGCACTGGGATGCACTGGCATGAACTTGTATGCAGGGGACAGGCTTTCGACATCCGAGGAGGTGAGGCCACCCATGGAGTGGAGCCCATCCAGACTCACTGGGGACCAGCCTGAACATTTAAGATTCCCCCGCACCATTGGAGACGCTCACGTGGGGGCTCAGCCCGGTGCCGGGTCTGTCACACTGGTAGGTGCCACTCTCGGTGACAACGAATCGGTCGGGTCCCTGCAGCCACCAGGGCTGCCCGTCCTTGTACCAGGTGGTGGCAGTGGCGGTGTCCGAGCCCTGGCAGGTCAGTGTCACCCGGTCCCACAGCACCGGCGGTGTCCAGGGGGGCTGCACGAGGAGCTGGGTGGTCTGGGCGTCTGTGGGTGACAGGGGACACCAGCCTGCCAGGGCCAGCGCGGGATGGGGACAGCGGGGCGGGGACGTGGCATCCCCCCGAGGACTCACCAGCGAGGCCGAGGGTCTGGGCTGGAAGGGAGAAGGGACAGGGCTGGGTGGGGTGGCACCGCGGGGACAGCGGCACCCGGGGCACGGAGTGTGGGGCTGTCCCCAAACTGTCCCCCTGCGGACACCGGTTTAGCACAGAGGTCTTGAGGACAGGGACACCTCTGTCACCCTGGGCTGAGGCAGGACATGGGGACACTGTGGACACCCCGTGCTCATACAAGTCACCTCCACCCACCCCATAGCACCTGTCCACATGGCCACATCCCCACGGCCCTCTGCCCATGATCCCATCCCAATGGCACCTGGCTCCGTGGCCCATCCTGATGGTGCTTGGCCCTTGTCCCTGTCCCTGCATCCCTGTCCCCCTGGCCCTGTCCCCACAGCTGCCCCAGGCCCAAGGTTCCTTTTGCTACATCCCACTCCCTCCATTCCTCTCCCCCTGGCCCTGTCCCCACAGCCACCCCACGACTACAGTCACATTTAAGGGGTCCATTCCCTTGCGTGGGCTCTGCTGCCCTTGGGGACCTCAGGGCACCCCGCAGCCCCCGTCTGCCCCCTCCCCACCACTCTCTGCCTCACCAGGGCCCATTCCCGAGGTGTCAGGCCCGTGCCCTGGGCACTCACCCCACAAGAGCAGCACCACCTTCCCGGCCATCCTGCTGTCCCCGGCCACCCGGGCCAGCTGTCACACACTGCGGAGGCCACCTGTCCCCCGGGTTGTGGCTCTTGGGACCAAGGGGAAGGAAGCGAGGTCACGTTTCATCCCCACGTGTCGGTGGCCCTTGGTGGGGGCAGGGTGTTGCAGGGTGGAGACACAGCAGGGGACAGGCTGGGGCCATGGTGGGACATGGTGTTCCCAGGAGTGGGTTGCTCAGGGGATGTGTGGATCTCAGGATGGGTGTCCCAGGAGAATGGGGAGAGAGGGGAAGTGACAGGGAGTGTCTGTCTGGGGAATGGGGGTCCCCATGTGTCGGGGGGTGCTGGGGATGGGGGTCCTGAGGGAATGGGGGCAAAGGGGGTTGGGGGGAAGGGGATGGAGATGCTGGGCAACAGGAGACCCAGGATGGGGCACCTAGAAAAGGGGGACACAGGGAATGGGGCTGCCACGGTCGGGTTCCCAGGGGATAGGGGGTCCCAGGGACTGGCAGTGCCTGGGGGGGCTCGTGGGTCACAGCTCCTTCACCGGGTGCCTCAGATTTTGGGGTGACTCAGGGCCCAGCACGGTGCCCCCGGGGTGCTCATTACCTGGGGTGGCATCACAGGGGGGTCCTGGGTAGCTCCGACTCTGTGTCCCCCCCCACCCTTTGGCTTTTTCCTCTTTATTTCTCTTTTGTCCTTCATTTCCTCACATTTGTGCCACGCTGCCTCACACCCCAGTGTGCGGCTCAGTGATCCTGGGGAGCTCCTGAGCAGGGAACGGGTTGGGGGCACCCTGGGCAGGGGGAATAGGGGGTGCGGGGGAGCAGAGAGGGGTGGGGGGGCAGTGGGAATGGGGGTGTCCGGCTGTGCCCCCCAACACTTTCACTTTCTCTCTCTGGCAGCAGAAGGAAGAGGCCGTTTGTGCTGAGAGTCAGACGGGGGGCGGGTTCTGACCTGGGGGGGCACATCCAGAGGGGTCCTGTCCTGGGGGAAAAGGGCTCCTCTGCTGTGGTGACACCTGGGTCTTGTCCCAGGCAGGTCCTCGTTCTGGGGGTGCCACGTCCTGGGGATTCCTGCCCCAGATGTGGCACATCCCGGGGATCCCTCTCCCGGGGGGCCCTGAGCATTCCCGCTGGGGCACTGTGACCTCCAGGGTGCCCCAAATTCCAGCCTTCCCTGTCACAACCTGCCCCTGACAATGGTAACTGCCAGGCTAAATTTGGTTGAATTCCCCTCATTCTCAATTGGTTTAGACAAAATCATACATCCATAGGATAAAGGCACAAAGCTTTTCCCACACCAATTTTTTCCCAGTAAAGATAAATCACCTCAGCCAAAATCAAACCGACACTGTTATAAAATGCTCTGGTTTATAGAATCCTTTCAATCATTGATCTCCCAACAGGTCTTTCACAATAAAAACCCAAACAAATCACAGAGAAATGAAACTTTTTGTTTCCCTTTAGGAGCCCATCGGTGCATCCCACAGCCGCGTTTGCCTGTGGATAACACGGAGTGGGAAATCTCCCTGAGTGTCCAACAGGTGCATGGGATTGTTCCCTGTCTGCTGGGCAGCAACCCAGCCCACAAGGATGGCTTTTCTGGGGCCATATTTAGGAACTCTTCCCATTTTTCTCATTGCCACCCTGAGACTTGATTGACTTCCCATGGCTTCTGCTGCCAAAAGGGAACGACTCTGTCCATCCTGGGAGCAGTGCACAGGAAGCTGTGGAAATGCCCGTGTGTCCCTCAGGGTCTGATTCCCTGGTAAATCCACTCCATCCCACTCTGAATTCCCCTGCCTGGGCACTCCCTGCTCCTGCTCCCACCCCCTGTTCCCCAGATCCACGTGTGGAGCCACGGCTCGATATTTCCACACTTCTCCCTCATGTCCGTCAGCTGCAGCCAGAACCCAAACATTCTTTCCAGGAGCTTCCAAAGGGTGGCAGGTTTGAGCCAGGAAGGAGGAGGGTCCCGCTCAGGGTGCTGAGCAGATCCTTGTGGCATTTGCCTGAGTTTTGGGGCTCCCTCAGTGCCTTTGGCAGAGGCACAAAATGATGCATTGCTGCATTTCCGGGCTGCTTCCCTCGCAGCTGCCCCTGCAGGGGCGCTTTCCAGCCAGCCCTGCTCTGCAAACCATCAAAGGCCCTCGCTCGCAGAGCCACTGCTTGGGCTCCCCTTGGCTTTTGTGCTTCTCGCAGGCCTGAACAAACCACAGCCACGCCTTTTCCCCCACACAATTCTCACCTTGCAGCAGCTCTAAAGCTGCGAGAGTCAAAGCCCAGGGGGCGGGGGGGACCCTCAGGTCCTGGCTGCCCCTGGGGCTGGCCAGAGCAGGGCTGGCCAATGCCCATCCCTGCGCAGTGGGGCTGTGGTGTGGCCTGGCCCCACACTTGAATGGCCACTGGCTGCACGGAGGAGTTTGGGAGCTGCTTCCTGCCTGGGGCTCCATTCCCAAGCTGCTCTTGCCAGCTCAGATCCTGCAGGGGATGAGCGAGAATGGAGAAGTCTGGAATAGGTTTTCTCCCAAAACCAATAAACCCAAAGTGTCCCAAACTCTCAGGACAGAAACCCCATGGCAGCGGGGGAATGTGGGGATAGGGGCGGGGTAGCCCCACAATAGCTTAACATCCGCCCCCCCCCCCCCCCCCCCCCCCCCGATTTACACGGTCTCAGCCCAGTGGCATCAAACTTGGGCCAGATCCGCCACTTCCAGGGGAAAATACCTGCAGTTTTTACAGTCCTTCAGGGGAGGGGGCAGAATGGTCCTCGGGTGTTGTGGGCAGAGGAGGGGACGGTCACGAGCGTTCCAGCCTGGTTCCCAGCACTGAGACCCTGAAGGAGGTGTGGGGGCTGGCTTTGGAGGTTTTTAGGGTTTCCTCCCCTAATGACACCCAGCCCCTCTCACCCCCTGCTGTCCCCCCCAGCGGGGCTTCTTACTCGCGCAAGAGTCTTGGAGGGATGTGGGATTGGAGGGACAGGCTGCATCTTAGCAGCTCCCAAAGGGGAATTTGGGCTTCCCAAATAGGGGGGGACTGTCAAATGGGGGAGTAGAGGGGACAGAGTACCCCCCAGATTGGGCCACGCCCGAGGTCACAGTGCCCCAAGGAGGTCCAGAGAATGGGGATCCTGAGGAGGGGGAGTCACAATGGATGGGTCTTCTGGGGAATGGGGGTCCCATGGGTGGGGGAAGAAAGGGATGAGGCTCCCAGGAGAATGTGGGCTCCAGGGATTTGGTGTCATGGGATGCTGGTCCCAGGGACAGGCCTGGCTGGGGAATGCAGGGTCCTGTGGGACTCTGGATCCTGGGGCAATGGGGAACAATAGGATGGGATCAAGGGTAGGGGAGTGGTGGGGAATGGAGATCCTAGGAAATGGGAGTCCTGGCATGGTGGTCCCAGGGAGGGGGGAGATAAAGAATGGTGGTCCCATGGTTTGGTTCTATGGCGAATGGGGGTCCAAAGGACTGGGAGCGGTTGGGTGGCATGTGGGTCACAGCTCCTTCACTGGGTGCCTCAAATTTTGGGGTGACCCAGGGCCCAGCACACCCCCCCCCCATAAGAATGTCCCCATGGTGCTCCAAGTCTGCTACACTGCCCTCACCCAGGGCTTTTTCCTCTCTTTATTCAATTTTTTCCCTTATTTTCCTCACTATTGCACCACTCCCTCCGCCCCAGTTTCTGGCTTGGCAATCCTGGAGGTGCAGGGGCTGCAGAGAGGAGGGGGAGGGGGGCTGTGGGGAATGGGGGTTTTTGGCCGTGCTCCCCAACACTTTCACTTTCTCTCTCCGGCAGCAGAAGCAAGAGGCCGTTTGTGCTGAGAGTCAGACGGGGGGTGGGTTCTGACCTGGGGGGGCACATCCAGAGGGGTCCTGTCCTGGGGGTTCCCTGTTTTGAGGCTGACACATCGTGGGAGTGTCCTGTCCCAGGGCTGCCCCATCCCGGCCAGGGGGGTCCTGTCCTGGGGGATGGTGGTGCTGGGGCGGTCTCTGGACACATTCCTGGGGGGGGGCCCTCTCCCAGTGGTGTCACATCCTGGGGAGCCCTGTGCAGGGGGAGTCCTGCTGGCTCCCACTGTCCCCAGCTGCCCCTGCTTTTTAGGGTGTTGGAGGTCAGCATTTTTCCTTTTGTTTTCTTTCTCTCCGAGAATTTTCTCCCATTTGTTGTTAAGAGACAATAAGGACCATACTTTAGAGAGACAAGGAAGTGGCCAAGGTGTGGGGAAGAGCTGCAGCTGGCTGAAGCCTCTTAGCCAGTGAAGCTTTTCTCTTGGGAAAGGCAGAGATACCGAGAGATTTTGGCTTGAGAGTGAGGGGTGGGCTTAGCTCCAGCTCTCTCTTGGTCTGGGGATCAGAGGGAACAGTCGAGCTGCTGCTCAGTGCAGGGAGAATTCAGAGTCCAGCCCTGTCCTGCTTCTCCCTTAAAGTGGGTGAGCCTTTGCTCAGAAGAGCAGCTGTTGAACTGCAACCTTATTAACAGCGGACCCCACTGGAAAAGGATCCTCACCATCTGCTCGGGTGCCTCAGGGGAAAACCTGGGGTCCCGAGCCCCTTCCTCTCCGAGGGAGCCTCTCCCGGCTGCGTTTGGGAGCTGGGCTGCCGCTGCCCAGCCCCGCTGTTTTTCTGCCACTGCTCTGTTTTTTTTCACTACACTCTAACCCAGCACCGCCTGCCTGCCGGGACACCCCGCGGCTCCTGCTACAGCTGCGGAGCTTCTGTTGCATTTTGTTTTGCCACTCCGGGCTCCACTGGCCTATGCCGCCCCAGCTGCCGCTCCCAGGTTCCTGCTGCAGCCCCTTTCGCCATCCCGAGGGGCACCGGGCCTGGCTGCCCTTGGGGGTTTGTAAAGGAAGCCGCTTTTCCATCCCTCCCGCCGGCTGCGCCGCCATCGCCGCGTGAGGGAGAGACAGGGCCGAGCTCGCGCCACAGCGCCCCCTGCTGGCGGGCAGGGGGAATCACCGCACCTGCCGAGCCCGGCCGGGAGCCACCAGTGCCCCTGGCGGCCTCGAGCAGAACTGCAGCGAGGGGAACGGGCCCACAGCGAGAGAGGCACCAGCACCGGGTCTGGTACCAGCGCCGGGTCTGGTCCTGCCACCTGGTTCTGGTTCTTTCACCGGGTTCTGGCTCTGGCACCGAAGTCTGGTTCTGGCACCGGGGTCTGGTCTTGGGACCGGGTTCTGGTTGTGCCACTGGGTTTGTGGTCCTGGCACCGGGTTCTGGTCTTTTCAGTGGATTCTGGTTTTTTCACCAGGTTCTGGTTCCGGCACCGCGTCTGGTGCTGGCACCAGGGTCTGGTCCTGGCACTGGGTTCTGGTTCTGGCACCGGGTTCTGGCACAGGGTTTGTTGTTCTGGCACCGGGTTCTGGTTCTTTCATCAGGTTCCTGTTCTGGCACCGGGTTTGTGGTTCTGGCACTGGGTCTGGTTCTGGCTCTGAATTCTGGTTCTGGCTCTGAATTCTGGTTCTGGCACTGGGTTCTGGTCCTGGCCCCGGGATCTGGTTCTGGCACAGGGTTGTAATTCTGGCCCTGGGTTCTGGTTCTGCTTGCTGTTGCTGCCATTGTTGTTGCTTTGCCCTGTTGTACATATATACACTCACTAGTCAAGAACTGTTATTCCTGTTCCCATATCTTGGCCTGAAAGCCCCATAATTTCACAGTTGCAATAATTCGGAGGATAGGGGGTCACATTCTCCATCCCAAAGGAGGTTCCCACCTTCCCGGGCAGACATGTGTCTTTCAAACCAAGACATAGTGGCAGCCCAAAATTGGAGAATCCCGTTCCTAAAGCCCATCAGAGCTGAACAAGCAAACAGCATTTCTGCCAGTTTAACCAAAAAGATGCATTTTTGTCCCAGGAGGACGGAACCAGGTCCTGTGCCCCTTGGAACTGGCAGGGGGGACGGTAAGCCACTTGCTGTATTGGGAGCACTGGGAAGGGGATTGCAGAGCCGCTGGGAGCATGGGGGTTGAGAGGAACCAATCTGATTTTCATTTAGGCCTCAACATATGTTACACATGAGGTGGAAAATTACTCTAGGGGGTCTACACGTCATGGGAAGCCTGTCCCAGGGAGGCTTCAGATGGCAGCCAATCAGGGGAGAGAAAGCTTCCATGATGGGGCTGTGAGCGACCCCACACTGGCCGGTGGGACAGATGCCCGGAGGCCTGGAAAAATGCCCGGGAAAAAATGCCCAGGAAATTGGGCCATGGGAGGAACCTTAGCACATAAAAGCAGTTAATTCACACAGGAGCCATTTTACTTTGGGTTTCTTGGAGGGATCAGGGGCTTGCTCGGAGGGTCAGCTTGGCCTTCCTCCCCTGCGCCAGTTTGGCCAAATTTAGAATGACATCCTCTGAGAGAAGGCAGGTTCCAAAGCATCCCTCCCCCACCAGGTTTGGGAATAAACACTTTTTCCTCAAAGTGTTGGGGTTTTAGGAGCTCTCCTGGTTTTTTGTTCTTTGTCTTTTGTTTTGGTTTTTTTTCTGTTAAAGGAATTCCCCCATACATTTTGCTAGGGGAACAAATGGCTGGGTATTTCAGAAAAACAAAAGAGCTCGCTGCTCTTTTTGTTTCACTGGGGTATGTGGGCAATCAGTCTTGGCGTTCTGACAGAGAGGGAAGCTGCTTTCTTCAGCCACTTTTCCTTCTGTCAGAGAAGCCCCGGGATCCCAAGCCCACCGTCCCTTCCCCACTGGGAGCCGGGCTGTGGCCTCCCTGCCCCACCGTTAATTCGAGCCTTTGCTACTTTGAATCCCTGCTCACCCTGCCTCCCCAGACCTCCGGGGTGTACCCCGTTTGGATACATCTCATCTGCCACCCAGGATCTGTGCTTGTCCCTGCCCCTCCAGCCTGCCTTTCCAGCCTGCTGTTCCCACGGGTCCGGCCGGACACCGGGATCAGCTGCCCAGGGGTTTGTGAAGCTTCTTTGTTCCATCCCTCCTGGGATGCCTGGCCACCAGTGCCGCGTGCTCCCCGAGCTCGCTCCGGAGCGCCCCCTGCAGCCACGGGGGAACCATCGCACCTGCCCTGCTCACCGGGAGCCGCCAGCGCCCCTGCCGGCTGCGAGCGGAACTGCACCCGAGGGGAAAGGGCCTGACAGCCGAGAAGGCTGGGACTGGGTTTGGGATTGTTTGCTGCTACTGCCATAGTTCTTGTTGTTTGTTTGACTGGTGATACACATATAGATACATAATAGTAAAGAACTGGGTTTTTTCCCACATCTTTGCCTAAAACCCCCTTGATTTCAAAACTGTAATAACTCGGAGGGAAGGAGATTGCATCAGCCATTCCAAGGGATGTTTCTGCCTTCCTTAGCAGACACCTGTCTTTCAAACCAAGACATGAAGGAAAGTGAAAGAGATAAAAACTATTTATTTAACAAAGACACAGGGAAAAAAAAGAGACTAATGCTAAATAATGAAACCTCTCGCTGTAGAGACAAAACCTGGGAAAATTTCAGAGTCCTTCTGTAGTCTCTCTCTCTCCCCCTCCTTGGAGCTGGGATGGGGTGGTGGGCCCTCCTCCAGGGCCAAGGCTTCAGTGGAAATTCCTCCTGATGTATTCTAATGTTGAACCCATCCAGCAGAGAAAAAGGAAAAAAAACGAAGTCCCAGGAAAACAAAAGTTCAACTCTCCGTCTCTCTCCGGAGAAGAAGAAAACCAAAAACTGGCTGAACAAGCAAGCAGGACGCTTCTCCTCTCCGCTCCCACAGCAGCAGAATGCAGAAGAAAAAAAATGCAGAGAATGAGAGTGTGTTAACTCTGTCTGTGTCCTTGAAAAGCACTGCTTGGAGAAGTTTGCTCAGTTTTCTCTCTCTGCTTAGGCTCAGTTTAAAAGCATAGAAAGGCATCAAACTAATTTCTGGGCATAGAGCAGCAATAGGGAATACAACATCGAGTCACCCCAAGACATCTCCCCCTCGCCTTTTCCTCCCTGCGGCCCCGCTTCCCTGTCCACACCCATTCTGCCCTGCTTTGCCGCTCCCACGAGGCAGCTCATGGCTACGACGGCCCAGTGCTTGGCCGTTTCCCCAACAGAGCGGGCACCGCCTGCACCAGCCTCGGCTGCCGCCGTGTTTCCTGCGTTGCCCGCGTTGCAACTAGCGTGCCACACCAGCCCACGGCGGTACCAACCCGCAGTACCAGCCCATGGCAGCTGGCCCGCAGCAGCCGGCCCGCAGCCGTTCTTCGCCAGCACCGGAGACGCGCTGCCAGAGCCGCTTGGGAATTGTGCCCGGACCCTCGCAAAAGTCACGCAGGCACGCCGAGGATGCGCAGGATGGGCTGCATCTGCCAAGCCGACAGAGCGCCTGGGGTTCTTGCAGTAATGCTGTGCCTGTCTTCTGTTTCTGATTCTGTCTTTTCCCCTCTCTACTCTCTTTGCTATCCCCTTTCGCTAAGAACACTTACCCTCCTTCATCAAGAAACAGTTCTCAGATACAACATTGCCGTGTTTGCGCTTCATTTTTGTCCAAGAAATGTATCAAAAAGGATCCTCCCCGACTCCCCCTTTTGCAGCAGGATGAGATAGGGGTAGTGGGAGGGGGAATGGGGAAGCCCTGGGTGTACTGGGAGCACTGTGGGGAGAGAATGGGGAAGTTACTGGGGGTACTCGGAGCACTCCTATGGGGGTTGGGGAGCCCTGGCAGGTACTGAAAAGGGGCTGGGGGAGCCCCTGGGGGTACTGGGAGAGGGAATGGGGAGCTCTGGGTGGCCTGTGCAGCCACCCCCTGACCCACGACCATGTCCCTTGGAAGGATGGGCAACCACAGGAGCCATGGAGGGGGCACCCCCAGTGCCTCCCAGTACCCCCCCCTTTCAGAGTGTCACAGCTTTCGTTGTTGATTGTCATAGATGTCGCTGGGTTCCCACGGTTGCCTGTGCGGCCCCAGCAGCTCCATGTAGGTTGCCTGAGGGTCCTCCACCAGGGGTGCCGGGGGCTTTGGGTGGCCCTGTGGGAATAA
This sequence comes from Coloeus monedula, assembly GCF_965178545.1. NCBI lineage: Eukaryota > Metazoa > Chordata > Aves > Passeriformes > Corvidae > Coloeus > Coloeus monedula. The sequence goes on along the minus strand of NC_138809.1, from coordinate 1,778,369 downwards.
GGGGTTGTGTGGAAGGGAATGGAAGGTCCTGGGGGTTTGGGTAAAAGGGGGGGTCATGGCTGGAGCCCCCCACTCACCTTTCCTGGTGCTTCCTGGTGGCCGCAGAGCAAAACTGGAGGGGTGACTTTGGGGTCCCAGGGGCCCTCATCCATCCTCAGGAATCCTGAAACCCCACTGGACCCTCAATTCCCCCCAGGACTCCTGAGTATCCCTAATGTGTTTGTATATTTTTATCCTCTTGAGAATATCTGCCAGATATTTCTGCCATGCGCATACCCAGAGAAAAAGAATGTCTTGGTTTAAAAGGCAGCTGCAGCAAAGGGACAGCGTGGGCCGGGAGCAGTGGCTTGGGAGGTCAAAACGGGGCTGAGTTGGAGCTGCTTGGGCCAATGCCCGCATTGTGCTCTGGGTGCTGCAGACCCTTAATGAGGTGCTGCAGACCCTTAATGAGGTGCTGCAATTAGAGCTGGAGTTCCTAAAGTTCAGCCGTGCTCCTAAAACATCCCTGTGCACAAACAGGCATTTTGGGATCCTGAGGCAGCACTGGACACATTTTGAGGGACAGGTGCCCTCAGCTGTGGCCTGAAGGAGCTGTTTTGGCTGCCGGGAAGGTTGTGTGGTGCTCACTGCTGGTGTTGGGGATGATTGAGCGCCTCTGCCATGTGGCCGGTGCTTGGCGCTGGGCGGCCGGGAAGGCCGAGCTGGAGCAGTGGCTGAGGCGGGAGCGGCTGGAGCAGGCGGCCCACGGGAGCAGCAGCTGGCCACGCCGGTGGAGCAGGAGCGCCGGGAATTCCGCAGGGTGCTCAGGTGAGGCACAGGGGATCGGGGGGCACTGGGTGGGAGGGGCCGGGATGGAGGGACCGGGAGCCCACAGGGGAGCCCCGAGGGGGAGGGACCGAAATGGCCGAGGGGAGACCCCGGGATGGCGGGGGAGCAGAGACCCCGGCGTGGAGCCCACGGAAAGGAGGGACCGCAATGGTGGTCCCAGAGCACTGGGAAGGGGCCTGGCTGCCATCGAGCTGCAGGTGCCGGGACTGTCACGGGGTGTCCGAAGCGACTGTGACAGCGCCTCCGAAGCCGCTGTCGCGATGTGTGGGGACCGATTGTTGCCATGGCAACGCCTCCCACAGATCCTGGAACTAGAGGCGTGTGCTGGAACAGGCCAGAGTAGTGGGCCTGGAGCCGTCCTGAGCTCGGAAGGGCAAATCCAAGGCATGGCAGAAATACAACTGCAGCAGCCCAGAGGAGTCAGAGGGCTGGGAGAGGAACAGCCCTGCAGGCAGTGAGCGCAGGAGGAGGGAGTGGCACAAGGGGCTGCAGGTGCTGGAGTGGGTATTTCAGGGAGCCCAAAGGGCATTGTTGGGCTTTGGCAGAGCTGCTGTGGAGACAGAGGCAATTCCACAGCTCAATCCCTGGCCTGGGCTCTCCCACCACCCTTCTGCTGTGGGGCTGCTGAGGGTGCACGAACAACAGGGAGCTACGGCCACCACAACAAGGCCCCGTTGGCAACACGGCACCGACCAGGACTGCGGGAGCCCATCCCTGGGATGAGCCATGACCTGGAGAGCTGGGAGTGCTCAGGCAGACCTGCTGAGCCTTCAAGAGCCCCACATGGCCAGAGCATGAGTCCAGTGGAGAGTGGCCACTGACAGGGACTGGGGGGACCTGAACCAAGTGCCAGCCCCACTGAGAGCGGCTGTGCCAGACATGCCAGAATTCCAGGGCGAGCTGGAGTCCAAGACAGCCAAGTGGTGCCAGCATGGACATTGGCAATGCCTTTGTCCCCATTCCTGTGGCAGCAGAGGGCAGGCATCAGTTTGCCCTGACCTGGAGGGGCGTCCAGAGCCCCTGGAACTGACTGGAAACACAGCCCCACCCTGTGCCATGGGCTGATCCCGACTGCCCTGGGAAAGGGGGAGGCTCTGGAACACCCCCAGGGCCTTGGTGACATCATGGTGTGGGGGAGCACAGCAGAGGAGGGTTTGGGAAAGGGGCCAAGAGAATCCAGAGCCTCCTAAAGGCCGCTTTGGCCATCAAAGCAAGGAAGGTCGAGGACCCTGCCAGGTTCCTGCTGGTGGAGGAAACGTGCCGGGGGAAGCGTTTGGGGTTTGTTCCTTGTCGGAGGCTTTCCCTGGACATCGTTTCTTTTGTGACCCTTTGGATTCGGAATCTTGGTGCTGTTGCTGTTGGTTTCCTTCTCTCAGTGCCGTTTGCAGGAAATTGTTCTTCTCTCAGCCCTTTGGGATCTTTGCCTTTTGTGCCTCCACTGGGAGGGCGAGGGAGCAGCAGCCCCTGGTTTTCAGTGGCAGCCCAAAATTGGAGAATCCCATTCCTAAAGCCTGACAGAGCTGAACAAACAAACACCAATTCTGCCAGTCTAACCAAAAAGCTGCATTTTGGTGTCAATGACAGGGAAAGGGGTCCTTTGTCCCCCTGGCACTGGGAGGAGAGGTGGGGAGGCATGGGTGTCCTGGGAGTACTGGGAGGGGGAATGCAGAGGCACTGGGAATACAGTGGGACTGGGAGATAGAATGGGGAACATCTGGATGTACTGGGAGCAATAGAGAAGTACTGGGAACAAGATTAAGCAGCTCTTGGGGGTTGTGGGAGCAGTGGGAGGGAGAATGGGAGGTACTGGGGACACTGGGAAGGGGCGCAGAGAGCCTCACATGGTACTGGGAGTACTGTGGGGAGTGGAATGTGGAAGTCGCTGTGGTACTGGGAGTACTGGGATGGGGAGTGGGGAACCACTGGGAGTGCTGGAAGTGGGAGAGAGGAACCCCTGCTGGTACTGGAAGGAGGAATGGGAAGCACTGGCCACCCTATGCAGCTCCCCTCCCCCAGCTTGTGACCACCTTCCCAGACAGGTTGGGAAACCAGTGAAGCTGAGGGGGAATGGGGGATACAGTGCCCCCAGTGCCCCTTTAGTGGCCCCAGAATCACATCTTGTTGTCCCTGATGTCACTGGGTTCCCACGGCCATGTGTGGGCTCCTGGAAGCTCTGCATAGGTCACCTGGAGGTCCTGGGGTGGGTGGTGCAGAGGGATTCTTTGACAGATACTGGTTGTGGGTACCTGGGTGGGGGGGGTGACACCCATGGGTGACGTGTCCCCATCCCTCCCCTGTACTCACCCCCTGCCCGCCCAGTGCCTACAATGTGGGTGTACAGCACCTCCCCCTCTTGCCAGGGGCCTGAAGGCTCTGGGGGGGCCCTGCAGGACAAAAGGGGGTGTGAAGGGTATCTGCAGAGGAGGGAAAAGGCGGTCCATGGCCACAGCCCCCCACTCACCTGTCCTGGGGCTTCCTGGCTGCTGCAAGGAAAGGTGGAGGGATGACTGTGGGGTCCCCAGGGCTCCTGAACCCTCCTTGGACCCTGGGTCATCCAACCCTCCTTAGGACTCCTGATTCCATCCAGGACCTCCAAACACCCCCAAAGTCCCCAGAACCCTGAACCACTCCGGTACCGCTGACTTCCCTGTGACCTCTGAGCTCCCACAAGCCCAAGCCCGGCAGGGAGATCCACCCCTCCCCCCCAACTCCCCCAGAATCCCTGAAGAGCCCTCAACATCCCTGTAAAACCCTCCAAGACCACCTCAAAGACCCCAGCAGCTCCCAGTGCCACCCCAGTATTCCTCAAGACCCCGCCCTGGGATGATCCAGGAATCCCTGAAGACCCCTCCAAACATCCCAACAGTCAGAGCCAAGGTCACTGGGGCTCAGTCCCCACCATGGCAGGGGCTGTGGGTGCCACCCCATGGCCCCCCAGTCTTGGGGCCTCTCTCCAAACAAAGGACCCCCTTTCACCCCCATTGTCACCCACCCTTGTGTTGCCACCACTGACAGCTCATGGTGACTCCCAGCAGCAGGACCAGGAACAACAGGGACCCAGCAACCCCTGCAGCCACTGCTGGGGAATGAGGGGTTCTGTGCGTGCTTCCACCTGGAGACAGAAGGTCCTCATCACCCAGGACTGTGACCCACGGTGGCAGCAGCTGTCACGCAGAGTGGGTTGAGATGGGGATGTGATGGATGGGATGGGTGAGATGGGGGCTGCTGTGACTGGTGGTCCCCCCATCCCCGCACTCACTGTGTACCGTGATGCGGAGCCGGGCGCTGCTCTTCCACACGGCCCCCGCTCGGAGCGCACCTGGCAGCTGTAATTCCCCAAGTGGGAGACCCCCACGGCGGGCAGCAGGAGCTGCGGGGACCCCTGCGGGCCCCCCACCAACCGCCCGTCCCGGTAGAAGAGGTGCAGGAGTGGGGCTCGGGGCCTTAGGGGGCTGGGGGTGCTGAGGCAGCTGAGATTGAGGGGGGACCCCTCGGTGGGCTCGGGGGGACCCTCCAGCACCAGCACCGGGAAGAGCTCTGGGAAGGAGATGGGGTGGGGGCGGTCACCCCGAGCCAGCAGGGGATGGGATGCTGAGGTGAGGGATTGTGGGGTGCTCACTGTGCAGTGTCAGCAGGGGGACGCGGTGATGCGCAACCTGCTGGGGATGAGAGTGGGGGAATCAGAGTATTTGGGGTGGCGGCCGTGGGGATGCTCACCGTGCAGTGTCACAGTCACTGGCACTGACTCCAGCCGGTTGGTTCCCATCTGGCAATTGCAGCGGTAGCGGCCACTGTGGTGCAGCTGCAGGGGAGACAGGGACAACTCTGTCCCATTGAGGGGCCCCCCCAGATCCTTCTCCTTGTACTAAAATCACACCCTGGTGACTGACTTGTTCTGCCAGGCCCCGGCAGCGCAGTGTCACCGTGTCCCCCTCCAGCAGTGCCCGTGCCGGCACCTGCAGCACCAGCCGGTCTGGGGGACAGGAGGGTCCCATCACACTGAGGGGATCGAGACAGGTCCCAGGTGGGTCCCCACGGCACTGGGGACCTCTGGGGGGAGTCTCCATTGCCGGGAGGATCCCAGGGACACCAGGGGTAACCCCATGGCACAGTTGTTGCCATGAGGGTCCCATTGCACTGGGATGCACTGGGGTGCACTGGGATGCGCTGGGATGTCCCGGTATGCAGGGGACAGGCTCTCGCCACATGAGGGGTGTGAAGCCACCCATGGAGTGGAGCCCACCCTGATCTATTATGATCCCCCCTCACCATTGGAGATGCTCACGGGGGGCTCAGCCCCGTGCCGGGTCTGTCACACTGGTAGGTGCCACTCTCAGTGACAATGAATCGGTCGGGTCCCTGCAGCCGCCAGTGCTGCCCGTCCTTGTCCCAGGGATGGGCAGTGCCTGGGGGGGCTCGTGAGTCGCAGCTCCTTCACCGGGTGCCTCAGATTTTGGGGTGGCTCAGGGCCCAGCACGGCCCCCCGGGGCGCTCATTACCTGGGGCGGCATCACAGGGGGCTCCTGGGTAGCTCCGGTTCTGTGTCCCCCCCACCCTTTGGCTTTTTCCTCTTTATTTCTCTTTTCTCCTTCATTTCCTCACATTTGTGCCACGCTGCCTCACACCCCAGTGTGCGGCTCAGTGATCCTGGGGAGCTCCTGAGCAGGGAACGGGTTGGGGGGACCCTGTGAAGGGGGAATAGGGGGTGTGGGGGTGTAGAGAGGGGTGGGGGGGCAGTGGGGGATGGGGGTGTCCGGCCGTGCCCCCCAACACTTTCACTTTCTTTCTCGGGCAGCAGAAGGAAGAGGCCGTTTGTGCTGAGAGTCAGACGGGGGGCGGGTTCTGACCTGGGGGGGCACATCCAGAGGGGTCCTGTCCTGGGGGAAAAGGGCTCCTCTGCTGTGGTGACACCTGGGTCTTGTCCCAGGCGGGTCCTCGTTCTGGGGGTGCCACGTCCTGGGGATTCCTGCCCCAGATGTGGCACATCCCGGGGATCCCTCTCCCGGGGGGCCCTGAGCATTCCCGCTGGGGCACTGTGACCTCCAGGGTGCCCCAAATTCCAGCCTTCCCTGTCACAACCTGCCCCTGAAAATGGTAACTGCCAGGCTAAATTTGGTTGAATTCCCCTCATTCTCAATTGGTTTAGACAAAATCCTACATCCATAGGATAAAGGCACAAAGCTTTTCCCACACCAATTTTTTCCCAGTAAACAAAAATCTACTCAGCCAAAATCAAACCGACACTCTTACAAAATGCTCTGGTTTATAGAATCCTTTCAATCGTTGATCTCCCAACAGGTCTCTCACAATAAAAACCCAAGCAAATCACAGAGAAATGAAACTTTTTGGTTCCCTTTAGGAGCCCATTAGTGCATCCCACAGCCGCGTTTGCCTGTGGATAACACGGAGTGGGAAATCTCCCTGAGTGTCCAACAGGTGCATGGGATTGTTCCCTGTCTGCTGGGCAGCAACCCAGCCCACAAGGATGGCTTTTCTGGGGCCATATTTAGGAACTCTTCCCATTTTTCTCATTGTCACCCTGAGACTTGATTGACTTCCCATGGCTTCTGCTGCCAAAAGGGAACGACTCTGCCCGTCCTGGGAGCAGTGCACAGGAAGCTGTGGAAATGCCCGTGTGTCCCTCAGGGTCTGATTCCCTGGTAAATCCACTCCATCCTACTCTGAATTCCCCTGCCTGGGCACTCCCTGCTCCTGCTCCCACCCCCTGTTCCCCAGATCCACGTGTGGAGCCATGGCTCGATATTTCCACACTTCTCCCTCATGTCCGTCAGCCACAGCCAGAACCCAAACATTCTTTCCAGGAGCTTCCAAAGGGTGGCAGGTTTGAGCCAGGAAGGAGGAGGGTCCCGCTCAGGGTGCTGAGCAGATCCTTGTGGGATTTGCCTGAGTTTTGGGGCTCCCTCAGTGCCTTGGGCAGAGGGACAAAATGATGCATTGCTGCATTTCCGGGCTGCTTCCCTCGCAGCTGCCCCTGCAGGGGCGCTTTCCAGCCAGCCCTGCTCTGCAAACCATCAAAGGCCCTCGCTCACAGAGCCACTGCTTGGGCTCCCCTTGGCTTTTGTGCTTCTCACAGGCCTGAGCAAACCACAGCCACGCCTTTTCCCCCACACAATTCTCACCTTGCAGCAGCTCTAAAGCTGCGAGGGTCAAAGCCCAGGGGGTGGGGGGGACCCTCAGGTCCTGGCTGCCCCTGGGGCTGGCCAGAGCAGGGCTGGCCAATGCCCATCCCTGCGCAGTGGGGCTGTGGCGTGGCGTGGCTCCACACTTGGATGGCCACTGGCTGCACGCAGGAGTTTGGGAGCTGCTTCCTGCCTGGGGCTCCATTCCCAAGCTGCTCTTGCCGGTTCAGATCCTGCAGGGGATGAGCGAGAATGGAGAAGTCTGGAATAGGTTTTCTTCCAAAACCAACAAACCCAAAGTGTCCCAACCCCCCCCGGACGGAAACCCCATAGTGGGGGGGGGGGGGGGGGGGGAATGTGGGGATCAGGAGAGGGGGGTGCAGCCCCCCAACAGCTTCAGCCCCTCCTGATTTACAGCATCCCAGCCCTGCGGCATCAAACTGGGGCTAAATCAGCCATTTCCAGGGGAAAATACCTGCAGTTTTCACAGTGCTGCAGCGGAGGGGGCAGAATGGTCCTCGGGTGTTGTGGGCAGAGGAGGGGACGGTCACGAGCATTCCTGCCTGGTTCCCAGCACTGAGACCCTGAAGGAGGTGTGGGGGTGTGTTACAGTGCGGATACTGCAACACGTGTATCAGACAATGAGGCCTGTGGAAAAAAAATATCTATGGACCGATTCTTGATAGATGTTTCAGAGAGATGTCCATTACTCCAGCCTCATGGCCGGAATCTGCCGAGGAACTGTTACAGTCACAGGACCCGAGGGTCCTTGCCCACGCAGGGGAACACAAAACAACCGATGGGGAACGAGGCTGACCAGGGACAGGGAAATCCCCTGTCTCCCCCCCAGGGCCCCTCTCCCAGGACCACATGGCAGGGGGGAAGGACCCCGACATTTCACCCGTTTATTGTTAATAAAAAGAGATTTAAAACTTAACATTGAAAACAACTGGATAAACATAACAAGAATCTTTTGAAAACAAAACAAGCCACCCTCCTGAGTCTTCAAATGTCCAAACAGATTCTCTGGAACATCTTAAGGCTGACAGAAGGGAGATAGGACTCTCCAGACATGCTTTGTGGGGAAACTGAGGCAGGAGAGGGTTTCTTCCATTTGAGTTCCTGTTGGAACTCTAAACAACACTAGTTAATTTCTTCCCTCTCCCTTTTCATCCCCCACTCAGCATTGGCAAGGGATTTTTGGGGAAACAGTTGGCAAAGGCATGGTTTTGTGAGGGAAACCATGGGTGAAAAAACGGATTGGGAATACACTGGGAGTAATAGGATATAGGGTAAAGGGGAAAGGTGGGATTAGGAAAGGGAGACTGTAGGGGGGCCTACACTGGAGATATTGTCTACCATGACTACGTTTTTTAGCATATATACTGCCTTTTACAGAAACACCATCAGGCCCAGTGACCTCTGCTGCTTGTAACCCTCTTCTACCTTGCACAATTTTGAATTCCACCACCTCTCCATCTCCCAAACTTGGGATGTATTTTTCAGGGTTATTCTTTTTAATAGCAGTTCTATGAACAAATATGTCTTCCTGGTTGTCATATCTTGTTATAAAACCATAATTTTGTTTAACATGATACCATTTTACTATTCCTAAAACCTTAGCTACGGTGATTTTTTCCTTTTTCCAAGTGGCTGCTGTTTTCTGTCTCGCTGTGTTCCTGGTTTCACTTTTGTTTTCATTCGCTCCTGCGTTGGAGCCATCAGGGCTGCTCGTACCTGCGCGCTCTTCCCGGGGATTGCAGTCGGGGCCGTGCGGGCCGGGCCGTGCTGCACCGCTCAGCTCCCCGCACTCCGCCGTCTCTGCTCTCAGCTGCGTTGCTGCAGCCTGGCACAGCACCCAAGTCTTGGCAGGGACCCCGAGCAACAACCCCCCCACACCCTGCTCCAGCGTGTGTCTCGGCTAGGCGCAGCTCTGCTCCGCCGCCAGCTGCCGCCCGCACGCCGCTCCTCTCACAGGGCTCGCTCCACCACACGCTGGGGCCGGGTGGGCACCACCAGCTCGCACCACTCCCGCTGCACCTTGCTCCACTGCCAACGCTGCAGCTCCAGTCGCTCTGCCCATGCAGGAATTGCCTCACTGCTGCTCACAGAGTACTCAGTCCACGTGGCCGAGGCCACACGGTCTCTGAGGCATGCTTCCCTTCACCAAGACACAGCTGGCATTGTTCAGGAGTCTCGGTAATTAAATAATAATCACTAAAATATTCTTCCATCAACATATATTTTGAGTCAGAAATTAACTGTGTCCAAACGGTGTTCCAAAAGTCTTTGGTAAGAATTAAATCCCAAGAAACATAGAAAAAGTCCTTAAACAACCATGAAAGGAAATGTTTCAGTTCATTTTGAGCTTGAATTAAGCTAAAATTTACAAATCGTTGTTCAAGAATTTTGTCAAGTTTAAGATAAATGTCCATTTGTGGCTCTGAGAGCCAAGAGTCTTTCCAAGGTTCCTCCATAATCCAGAGAGAATATCCAAACCAGGGCAAGAAGAGAGAGATCTAGAGTGGGTTTTACTCACTAATTTTCGGTCCTTCGGGGTTGGTGTCTTGCCATCATTTAGCCACCATTTGTTACAGTGCGGATTCTGCATCACGTGTATCAAACAACGAGGCCCGTGGAAAAGAAATACATATGGAGTGATTCTTGATAGGTGTTTCAGAGAGATGTTTATTTCCCCAGCCGCATGGCCGGGATCTGCCAAGGAACTGCTCAATCAGGGGACCTGAGGGTCCTTGCCCACGCAGGGGAACACAAAACCAATGGGGAACGAGACTGACCAGGGAGCAGGGAAACACCGTACCTCCCCCCCAGGACCTCTCTCCCAGGGCTACTTGGCAGGGGGAGGGCCCCAACACTGCCCTGGCAGCGCAGTGTCACCGTGTCCCTCTCCAGCAGCGCCCAAGCCGACACCTGCAGCATCAGCCGGTCTGTGGGGCAGGAGGGTCACATCACACTGAGGGGCTTGAGACAGGTCTGAGATGGGTCCCCACGGCACCGGGGACCTCTGGGGGGAGTCTCCATTGGGTAGGAGGATCCCAGGGACACCAGGGGTAACCCCAAGGCACTGTTGTCACCATGAGGGTCCCATTACACTGGGATGCACTGGGGTGCACCAGGATGTCCCTGTGTATAGGAGAAAGGTTCACGAAGGATGTCTGGACTTCAGGCAGCTCTCTTGAAAGCTGTTTATTGCATAGGTGAAGTTACAGCAGCTCAGGGAGTGGGTATCCAGAGCCAGCCCTACAGCTGCCAGCTCCAGCTGTGGGCATACCTGAAGCCACTTTCTGTTCAAGTTACAAAGCATTAGATACTTTTCTTTGCAGAGTATCTTAACACATAACAAGCAATAAGCACCATACACAATACCTTTACATTTGCCTACAGCCTATCATAGCTACTACCATCACCATGTTATAGTCATTACTATCCAATCACAAGAGTAAGTAAGTTACAATTTAAGCTTACAGTGGAAAATTCTCAGACTTCTTTTTTTCTTCCTACTTTGACATTTCTTGTTTGCCTGCCATATCTCTCTTTTGGTACAGACGTGTTTTCTATTTACTTACGCTCTTCTTGAGACTTATTTACTTGGTGAAAAACATGTCTTTGTAGTCACATACCTTTGTCCTATTCATAAAAATCTCCTTCCAACTCATCTCCAACCTTTCCCTTCTCAGTTACTCAGCGATCAGTGTTTCAGCAAAACATCTTTTACTCTATATCAAAACTTGCTTTCATTTCTACCTCATCACCAGTTTCTACATTCAGAGATCTTTCTGCCAAGCCTACATACCTGTGAAACTTTCTTACCAAAATTTCATCCTCCCCAACACAGCCCTGCTCTGCAAACCATCAAAGGCCCTCGCAGAGCCACTGCTTGGGCTCCCCTTGGCTTTTGTGCTTCTCACAGGCCTGAGCAAACCACAGCCACGCCTTTTCCCCCACACAATTCTCACCTTGCAGCAGCTCTAAAGCTGCGAGAGTCAAAGCCCAGGGGGCAGGGGGGACCCTCAGGACCCATTCCCTGCTCGGGAGCTCCCTGGGATCGTTGAGCCACGAACTGGAGGGGGCAGGGGGATGGGAAAGTGATGGAAATAAGGGAAGAAACGGAAAGAGGAAGTAGCCCCGGGGCGGGGGCACAGCCATGGAGCCCCGCCCTGTGGTGCCCCCCCCAATCCACGAGCACCCCATGGGGGCAGCGCTGGGCCCAGAGTCACCCCAAAATCGGAGGCACCCGGTGAAGGAGCTGCGACCCACGTGCCCACCCAGCCACTGCCCATCCCTGGGACCCCCATTCCTCTGAGAACCCCGACCATGGGACCCCCATTCCTTATGTCCCCTCTCCCTGGGACGCCCAGCCCGGGACAGCCATTCCCCAGCATCTCCATTCCCAAGGACCCCCATCCTGGTAACTCCAGACCCTGAGACCCCCCCTTCCCCAGGACTTTGATTCCCCCAGGATCCCCATTCCCACAGGGCCCCTTTCCCCCAGCCCTCCTATCCCATAGGGATCCCCATCCCATGATCCCAAATCCCTGGAGCCCACGTTCCCCTGGGACTCTCATCCCTGAGTCCCTGCTCCCATGGCACCCACATTGCCCAGGACACCCATCCTTGGCTCCCTACGCCTCCTCAGCCTCCAAATTCTGGCAACACCACGTCCCCATGACGTCCCCACCACGTCCCCACCATGTACTCGCCATGTTCCACAATGTCCCCACCCTGCCCCCAGCCTGTCCCCACCCTGCCCCCACCATGTGCCACCTACACATAAGGATGAGACCTGACCTCGCTTCCTTCCTCTTTGGCCAAAGAGCCGCCACCCCAGGGGACAGGCGGAATCAGCAGCGTGTGACAGCCAGCCCGGGTGGCCGGGGACACCAGGATGACCGGGAAGGTGGTGCTGCTCCTGTGGGGTGAGTGCCCCGGGCACGGGCCTGACGGCCCGGGGATGGGCCCTGGTGGGGCAGAGAGCGGTGGGGAGGGGGCAGAAGGGGGGCTGCAGGGTGCCCTGAGGTCCCCAAGGCCAGCAGAGCTGGTCCATGAGGTGACCTGGGTCATGTAGACATGAGAGTGGGGACAATAATGGGTGAACAGGGGTGTGGGGAGGCATCATGGAGCTGGGACAGCTGTGGGGACAGGGCCAGGGGGACAGGGATGCAGGGACAGGGACAAGGGGATAAGCACCATGGGGATGGGCCATGGGGACAGAGGCCGTGGGGCTGCTGCCAGTGACATGTGCCAGCATGGGGTGTCCAAGGTCTCCTCCTGCCTGGGGTGTCCACAGTGTCCCCATGTCCTGCCTTAGCCTGGGGTGGCCACGGTGTCCTCATCCCCAAGAGCTGAGTGCCAGATCCGTGTCCGCACAGGGACACTTCAGGTACAGCTCCACATTCTGTGCCCCGGGTGCCACTGTCCCCGCGCTGCCACCCCCACCCAGCCCTGTCCCTTCTCCCTTCCAGCCCAGACCCTCGGCCTCACTGGTGAGTCCTCGGGGGGATGCCACGTCCCCGCCCCACTGTCCCCATCCCGCGCTGGCCCTGGCAGGCTGGTGTCCCCTGTCACCCGCAGGCACCCAGACCACCCAGCTCCTCGTGCAGCCCCCCTGGACGCCACCGGTGCTGTGGGACCGGGTGACACTGACCTGCCAGGGCTCGGACACCGCCGCTGCCACCACCTGGTACAAGGACGGGCAGCGCTGGCAGCTGCAGGGACCCGACCGATTCCTTGTCACCGAGAGTGGCACCTACCAGTGTGACAGAGACGGCACCGGGCACAGCCCCGCCGTGAGCGTCTCCAATGGTGAGGGGGGTTGGGTGTCCCCAGGCTGGCACCCGCAGGGTCCCCGAGGGCTCTGGGTTGGCTCCACTCCATGGGCCACCCCCCCTTACAGCTGCGAGGTGCGCTCCGAGCGGGGGCCTTGCGGAAGAGCAGCGCCCGGCTCCGCATCACGGTGCGCAGTGAGTGCGGGGATGGGCGCGGGGAGCCCCAACAGCCGCCACGGGTCCCTCAGTCCTGCCTGGGAACCCCCATCCTTTCCAGACACCATTTCCGGTGCCCCCGCACCCCTCCCTGGCGTGACCCATCTGCGACATCTCACCCATCCCACTCTCACCCCCCCATCCCTGCGCCCCTCTCCCTGCGCCAGCCCCTCCCCCCGGCCTCAGCCCTGCATCTCCCCCCGCAGTGCCCGTGGCCAATGCCACCATCAGCCCCAGTGCCCTGGCACAGCCGGTGCGCTGCTCGGTGCAGGTGGGCTCAGCCCCTGTCACCTTCACCTGGCTGCGCAATGGCAGCGAGGTGGCCCGGGGTCCCCTCCTGGAGCTCAGCAACATCCATGTGGGACATTCCGGCACCTACCAGTGCGTGGCCACCAACCAGCTGGGACAGGACGGGCACCGCGTGTTCCGGGCACTCAGCCCCGAGCTGGCACTGACGGTGACACCGCGGGCACACTGGGACACAGGTGGGGTCACTCGGGGTCATTGGGATTGCAGGACCCCCACAGTGACAGGTGACCCTGATGTGTCCCCCTCTGTCCCCAGCAGTGGCCGCAGGGGTCGGTGGTTCCCTGCTGTTCCTGGTCCTGCTCCTGGGTGTCATTGTGGGCTGGCACCGGTGGCATCGCCTGGGTGGGTGACAATGGGGGTGTCGGGGATCCTGAGGGCGGTGGGAAACCCCCCAGAATTGGGGAGGGAATGGGGTGACACCCAGAGTTTGTGACTTGGGGGTGGATGAGCCCCCTCTGACCCCAGCTCAGGGTTCTGGGGGCTTTGGGGTGCCGTTGGGATGTTGGGTTCACTTTCAGGGCTTTTGGGGCAGTTTGGGGGGTCCTCCTCCCTCCCGGCCTTGGGGCTCTGGGGGCTCAGGGGTTCTGGAACACCAGGGTGGTTCAGAGCTTCTGGGGGGCATAGGGGATGCTTGGGGATTCTGGGTGGACTCAGGGGTCCCGAGGGTTTTTAGGGGCCCCAGGGACGCCGCAGTCACCCCACACATTTTCTTTGCAGCTGCCAGGAAGTACCAGGAAAGGTGAGTGGGGGGCTCCAGTCCTGAGCTCAATTTTACCTCCACCCCTTAAACCCCCCAAACCACAAGCCCCCCCTTTATCCCCGCAGGGCCCCCCCAGAGCCCCCCCCGCCCCAGAGGAGGGGGAGGTGCTCTACACCCTCGTTGGGAGCACCCGGAATGCAGGGGGTGAGTACGGGGCTGGGGACATGGACACGTCACCCACGGGTGTCACTCCCACCTTGATCCCCCCCACCGGTGTCTCTTGCAGGGACCCCCCGCATCACTGTCCCCAAGGAACTCCAGGTGACCTACACGGAGCTGCTGGGACCCCACAGGCGACTGTGGGAGCCCAGTGATATTTAAGCGATCATGCTGTGACTCTGCGGGGGAACTGGGGGGCACTGAGGACCCCAACCACGGGCACCCACGTTTGTGTGCTTCCCCTAAAAACTGCCCCTCCCTCCCAGTGGAGGCACAAAAGGCAAAGATCCCAAAGGGCTGAGAGAAGAACAATTTCCTGCAAACGGCACTGAGAGAAGGAAACCAACAGCAACAGCACCAAGATTCCGAATCCAAAGGGTCACAAAAGGAACGATGTCCAGGGAAAGCCCCCGACAAGGAACAAACCCCAAACGCTTCCCCCGGCACGTTTCCTCCACCAGCAGGAACCTGGCAGGGCCCTGGACCTTCCTTGCTTTGATGGCCAAAGCGGCCTTTAGGAGGTTCTGGATTCTCTTGGCCCCTTTCCCAAACCTTCCTCTGCCGTGCTCCCCCACACCATGATGTCACCAAGGCCCTGGGGGTGTTCCCGAGCCTCCCCCTTTCCCAGGGCAGTCGGGATCAGCCCATGGCACCGGGTGGGGCTGTGTCAGAGGCAGGAAATGATTGATGTCTTGAGACATTTTGGAACACCCGTGTCTTGACCCTTAGTTCTCTTGGAATCCACTGAAATCCAGGAGCTGGTAGCTCTATGTGTGTTTTTCTACATCTTTTCTTTCTATCTTCTTCTAATCCTCTGTTCATGGAACATTTTGGGTGATGCAACATCAAAATGGTTTAAAGCTTTCTAGGTTAAATGGTCTAAGTTAATGCTATGGTCAGTGTTTTATGGTGTACTAAATTTTTTTGCCAAAGTTCGTTGTTTTTCTGTGTTTGTGTATTTTTGACCTCTTGAGAATATCTGACTGATATTTCTCCCACGCGCCAACCCAGAGAAAAAGAACATCTTGGTTTAAAAGGCAAATGTCTGCCACGGAAGGCGGGAACCTTCCTGCAATAGAAAGAAGACCCCTCCCTCCAAATTATCATAACTTCGAAATTTATGGGGCTTTCAGGAAAATATGTAGGAAAAGGAATAGAAACTCTTTGCTAGAAAATAAATAGAACAGAACAGAAAAAAACCACAAGACAGGAACAGAAGCTTCCAACCTCTGAAGTGCTGTTTTTGCTTATTTGGTGCAGTTGTTGCCATGGCCAGCAGGGGGCGCTGCAGGGCTCACTGTAGCGGGTTGAGTTCAAAACCGGGCGGAAACACCAATTAAATGTAGTGGTTTTGGTTCAAAATATTCATTACTTACTTATTTTCCTTCTGTGAGATAAGAATTAGGAGAAAAGCAAAGCAGGCACAAACCTTAAACAGTTGCAGTACAATGAAAGAATTTTATTATTAATAGAATTAAAAGTAAAGAGACAATAACAAAACAAAATTAAAGCAAATCCCCCCCCCCCCCCCCCCCCCCGCCTCCAGCACTTCTCTCCTTTTACCCAGCTCACACAAGGGATAACAGAACATGGGATGTTAGTCAGTGTTCCAGTTTTTGAAAAGTCTCTCTCTTATGCTTAAGGGAAAAAAGGGTTTTTCCTTCAGTTGCACATGGTTCCCAAACTGCCACTAACAGCAGATCCGCCCAGAAACAAACAATCTGCTGTGTGTAGAACATCTCTCCCATGAAAAATCTCACAATTCCTTCACACTACAAAACATGGGCCATCACATGGGGTTATTCATCTATTTAAGGATGAGTTCTTTTGGCCTGCACACAAAGGCTTTTTCTTCGCCACAAGTCTCTAGCAGCCTCTTACTACTTCTATAAAGCCTGGCATAGGCATTCTTCACAATCTTCACAGGCACACGAAGATACTCCATCCCCCCATGTTCTACAAATGGATTAAAGAGACAAACAGTTTGTGGTATTACAGTTTCTTACCACGGCATGCAAGAAGGTTTCTTTTAAGCTGCGCGCCAGAATCGTGGCACCGCCCTCTTTTCTCCCGTCGCCATGCTCAGCCCCGTCCCACGTGACTCACTTCTCTTTTCTCTCTGACTCTGAAGCTGCCATGCTGAAGAGTGTTCTTGTTCAGCCTTTACGGTGGGGAAAGCCTCGCTCCCTTTGTGCTGCTGGCTGCGTGGTGTCTTCTTCAGTTCAGCACGAAGTGTGCTGGCTGCAGACAGGAGGCTCTGCCGGCTCCCGTTGACTCCGCCGGCTCCGCATGGAGAGGAGAGGGACCCGCCGGTCCCCAGAAGCCGCGCTAGATGGGTCCAGCTGTGAGCAGTCCATGGCTGGTTTTAGCTGCCTGCGGCTCTGAGGCAGTCCCCCCCAGCCACCCAGGGTCCGTGCCGCAGCGTTGGGAGAGGGGGAAAGGGGCAGTGGCCCCGGCCCGGCCTGGCGGGGCCGGGAGGCTCGGAGCCCCCCCCCCCA